>NW_017729014.1:20777946-20792025 GCF_001723915.1 Gavialis gangeticus
CTTACCCAGGTAAGTGATGCAAGTCACGTAGGCAGAGGGAGCAGGTTTCCCCCTCCCTCAGGAATGCAGCCAGCTCCAGTTCCCTAAAGAGCCAGGCTGAGGGTGTGGTCCCCTGTGTGCTGGGCCCACCCTAATTGAATGGTCACAGCACAGAGATTTAAATCACAGTGTCACAGGGCAGAGATTTTTGGGGAGAAACCAAGGTGGCTTTCTGCCACAGGTGTCTTGTGTTAAATAATTATAGAGGTGCACCCCAGAAAGACTGCTGCTCCCAGAAGTGCTATTGCCTGCTCTGAGGTATCCAAGGCAGACCATCTGCATCCTGGAGTGATGTGGCGATACAGTCCTGGCTCTGAACCCGGTCTTGTTGGGTGACCTGGGAAAAGCCATCTCATGCCTCTGGCTCCCCCTCCAGCCCTTTCCTCCTTTAGGTTCAGCTCTTTGGGGCAGGGGCCAGCTCTCACTATGGGAGGCTACAGTGGGGCCTCTAGGAGCTACTATGAATAAATATGACAAGAGCCAGCCAGCGTTTTCATCTTCAAAGGGTTTGGGAGAATGCCCTAGATACTAGACAGTCATCCCAGTTGCTAATTAAATGCCAGCAGGGAAATGAGTTTAGCAGCTTCAGCTCCATCCGTGGTGGGAGACATTGCCAAGTGACAACACTGTCCCCATCCCTCGTGGCTCCTGCTGAGCTGAGACCCGAGGCAGGGCTTGCCAATTATAGCTCTCCCCAGGCCTAGAGGATCGCGCTCAGCCAAGCAGCATGAGCAAGCTTGTTCCTACATCTGCGAACTTCTCTTGACGTGCAATTAGCTGGCGCAGTCCAGCTCCCCTCCCCTGACCTGTTCTCATGCATCTTGACAGAGGGCACGTGGTGGTTTGCAGAAGAGCAGGGGCGAGAGGTCCCAGCGGACACAAGGATGCGCTGCAGTGAGATGCTGAACCTGCTCTGCCGCACTCCCCTTGCACTCTCCATGGGCTCACAAATTGCATTGTGCTTCCTAATGAAATGATAGAGCAGGGTCCTGGAAAGAAAGTTACTTCCCTAACTCCGCCGCAGCTCTGAAGGGGCAAGGGAGCATCATCTAGCTGTAACACGCAGGTGTGCAGGTGCCAGTCAGCAATCTCCTGGCCAGCCCACAACGCGTGCAGGTGTCACTAGATGTGGCTGAGCTCTGGGAATCCAGTCGGGCAGGACCTGGGGTGACCATCGGCTCCCAGATACCCCTACTTTAGCAAGTGGATATTGATATTGCCAGTTATTGAAAATCCATCAGGCTCAATTTTGTCTTCAGCGGCCAGGTGGCTGCAGTCCAAGCCTCTGTCTCTGCCAGCCATTAGTGGAGGCAGGGACCTCCAAGAGGAGTTCGCCAGAGTTTTTGCAAGTCCTGACCATTACCATTAATGGAATTTAATAATGAATAGACTCCCAGAGAAAGAGGGAGGGACGCCATGCACAGGATAAGCAAAACTGTCAAGAACGTACAATAAGAAATAAACCTCCATTGGTTTCAAGGTGACACAAAAGGGATCAACAGACCGGTACATCCTTAGCTGCAGTGGCAGATGATTTGAAATCCCTCCTAGATGGGTTGCTGAGTAATTAGTGAACTGCCCTTTAGTGGTGCAACATGCGGGTCTTACTGCATATATGGCTGGGATAGGTATGAGACCCCGCCACGTGTCAGTGATGGAGGCCAGCACTTCAGCATCCACCAGCACATGCAGAATTTCACCTATCATTTCAAAGCAAAACCAAATAGGATCTTCTAGGCAGTGCAGTCCTAGAAGTCTGCAAATCGGCTGGAAAGCTATCACGGAGTCGTATAGACCCTCCCAGTATATCTGAAGGGCATGTTAACTCTGAAGCTTAGTGACAACTACTAAAATATGAATACAGCAACTATTCAACTGCAGATGCTGTTAGCCGGAGATGATGGGAAGCATCTGAGCAGATCGCCAGCAAAGTTTTGAGCCACCTTTGACAAGGAAGGGATGTGGGGATGGATTCAATTCCCATCTCGTGCATGGCAGTATAAATGATTGCCATTATCTAATTTAGTTAGGTATTTGCATTTATGGCACATGCAGACCTAGAAGGACGGAGGGACACCAGTGTCACAGCTGTATCGGGATTACTTGACACCGATAAAGGCTGCTACAATATAATTGCTATGTCTGCGTGCTCCCGTAGCACAATAAGAGTACAACGAAACCTTTGACCTGTTTTAGTCGGGGGCCAGCTCACAGCCATTTCAGCAAATGTGTGTATTATTCCAAGAGCAGCCAGGTGTAGCAGCTACATCATACCAGATGACGTGCCCTCCTGAGTGACCCCCCTGCCCCTTTAAAATGGTTACAAGGGACACATGTCCAGAGCCAGAGCTAGGCTGCAACAGCTTCCATCAGTATTATTTAATATCAATCCAGCGCTTACCTCTGTCCATCCCAGTACGTGACAAAGCGGAGGAAAGGCGGAAGGAGGGACAGGGCAGAGCCAGGACCAGAGGCAAAGGAGCCTTGCCTTGCCTGGTGCCTTGCTTATCCTGCAGCCTCGTGCAGCGTCACGGTACCCCCCTTCCTGATGTTGAAGCCAAGAAAGTACGGCTGCAGAACAGCCGCGCTTCGCCTCGAGACGGCTCCCCTGCTGGCACCGAGCTGGGGCCTGGCACGCAGGTGGAGGGAAATGGATTTGTACGAGCTAATAAGGAAGTCTGTAACCTTATTTAAAAGTCACTTTTGCTCATAATCAGAGGCACTTACCCCCTCAGATACATCATTTGCCTCGTATCAGGTTTATTACTAGTAATAACTCTCGTAAATTCCTCAACAGATGGAAATTTTATTTGACTAATCATTGCCGTTTGACTTACTGTTGCGCGGCGTTCGGCACCGCAGGACGGGGAGGCTCCTGCCGACGTCAGGGAGGAGGAGGGGAGCTGGAAATGCGGCCTGTATGGCAAAGGCACCTTGGGGATTTGTGGACTTGGGAGCTGCTTCCACGCAGCCATTTCTTCGCCTTCCCGCTCCCAGCCCTGCAAACCATCGCCGGCAGGTGTGACCGCTGCTGGTCGGTTCTTGGTGTCCTAATCCCCGCGGAGAGTTTCGGAGACCCAGCTCTGCTCTGCATGCTAATGGCACTGCAGTGCTTGATTGGGTGAATTCCCCGTGGATTCCCAAGCAGATAACTTCACTTGCTTCCTATTTAAAGGAGATGCAATGGTGCTCGCCAGGCATCTCTCT
The DNA here is from genome assembly GCF_001723915.1 of Gavialis gangeticus. Taxonomy (NCBI): domain Eukaryota; kingdom Metazoa; phylum Chordata; order Crocodylia; family Gavialidae; genus Gavialis; species Gavialis gangeticus. Next base: position 20,781,193 of record NW_017729014.1, read on the forward strand.
CTGCAGAGTGCTAGGAGCACTCTGCCAAAACAAGCAATGACATCCGTCTCCAGAGAGAGCTCCTCTCTGCTTCCCTGCTGAAGGAAACATGGCACCTAGCGCTCCATTGCCAGGACAAATCCAGGGTTTGAATCCACCTTCCTGAACTCCCCTTCCCCAAACTCGACTGCCAAGGCTCCGAACTTGCCCCCACCCCTGCGCTACAGAAAGGATGTGGACAAATTGGAGAGCCCAGCGGAGGGCAATGAAAATGGTTCATGAGCTGGGGGGAAAGGTTGGCAGAACTGGGCTGATTTAGTCTGCAGAAGACAAGACCAAGGGGGGATTGAACCTTTTCAGTACTGTGAAGCTGACCCAAATGACTGTCCTACGGGGCTGCAGGCCTCTAGCGGGTCCTGCGATATTTGGCGCAAGGGTTGCATTTCCCAGCCCCGGTCAAAGCATGGATCCGGAGGGGGGAGGCCTCATCACTGCACATCTGGGGGAACTGGGTTTTTTTCTACACCCGCTTGCTGTCACTGTGCCAACTGCAGGAGTGTGTTTGTAGCCTGGAAGCAAGGAAACCATATGGCAGCCACAGCAGAGATGCCTCCTGCTGGGATCCCCTGGATGGGTTTGCGTGCTGAGCAGCAGAGACAAGAGCTGCTTGGCTCCTTGGGTTGGTGGTGGCCTAAGGAAAGGGTGGAAGAGCCCTGGAGAAGGCCAAATAGTGCTATATTGCCTGGCGTCTTTGGAAATAACCATGTGGCTCTACCCGCTCTAGATACCACTCCTTCCCCTGGACCTATCCTTTCTCCCTCTCTCCTTTCTTGTTTCCCCATTCTCTCTTTTCCCATGTCTTTCTTGCCTTCCTTTGTACATGCTCTCAGGCACCAGGTCGCCATCCCCTAACCACTTTTCAGCCTCCTTTCACCCAAACGCTGCATGGGATCACTTCGCTGTCCCTTTCCACCTGCCCTCCTGTCTTGCCATCCTCTCCCCAACGAGGAGCATGCCACCTGTTTGGTCTCGCAAGAGACCAACTATTGTACTAACGTCTCCAGTACCTCCCGAGTGTCCCCTGGAACAAGACCGAGGCATGCCAGTCCTTTGGACGGCCATGGAAATCTCAGCTTGCGTCCCTACGCAACTCGACATAGCGGTGGCTGGAGTTACGGGGTGCTTTGCCCCGGGATGTGGCTGCAAGATCAAAACGCTGCAACCCTGAGCAGATAGGATCGTGGATGATAGCTGCATTGGATGCGATATCATCTCCCCGTTGGACTCTCCTGCCCCTCTTTGTGAGCCTGGCCTTCCATTCATTTCCACGGGTGGGAAAGTGGCTCGGTGGACACTAGCCTAGGATTAAAGGAACAAAAATTCAACTCCACATCACTTGACCTCTCCGAGCCCCGGTTCCCCACCTGCGATGCAGCAAAGCGGTCCTCTGCGGGGTGTTGCGGGGACAAACGTGTTATAGGATGCTGGGAGCCCGCAGTGACAGGAGACGAGCAAATCCCTTAGGCGGGCAACTTTGCCCCGCTCTTGCTGAAGGCCCCGCCATAATGAGAAAGACTTGCTCTGATTTCTGCACGAGCCCATCTCAGCAACTGTTAATAAGACTGCCTTTAATTGCCAGTTTGTTAGCGTGGTTATTGACCACATTTCCTGGGTAATAATGAGCTAAAATAATATGGTGCCTTTCAATCAGGGACCAAATCGCAAGTTATACCAACAGCATTTCAAGAATAATTACAAGCAGTCTGCTGCTGCCTTTTGTTCTCAAATGGGACCACAGAGGACAGGCAGGACCTGCTTTCTCTGCTACCCCTGCCAACGCGGTCCTGTCCATCCAGGCACTCAGAGAGCCAGACAACTGTTATTCCCCGTCTGGTGAAACTAAGACATGGGGACATTACAACAGCTGAGGATGCCCAAGGCAGCCCCAGGAGGTAAATCCAGATGTCCAGGAGCTCACCCCAGGGACTGCAACCCTGTTTGGACATCATCTGCAAACCAGCCCTGAACTCTTGGCCATTCGGAAGATAGACCGAGCACAGACCCCGAACTGAACAAAACTTGGCTCACAACCCATCACAGCGAAAAGGGGACCAGCCCTCCCTGGTTTTCATTTAGTCCCGTGTCTAATTAATAGACCCGACCCCCAACAGGTATAAATTGACCTCACTCCATTGACCTCGACTGAGCTACAAGGCTTTACCACCCACAACTTTGGATGTGATCCACAATACTGCTCGATTCAATCCATTTCTAGGCCTGCTACAGTGTCTCAGGAAAATGTGCTCAATTAACATTGCATCGACTTCAGCATAATCAAGGATCAAAGTAAACAGTGGCAAATGCTCAGTAACCTCTAGTCAAAACCTTTCATGTTTCAGCGAAACGGATGTAAAATTCCCCCTCCTGCTTAACTAATGGTAGGACTGGAAAAAGGAGTTTTCAGACGTCGATGAAATTGTAAACTCTGACCCTCAGAAAAGGGCCCAAGGGGGGAATCACTGGAAAGAAATATCCTGGAGGAAATATTCAAAATCCTATTTTTCCTGTTCAGTGGAGGATGGGGAGAAGACAGCCCAGAGAGATGCTGAAATACTCGATGCACGACGTGTCCTAAACTAGTGGTCTTCAACATGTGGTGCGCAGACCCCTGGGGGTCTCCAGGCTATGTCCAAGGGGTCCACAAAGATCAATCAAGAGTATGTGAATCCCCATGCCTACAATTGAAAGGGGCCCCACCTCCATTCAACATTTCCAAAGGGGTCTGCAAGTGAAAAAAGGTTGAAAACCTCTTTTCCAAACTGAAGTAGCAATCCACCGACCACATCCTACCGACTGTTATCACCATCTTTTTGGGGCTAAGTCCTCAGAGGGTGCCGAGAACTGCAGTTGTCCCTAGGGTGGTCTCAGAGAGCAAATGGAAATCGAGAAGCTACTTGCAAATGAAGAGGAAGCAGCAGAAAAGAAACTACATCTCCTAGCATCCCGGGAGACTTCGTAGTTCTTAGTGCCAAACGATGCATCCCAAGTGGTGGTCCCAGGGTCGCATTCTGCTCTCACCTACACCAGCAGGGACCCAGAGTAACAGCAATGCTGCCAGAGGAGCTCCTCCAGATGGATTGTGCACAGAGCTCAGGATTGGTCCCAGTATAATCCTCCTTGCAACTGCTTATCCTCAAAGTGGGGAATTGGGAAAGCTTTTAAATTATTGATGTCACAACTTTTTCAACCTGTTCCATGAATTTTGCATGAGTGTTATTTGAATACAGAGTGTGTTGTTGAAGCAACGGACGCTAAGTAGCATGTGTTGTGGCGGTGTTATAATATATGCAAGGAGGCAGATCCTCAGCTGATGTAAACGGGCATGCATAAATCGGCTCTAGTGGAGCCACGTCGCTTTATGCCTGCTGAAGAGTTGGCCCAATGTTGTGTGTGCTGGACCCATGCTCTGAAGAAGCGCTACTGAGGCCGCAGGTGTCACTCCGGATTTACTCCTGTTCCACTTTGCTATTCAGTTCTATAGGGAAAGAGGAAACTTGGGAAAACATCCATTATAATTTGTGCAAGTGGACGGGGAAATTTTATAGCAGCTTTCTAGCATGCCTCCAACCCCCCAAGGTGTAATTCTTCAACTCCTGGCACCTTTGTGGTCATTTACAGCCATGCAAAAGGCAGCCCGTTGGAGCCAGGAGCTGTAGAAGCAGCTGCTGGCCTGTAGGACAACCTGGGGCAGTGAAACCAGGAGAGGTTGGACCTTCTCCACAAGCGTTGTGAGAAGAGGGAAAGCTGAGCAGTGCTACGGAGGAAGGCTGAGCCAGTCATTAGGAGGCTAGGGCTCCAGTCCTTTGTCTGTAAAGCAGAGGTGCAGCACTTCACTGCATTGCAGGATGAATGCAAAAATGCATCCTATGTGACTGATGCAGCCACGCATGTACCACGATCTAACAGGGTGCTTCCGACCCCTAGAAGTCTATAGAAAGCCCCAAATTGTGGACTCATTGGGAAGCTAGGACCCTTGGTGAAGTCCTCACCCCTCAGATAGCCCACAGTGTGAAAATCTCCCCCTACGCTAGAAACACAAGTGCCCCAGCTCTGTGCCTGTGCCCCGGGAAGCCCAGGGTGCGAGCATGCTGCGTGCCAGATGCTAAGCACCGCTGCCGTCGTGGGTTAACCCAGGTCTCCAGCCCTCAAGGAAGAGGTTTAACTGCGAGACTCGAGAAAGAGGTTTAACTGCGAGACACGTGCTTGGGAACATGCCGCCCGACCGCTGTGAGAGTGCAGGTCCCTGCTATTTTCTCCATCATTGGCTTGTGCCGCTTTTGGTCTCTGAACCTTTGTTGGTTTTTGTTGTTCGTAATTATTTTTTTTTTAAGAACCAAATTAGATTAATCCCTCTCTAAATTAATTTGGGGGGTGGTGTGGAAACCTGATCGGCTGCTTGGCAGCTCTAAGAGCTTTCCAGAGATGAAAGGAAAGGAACAAGGGCTCTCGGCTTAGTTGATCGCCTCTGCTTTTATGTGCACAGAACGCGTGTGCGTGTCACCCCAGGTGAGCGTGTATTTGTAGGTGTGTGTCTATGCCCATAAGCATGTGCATATGTAAATGCTGAGTGGGTGGGTGAAGGTATATGCATGGATAAGAAATGAATATTCATGACTCTGGAGGGGTACACATGTATGCATATGATTATGCAAGGGTGCGCGCATATGTGCACACGCCAAGGTGCATAATAAAAGAGCACGCTGGTGCAGGCGTATGTGCATATGATTATGTAAATTAGACCCAATCCCAATTCAGTTCATAGCAAAAGAGCAATAGCGGGGACTGGGCTTGTTGACCCAAAAACTCCCCCTGATCCTAATTCATAGGGTCTAAATTGTGTGCAGACTAAAGTCTGTGCACCCAAAGACTTCATGGGGGATGCCCTCAATGCAGGATTTGACCCTGCAGATACCAGAGAGGCAGAAGCATGGGCGAAGGCAAGTCCCAGGGAACAGACACCTCTGTGGGCTGTAACCTCCCCCTGAGCCAGCCAGTCCGGACTAGCCAAAACCCAGGGACCATCTCAGACACAGAGAGCTTTAATGATATATTTTGGGTTTACAGTAAGGAGGCAGCTCCCAGTCTGAACTGCCTTCATCCCCTGGTCTTGCATTGCACATTGCATAGCGCGTTGCATAGCGTGGCCGGGGGCGGGAGGACTGCCATCTCTCTCCCAGTGGATCAGGCATGCCTGGCTGGGCACACCCTGGAAACTCTGTGCAGATAATGAAAGCCGTGCGTGAAAGAGGCCGAGAGCAACTAAGAACAGGCCTTTCCCCTTGTCGAGCGAGGATTCTCGTAATCCATCTTTATGGTGAAAGATGGGCTCGTTTTCGGGTTAACGCTCCAGCAAACTGTCCCTTGTGCTGTGAAATGACAGGTTTTAAAGGTCTTGTTTTTTGTGGTAAATAAGGGTTTATAGCAAATCCGCTGCTGGGTTTGCTGCTCCCAGCAGTGAGAACGCATCAGCGGCGGCAGTGGATTAGGAGGCTCGAGTCTGAGCCCGCGCCCAAGCCGCTCCATACACAACCAACTCCTCTTAGCACTGGAGGACATTTCTGCTCCTGCCTGGGCCCACGGAGTAGCTATTACCCAGGTGAAGGGAAGCCAGCTGTGCTAAGAGTCCAGCTCGACTTCCTGGGGCTCCATGCAGGGGGCCTCCAGGCCTGTTTGTATCAGCAACCCCAATTACCCTCCTCCTAGTCGTGCATTTAAACCAGGCATATGCACCTTCAAATTACAAGCGCCCGGCTGGCCCATGCATACCCAAATGCAGATGAGTGAGCAACTGTGGCTGCAGACTCCTAAACTGTAAGAGCTAGAAGGTGTCATGAGGATCATCTTGTCCAATTTCAACGCACACAAACGCATGCCGCATTTTCAATTCTAACGGCGGGACTTTGTCGGGATTCAAACCCAGGGCACTTTGGCTTTCTAGCAAGATGCTGCCCGCTCCCCTGCCACTCATGACCTGGGGGGGTCCCTTTAAGGCACAAAAGGACCAGTTCCTATTGACCCTGAAGTCCCTGCCCTTTGTTCTGGCAATGGCAAGGGGCTGCGACAGGTGCAGGTGCACATTTTAGCTGGACGTATCGCTGCGCGTACACAAACTGCTCTCAAGTCCTTCTATAGGAGGACACTATCAGTCTCAAATAGAAAAGAGGGACATTCCCCTTCTTGGTGCTTATTTTGCCCTCCCTGCAAAACCTAACGAGCTTCATTCACCCACCCTCCTTACACCAATGGCAGCAGTGGAAGAAATGTCCATGCTGCACCGATGGCTTTAAGACACGCTGGGCTCCAAAGAACCGGAGGCCAAACCTGGGAGCCCTGCTCTAGTCAAACCAGGGATGCTTCAGGTCCACAGCTACTGAGCAGAGAGAAGGCCCTGGACTTTCCTGATGCCCACAGAGCCAAGGGCAGGAGGGATTTCAGGGAGTGTCATTTCTTTCTACGCGCAGCAGGAGGGCAAACAGCAGAGGGGCTGGGGAAGGTGCTTTCAGGGGCTGCACTGTAAAGCAGAAAGGGATTTAAATTAATGTTCAATCCCAGGCATGGGGCCAACAGAAAGCTTATGCACTGCTCAAGTCCCAGTAAGGTTTTAAGTGGGACGTCAGCAGCTCCTAGACCCTGCACGGTACATTGCTCTCATGAATTTCAACCAGCTCCCGCGCTCAGCGATTTCCAAGCCGAATACTTGCATTCTGCCTCCTTAAACTCCAGCAGGGTCACCGGGAAGCAACGGGCCAGATCTCAGTGCAGCTCTGTTGGTGGGTTGGTTTTCCCCAGCTGATCACCTGGCCCATCTTCTCTTACTCGTTGCCCTACACTGCTAAACACCCTGGGGAGGCAGCATTGCACGACCCCTCTCAGTCCAGTCCTCTGCCTAAGGGCCAGGTTTGGATGCGTGCAGAGCAGGAGCAGACAGGACCCGTTTCTCAGTGATGCTGTTGGGCTACATAGACGCTGGCAGAGTCAGTTCCTTCTAGTGCAGAACAAGGATCTCTATTAGGAAACAGGGCCGATAGAGAGCTTATGCATTGCTCGAGTCCCAGTAAGGTTTTAAGTGGGACCTTGATCTCTGTAAGGAAAGCAGGTGCTTGAGTATAGACCCAGCCTCACAATCTCCATGGCCGAGAGAGACAAAGGGTGGAAAAGGGAAACCGAGGCACAGAGCCAGGGTGGAGTGGCTCACCTGGCACTGCCCAGCAGGCTAGTGGCAGCACTGCCGGCTCTTCCCCGAGCACAGACTCGACTCTCTGCTTAGTGGATGCAACAACAACAACAACAAAAATCACTGCCCGCACTGATATGACTTCAAAAGCAGCAAGGAGCTGCTGACTGATAAAGACATTGTAAAGCACAGAAAATGGATTCAGTCAGGGGACATAAATACAACCTGTCAGCAGAGGCTCTGGCCAGACGCTGACTTACTGACTGAACTCAATTGGGTTTTATTTCCTTGCAACATCCCTGCGGCTTATTTGTTAGCGGCTCCAAAGCGTTTGGAAGCCGTGACATTCCCTTTTGGATTCTTTCCCCTCCTGGGCCTCATCCTCAGCTGGCATAAAACAGCCTGGCTCTACTGAGGCCCTGCCTGGATTTATGCCAGCGAGGGACCCGGCTGCTTGCTTGTGAGGCAGGACGAATAGCACCCGTGCAAAGCCATTCTCTGCAGAGAAAGGAAACACGGAGAAGCCATTTTGCAGAAGAAAAGCATCCTGGTTAATAGTTTCTTGGAAGCCGAGTCGAATCAAAAGGCCAGGACCTACACTCAGGCCACCACCAACACTTCAAAGGGGAGCAGGATTAGGCCCCGCTAGTCATTCTTCTGCTGGACCATGCAATAGTCACACTTCATCTGATATTGCATAAGAGCCTTATGGGCCAGGCCCGTGGTGCAAGCAGAGGCCAACACCCAGCTTGTGCCCCCAAATAATTTCCTTCTTTCGGCATTTCCAACACATTCACTCCACGCTCCCTTGCAGCCCCGGCCAGGTGTGAGAGTCAGCGTGCCCCTCCATGCACACGTATTGCCTCTTCATGCCCCCGCGCCACATGAGCCTTGCAACCCCGAACAGCTGCTCTGAGCCCAGGGGGCTGCCCCAGCTAACCCCGATGCACCCCGGGCGATAAAGTCCATCCAAGAGCCACACGCCGGTAGCCGACAAGTTCCACCGGAGAAAGCCGTGCGTGCGAGCTGCCCCTGCCCAGCACAGATGGCATTTGAGATCATCCTCAGCGAGAGATTTGGTGCGACAGCCTCATCGCATTGTCTATTCACCCGTGCAGAGGTTAGCAAAGCGTCAGCAGACAACTGCAGGAGGAATCAGCTGCCTGCCTAATTAATCCCCGAACCCAAAGAGGAAACTTGTACATCACCTCTGCACGCCCGGCCAGCCACCACCTGCTCTCCTCCCTCTCCCCACACTCCTCCTCTTGGAGGTTTATCCCTCCGCCCCCGTCAGAGTATCCGAGGGCCTTCCCTACGGTCAAGAGCCCTAGTGACATCCCAAAGAGAGGACTTCTCCCCTTCTGAGGTCAAAATCTGGATCACGCTCAGATTTGGTTGGGATTTTTTAGGAGGAATCAGGAGTGTCTGGAAAGTTTTGGGAAACAGATTCATAGAAAAAAGGTGCGAGACCAGAGCTCCTGTGCAGCCTCCATGTAGAAGGATAATGTTTTTGGGGACTGATGCAAAGCCCCATTGATGTCGGGGAGAGACCAGGCCAAAGGCTTAGAGAGGAAGCAGGAGAAGTCATGTGCAGAAGACCCAGCACAACACGGATGCTCCAAGGCAAGAACAACCATAAAGCACCTGAACCATCCCAGTAAAACCACCCTGGCACTGGCAGGCCCCACAGCCTGGTCCTCTCCTGCACTGGTGCAAGGGGGATGATGAAGCCAGGAGTCCCGTGGGGAAACAGCCAGCTTTGCCCATCTGGAGCGCAGGGCTATGCCAATGTAACGCAGGCGGTACTCCAAGAGGTACCCCCTCTCCAATTGAAGGGATCAGAGCAGGTGCACAAGCGCTGTGGGAGGTGTAGCAGTGCCAGACCACCAGTGGGGACTTAACCATATATCTTGTAATGAGAGAACAGCAGTGGGAACATAACAGGTATAAGCCAGGGGGTATAGGGGACACTACCACGCCCCGAGGGGGCAGGATTCAACAGAGGTTAGACACTTACAGTCACAGACATATTCATCCAGTCGACAAAAGACAGGGTTAACCAAATAGAAAACACAAACAGCAGCACAAACAATACTGGCTGGCGAACTATAAAAGGCACAAAATACAAAACATCAAATAACAAGGAATATGGGGCCTAGGTACCTGGATGGGGAGGAAAAGAGGGAAAATACAATGACCCCTTTCCACCGCAACAAGAATTTCTCCCTATCACTTCACTCATCTTAACTCATCCCAGCTGGGCCTTGAACTCAGATCTCCCATCCGACTGGCAGAAACTCTACCACGCAGACACCAGTGCTGGGCCCGCTCCCGCTGCGAGGGGTCTTGACCCTCCGGGAGCCCCAGCCTCACATCACACTTCCTGGCCTCTTGCTGGAGGAGCTGGAAGCAGAGCTGGGGACCTCTCAGGCCGCCGCTCAGATCCTTGCTGGAGCCAGGAAACTTCTGCTGGCCGCAGGCTCTCGTAGGGGATCCTGGAGCCTCTCCGAGGAAAGGGAAACTCAAGCCCTCCAATCTTCTTTTACCCTTTCAAAACCCCTGGGCTACCACTAGCCCGACGCACCAAGAAGCTGGGAGTCTGTCCCCCACCTGGTGCCGGGGGGCTTGGAGACGGCCCCGGAGCCTGGCTCGGTGGGTTGGGACAAGGTGCCCCCACACCGCGCCGCTCTGTCAGCATGCTCAAAATGCAAAACGATGCCAAATGGGATAGGTAAAGAAAGACTAATTGCAAAACTAAACCAAAACCCCATTAAAGAGGAATTTATCATTTTAATTAAGGTCTAATCAGAGCGAGTTGACACTCCAGAGGGAGCGCATCAATCACGGCGTCGGAATCGCTTCAGGGAAAAGGAAGGGGAGGGGACACAAGAGAGGGCAAAGGCACGAGGCTAGTCCTTCAGCTCTGCCACCCCAGGGCCTGGATCCACCCACCCTGGAGGATCCTCCAAGGATCCCTTGGGGAAACCCCCCACAGCACCTACACGCTCCATTCACAGAAGCATCCACAAAACAGGTGACTTTGCTACGCTCCCAGATACGGAGCAACTCTAGTTCAGGCTGTGTAACATGCAAGTATTCAGCCCACGACGGCCCTGATGCATGAGCCAGCGGCCAAGAGGGAGGATGTGTTGGATTGGAGCCCAATTTGTCATTTCTTGCTTCTTCTTGCCACCATCACAGCAACTTCCCTCCTCATTTCCCTTCGCTCACCCAGCACCTGCTTGCTCCCCATGCCAGGCGGCACAGTCACCCACCGCCGAGACAAGAACCTCCTCCTCCGGGGCTCCTGCGGTACAACAGGCTCCCTGCGTCTTCTCACCTTGTCACTTCGGGGGATCTCAGCTGAAAATACCCCATTGCTTCTCTCCCTCTGTGCCGTCATTTACTGTGGACTGCAACTGCAGCCGTCCCCATTTCACCCTACAAAGCATTATAAGGGAAAGTTTGGCTGGGTGGTTCCACGGTCAAGAAGGACCTGCTGCATTTTGGTGGAGAGCTCCCAAAGCATTAGGGACCGACCCTACCGGCCAACAAGATGATTTTCTGCAGAAAGGCAAGGGGCGGCAGGAGGGAATTGGGGGGGGGGGGAAGAGAAGTCG
>NW_017729014.1:20797025-20815409 GCF_001723915.1 Gavialis gangeticus
CCGTCATTTACTGTGGACTGCAACTGCAGCCGTCCCCATTTCACCCTACAAAGCATTATAAGGGAAAGTTTGGCTGGGTGGTTCCACGGTCAAGAAGGACCTGCTGCATTTTGGTGGAGAGCTCCCAAAGCATTAGGGACCGACCCTACCGGCCAACAAGATGATTTTCTGCAGAAAGGCAAGGGGCGGCAGGAGGGAATTGGGGGGGGGGGAAGAGAAGTCTGAAGATGATTGTTTCCCCTTCTATGCGAATGAAAGTCACCATCTGAGACCTGCTTGCTTTCTGATAAAGAAAGCCTCCCCCCTCCACACTGGAGACTGCAAATGCATGTGGCACCACCCGGCGAGGTGAGATAAGGTTATTAATTCGCAGATCAAGCTATATTAAATGGAGCTGTAATTGCAATCAAATGATGTGGTAGGAAAACGTGGCTGGGCTATGACAGGGGCACGCTCCTGTTGCCCACGTTGTGCCGGGGCTGCGCATGTTGGTGAGGGCCCCCAGTGGGCTCGGAAGGGAAATCATGGGAGTGGTCTTGTTGAAAGGAGGCTCGGTGCCTCTCGGCTCTTTCAACTGGGCCCTTTAGTGCAGAGGGGTCGCTTGGGTTTGCTCCCCAACCACGAGGGCTAGAAACTATTCCTAGAGACCAGAGCATGGCACTGCAGCAAGTTGTGGAGGAATCAAGGATGCCACCTCGGTTGCTGCAGCGGTGTAATTGCAGCAGACGTAAGCAGAGCCTCCCCCAGGGGAGAAGAGCTGCCTGCCCCATCTTGACTATTGGATATAGACTGGCTTACAAGCCCACTTCATCAATAAGCAGTGCCTGCCCCTCCGTTGTCCTGGGATCTGGATTACCCCAGGGGGGAGATGGACACGACCAAAAGAAAGGGAGTCAGCTTTGAAGCAGGCTCTGCTGCAAAGGGGCCTGCATCTAAGGGCTGAGAATCGATCCTGTTGGTCCAGCTGAGTGTATCAGTCTCCCAATACACCAGGAGCTGCAGCTCCATTGATTGGAAATTGCAGCGTGTGTAATTAAGCATGGTGCTCACAGGGCATACGCATACCCCTCCAGCGTGAGCACCCAGCCCTAGGCTCTGCCCAGCTTGCTCCAAACAGGCAGGCTGTGCAGGTGAGCAGCGGGCAGCCCCAGGACTGCAAAGGCAAAGCCCATAAAGCCTTGGGAGGCACCAAGAAGGGGAAGAGGCCTCTCTGAACGGCATCCCTATAGATCTGTGGGGACATGCATCATGCAGCATGTTATACTGTAAATCAAGGTGCGTGTATACATGTCCAGGCATATCTGCATGCATGCATATCTATTTCTATACCTATATGCATACAGATATACACTAAATATGCATATATACATTAGAGGCTATAGATCAATACCTGTCTATATAATATCCACACACATGTATATCTCTAGATAGATAGACAGACAGATATGGGGAGAGGGAGAGATACATATGGCAAGTGTGTACTTATTACACACATGTTCTCATATGCAGGCACATGTGCATACCCACTCCAATATTATAAATGCTTGTGCACACACACATTATATGCCTGTACCAACATCATGCCTATGCCAGTGCCCACAGAGACTGCACGTACATGCACCCTAGCACACGTGCATAAAACACGCCCACCTTTCGGCTTCCCTATCCAGTCCTGTGCAAGCCCTAGGCCCACGCGCACGCGCCTCCATCCGTGCCTGTTCTGCTGCAGGTGGGGCCAGCTGCTGTGCTGTGTTTAACTCGTCAGGAAATGTTACAAGGGGCACTTAACGAAGACAAAGGCCCACGGCAAGGGCTCCGGGAACGCAACCCATTTCCAGAGCAGGTGCCACACTTTCCGTGAATGACACTGTAAACAAATCAATGGACAGGCTGATTTACACTCACTCCCCCCCTCCGCCAACAGACTCCTCCTGGGGATGCCAGGGCTGAAGGCATCCGTCCCAACTCCCCGTCTAAGCCCCCATGCGTCTGCCGGGCTTCACACCCAGTGCTCAAATACTCACCATCCAGCAGGCGTGGGGCAAGGGCCTCCCAAATCCAGAGTCCGTCCCGCAGCACGAGGGCACGCCGGAGGAAGGAGAAGCCTCTGGGGCAGGGGAAACCTCCCTCCATCTCGGTGCCCGAGCCTTTTGGAGGGGAGGCGGCTGCCCTGCGACGTGTGGCGCTCTCCACGCACCCTGCCTGCGTGCGGTCCACGGGGCCTTGCTCTCTCTCCCGAGGCAGTGCAGAAAGCGAGAGCCACCATGCGAGGAGGCCAAGAGGAAGAGAGGTGGCAGCACAGGCTGTCTTTCCCAATGGTGAGAGCCTAGAGTCACAAACACGGCCTGTGGCCACTGGCCAGAGCCAGGGCCATGCTTAGAGGAAGCCCTCGTTGAAGGCACTGTCAGTTAACACAGCTGGGCTTAATTAGGGCAGCTCCACTCAGCACTAATGAAGGCAGCTGGCTCATAGAGGGCCTGGCCAGGCCCCCTCCTCTAATACCTCCCACTAGGAAAACCAGCTCAGTTGATACTGGATATTGGGGAGCTCTGTGTTCAAATTCTGCCTGCCACGTGTGCCCCAGACCTACTCAGTCCATCTCAGGCCCGTTTCAGTTACATGGAGGCACCTAAATCCCTTTGGAGCTGGCCAACTCCATGCACCGGGTCCCTAAGAAAACAGCCTGAGCTTTAGGGGTGCCAGCACCCTCCCCCACAACTATCCCAGCACCTTACAAAAACCAGACCTTTTGTTTTCAGGCTTAAATATGGACATAGAAGGCTAACACTAAAGCCTCGTGTCTGCTGGCATTGGCAACTCACATTAGGAGCATCCAATATTAGAGAAAAGTACCCCGAGATCCTTTTATCCACGGCGCTGGCTCAGAAAATGAGAAGTGCTCTAGAAGAGTTAGGTAGCTTGATTATTATGGTTGTGTCTCAATGGCAGGCTGAAATTGGGGTGGCGTGGTGGTAGGTAGGTCCTGTGCAGTCATAATAAAAGACAGCTTCTGCCCCCAAACCCTTGCAATCTGAATAGACCCGACAGCGCAGGAACCAAAGGGGAAACCAAGGCAGGGGGAAGTGAAGTGACTTGGCCCAGGTGCCTCTGCAGGTGATGTGAGAAAGCTGAGACCACAACCCAGGTCTCTCGCCCAGCATGGCAGTGCCCTCTCCTGTGTAGATCACACCGCCTCCCGCTTTTCCATGCCATCAAAGAATTGCTGGGGGGACTTTACATTCGCTGCGAGAACGAGCATGCCAGCGCCGAGCCCCAGGGACTTCACCGCTTTACACGGAAGAGCCGGGGAAAGGAAAATGTTTACAAATAGGGTCGTGTTTTGTCAAGTATTTATTTTTAAACGGATCTCCCTTTCATCCCACCGGAGCGCAGGCTCCTGCTTAGCACATTTTCAGCTCTGCACCATGCATTTGCTGCCACTTGGATATTCACTTATGCTTGATAGAGTAATTTCCCTGTAGGAATCCCCCTCGCCACCCAGCCTTCATCGTGGCTTGTAGCTCAAAACTTAATAACCAAACATCTTCAGGTGGGCCCTAACCTCATTGCACGAGAATTGGATTTTCCCCTTTCTACCACTGCCTTGCAAGGATCTTTGCTCTTGCCTTATGTATATTTTGGTTCGACAGGCACAGCGCACACAAAAGCCCCTCTTTGGAGCACCGATCCATTTGATCAGGTTCATTTTTCTTATTGCATTTTGCCATTTGCTGCCACTGGGATTCTTATCCTTGCACAGCCAATTAAATTATCGGAGCTTCATTTTCAAAGGGTTTCTGCGTGTTGACTTTTATTAACATGTATTTGGGCAAATCATTATATGAGATTACACCTAGCAATTTGAGCAGCAGGGCTGGCACATGCTGGGGAACACAGGGTTATTTACCTACCCTGGGGTGTTCATCTCTTCTAGCTGAAAGGGATGAAGCTGGGAGGTGTGGAGGGTGGGGGGAGATCCTCAGCTGATGTAAATCAACATCTTTTGCATGGAAATGCTAGGAATATTCACCTTCGCTAAAGGCAGCAGAAGCCAGGAGGCTTGGACGAATTTCTGCTGGAGTTTCCATGTTTGCAAAGGGAGGAGACGCTCCAAGTCAGGCTGATCATTCTGCACAGCTCGGCTCCGCAGCCCAGCAGATGCTGGGGTCACATTCCCAAGAGCTGGGCAGCAGTGCTGGTCAAGTATTGTATTGGAGAACAAGGCAGATTTGGATCAACTGAAGCCATCTGTGACTTGATCAGACTGTTTGGGCAAGGGAAAAAAATGGAAAGAGTCAGAGCATTCAGCTTCAGCATGTTCCTACTGAAATGTTTAGATTTTTCTGTTCTGACATGACATTTGGTCTTGAAAATTCAAATAAAAACTTTTTTTTTTCTAAACTAATACTTTGCAACCCCCAAAAAGAAGCAAACCCTGTTACAGCTGAGGCAAGGGGCAAACCTGGCATTACTGTCACCAGCTCAGGATGGCAAAGCCAAATGTCATGTAAGACGGTGCAACTCATCACCACCAACTCAAGGATAAGCCAAATTGAGCAGACCAGGCCTGTTTCCCTGCCAATCCCTTCAATGGCTGGGGGCTTCCTATGAGGCGTGAGCCACTAGGACTGAAGGCTAGTCTTTCCAACCGGGCATGTACACACAGGGATGAGTGAGCCTTTACAATCCCAGTGAGGTTGAGCCATCACAAGCCAAATGGTTGGGGTTTTTTAATAATATTTCCCATTTTCAACTCACCCAAGGATTTTGCACAGTTTAAATATGGAGCTCAAACATATAATCGGACACTGCTACTCTGTGCAGTAGCCCCTGGGATGGTGGCTAGGCTAGGCATGAGAGTGATGGGTAGGTTTGGGTTCATTTCCCATCTCAAACCGAGTCCAGGGCAAGTCTGGGTTGAGGAGGAGAGAGAAGCCTGAACGGCAGCATTGAAACCTCCTGGGTTTAAACATTCCCAAACTCCTGGCTGACACCACCAAGCAGCACAGGGTTTATAAACACGTGGTCCTCTGCCTACTATACGGTAGCAACCTCCAAGCCTCTGTTTTGGCACGGCCTCTCCTGCAAGCTCACCTGTCCCATTGCTTTCGCTGGAGACTTCTGCCTTGGTGTCTTTCCAGCCCCTCTCTCCGTTACCTCCCCCCACACCCTCCGGTGAGCAAACCTGCAGAGCATCCCCTAGCTAAGCAGCTAAAAGTAGCTTCCTTCTTCCCAGCTCTGCTCCTCCTGAGGGCCCCTAGCTACGACAGGGGTTTTTGAAGGTGCTGTTTCTCCACCCGGCTGCATCCCCCATGGCAGACTTGCCTTTGTGTCCTTCCAAGAGGTGCGAGGGGGAGAGAGCATTTCATCTCCAAAGCTCCCCATCCGCAATGGAAAAGAGCTCAGAAGAGGAGCCTCTCCTTTCGCTGGTCAGAAGTTTATGCAAATGCAAGAAATAGCTCAGTACCGAGATGAAAGCCTCTTTCAGGGGGAAGTTTGCTGACAATGTTTGACTTCTTTCACGACGCTATGCCCGGGAGGGGGAAGGAAGAAGAAAGGGGGGCGGTGGAAGCTGTGGGAAGTCAGAACTATTTGATTAAAAAGAAGAGAAAATAGTCAACGAGAAAACAAAATACTTTGCCTGCAGCGCTTGAAGAAGAAGAGACAGCAACAAAGAGCACAATCCTCAGCTGAACTAATGCAAGGGGGTAGGGCATAGAGCAGCAAGGTTACCAAGATGCCGAGGGACGGGTTGGGGGTCATGGGAGGGGAGCTCCAAAGAGAAGGTTGCGGAGACCAACCCTAACATGGCGTCCAGCCCGAAAGGTTAAGGCAACACAAGGGAGGGTGGCCAGTGACAGAGTGTATGCAGCTAAGGGCAAGTCTACACTGCTTCTGGGGCATGCTGGGCATCGGTACAGCATACCCCCTCTGCACGCGGTGACGCGCACTTAATGAGCCACGGACGTGGACCAGACGTGGACTTAATAACCCACATGGGGGAGGGATGCTCATGCCCAAATGCAGCGGTACAGCTCAAACCGAACTGGGAGATCAGGATTACCCCTTTGCAGCCCCTTGCTCTAGGAATTTCTTTAGCAGGCGGTGTTGCTCAGCACCTGAAAGAAAAATAAAAATCAAGCCAAGGTATTCTGAGTTGGTCCCTCAATACCCGAGGAACCTAAAAGCAAAGGGTTGTTAAACAGCCTATTTTCCCTGAAGCTGCAGGGACGTTTCTGACCTGACCATTGCACTCAGTGTCCCATTGCATTATCAGTAAATATGGAGCATATATTAGCTGATGACTTCCCTGACCCTGCAATGGCCGGGCATGGGCAATGCCCTCATCCTGCCAACACCTCACTGAGCCATGTTATTAGGTGGTATTGGTGTTTTGGATCCTGTTCCTTGTAACTGTGGCTGAGGGGTTGGTGTGGTGGTTTTAGGGGATTCCTTGGGTTAATAGTTGCTTGTGAACACAAGGGACTGGACTCCACCGCCCAGGAGGCCCCATCAGATATTATGCTCCTATCGAGACAGCAAACACTTGCAGGCAGAGACAGCTTTTCAGGAATAATGTCTATTCAATTAGCAGAACTATTTATACTTCATTGGTCTACTCCGAATCGAGCCCGTGCTCTTGGTAGACCGCATAAAATCTGGTGCCATCAGAACATCTGATGGCAAATGTCATCCCACAGACACGTCTCAGGGTGGGGGAAATAATGCAGCCAGCTAGGCAGCAAAAATAAATACCCGAAACGCCTAGACTCATTTTAAAGGCATCCTTTCTAAGAAGAGACAAAGCACCTGGAAAATGGCATCAGGGGCTGGAGGAGAATTTAAGTCACTCGGTGGAGGCAAGTAGCCTATTTGCAGAACTGATGTGCCGGTGCAAAGAGAAAGGTGTGCTGCTTAGCAAACCACCTCAGTGCTCAGCAGGAGACACTGGTGCAATGGGGAGAAGTCAACTGTGCTGTGCTAAAGCATTGCAGGTCATGCTCCAGCACGGCCACGGCAGGGATAGCTCATCCTTGGTGTACCTGGGAAATGGCACTGAGGATGAATCTGGACTCCAGAGTCCAGATGCCATCTTAGCATCACCTGAAAAAAAAACCCAGGGAATAATCACTCTTTGGCCTCATCTCAGGATCCCAAAGCATGTCACATTTGCTGTTGAAGCCTCACCGACCCCTCTCCTCTCCCACAGGAAGGGCCTGGTGACCCTCCCCATTTTACCGAGCAAGACTGAGGTTACGTTATGCCCAGATCCTCGACTCCTAATTCTGACTGATGTCTATAGGAATGAGACACCTAAATGCCTCTGAGGAGGCTCGAGGGCTCAAGCTCATGCAGCGGCGGGGAACAGAACCTGGGAGCCCATCATCTGACTGCTATGCTCTAACCGCTAGGCACATAAACTTGACCTGACAGCAGAGGAGAGACGGGCTGAGAAGGAAAACAGCATCCCGGAGTCCATAGAGGAGGCCAGGGACTAGGCACCTCTCGCTCAGACTAGTTTGAGAGTCTCCAAAAAAAAACCCACGAGACTAAACAGCCATGGACCTTCTCCAGCGCAGCGTTAACACGGGGTCCAGACCTGCCAGGTGCCTCTTTTTGCAGACTGGGGTAGAGGAGTGGGGCAGAGAAGGGAAACTCGTCTTTGTCTGATTCTCCTCCCCCTAAATGCCTACTGTGGAGGAAGAAAAATTAAAGGAGCAAAAGGGAGAATCCAGCAGCAGTGCCATTGTCTCTTAAATCCATTCACAAAAACAAAGCACGAGATAGGCAGAAAAGTGCCCCAGAAAATGTGAAGACGAACATACCCTAGGACAGGAGCGATTTGTAGAGCAGCTGGGCTGGCAAAATAAAGACATCCTCCCACCTCAGCTGATGGGAAGTGGTTTTCTCCAATTACCAAGACCAGCATTTCAAGCCCTGGCATTTTTCTAAGCTCTCCGGATCAACCAAGACCAGCAAAGGAAGCTGTGCTAAGCATTACAGCTGCAGAGCGCAAGTCGCCACAGCTTTGTAGGGAGCATTAGGTATGCCTGAGCCCCCAGCAGGTTTCCTGCCCAATATGAGCTCGGAGGCCTCTCCTGAGCACATCCATGCCCCAGGGATGTAAATCACAGCTGACAGGGGAGAATAGAAACAAGGAGAAAAATGACACCTTACAGAAGAGGCCGGGCACTAAACCTTGGCGATCTGGAAATAAATATGAAATCACCGCTGATAAAGTTTGCAGATGACACCAAGATTGGAAGAGTGATAAATAATGAAGACAGGAGAGTTGTGCAGAGCTAGCAGCCCCATTTGGTAAGTGGAGGCCATCCAACACTGTGTGTTTTAATACCGCTGAAAGCAACAGGACACCTCCGGGCCGTGCGGAGAGCACGGGGCAGCGCATCCTGGAGATCGGGAGACCTGGAAAGGACCGAGGGCTCAGAGGAGGCAGCAGCTGCAAAGGCAGCAACGGGATCCTGAGATGTAGAGAGGAGGCAGCAAGGAGGGGATGTGACTTCCGCAGACAGCCTGGGGATGCTGCGTCTAGGCGCGGCATCCGCGTTGTTCGATGCATGTCAAAAGCTTGGGGACACGGTGCGGAAAAAAAACACCATCCCTGAAAATCCCTGCACCCAGGGTGCCTCCAAATTCTCCTGCACGCTTCTGCTTGGTGGGGCGTGAGTCATGCCCCAGCTGCGAGTGAGTAACCTCGGTAATGAACTGGGAGGAAAGATCATAATTAGCACGTGACAGCGTGGGAAAGGGTCAGGCTGAATCATGGGGTGGGTCAGAGCCTCTGCGGAGGTGGCAGGTGTCAGTGGAGTCCTAAAATGATCTAAGCAGCTTCATCCTCCCCGACCCCCTCCTGCGACAAGCTCTTTTGGTGAAAGTCAGAAGGACAGACTTGACTCTCGCTCCGGCTGGTGTTAGCGAGAAGAGCGTGGCTGGCTTCGGCAGAGATAATCCAGAGTTACACCATTTCACGAGCTCAGCGGGGCCACTTTGAATTACACCCATCTCACAGAGCGTCGCCTCGGGCCCTGAGAAACTTCATTCGCTTCCCAATTCTTTCTTATGTCTTTGAAAACTGCCTTTCCGTTCTTCCTGTGGCCTGGAACTCAGCCCTGCCGTATATCTTCTCTGATCCAAAAGAAAGACTCCCTGAAATATCACTCCGGCCCACTTTGGGCACACATAAGCCTTAACTCATCTCCACTAAGCCCTCCCTAGGCCACGTCAGCAGAGAGACCGGCTAATATTGCAAGCTGGGGATTTAATTGGCAAACTTTTATTTTAGCTGAGAAGTTGCTTTTTTTTTTTCTTCTTCATTTTATGTTCACTTCTGCTTTCTTAATCTCTGCTGATTTTTCTGCAGCATCTCCAAGCCCACTCCAGACCCCTGGTAATGATAAATAAGAGCAGAGATTAGGACTTGATGAGCACTCGGAAAAGATAGTTTGTTTCAGAGAGAAATCAGGGACAACAGAAAGATTTCAATCAAGTTTGAACTCTGGGTTGTCTCCTCTCCTTAGCCCTCCATCATCAGGGCCTGTCCTGGGCTGGGGCAGTGGAGTGACACCAATCCTCTATTGAATCCAACAGAAGCGAGGCTGAGTAGCAGCTGGACCTCCAGTTTGGATCAGACCAGACCCACCGAGCTTGTATCAATCAGCACAGATCCACTGATAGCTTAGCTAGGGCCAAGTTATGGAAGCCACGAACCTAGCTCTGGGACTCGACCTATCTACAGAAACCCAGGGACCTGCAGTAGAAGAACCTGGAAAAAAAATGGTCCACAGCAGACACAAGGGAAGAAGTGAGGTGCAAAGCCACAGCTGGAGCAAGCTCAGAGGTGAAGCTCAGTCAGGCAGCTGCACCCGAATGGAAGGAAAGCCAAGAGGCAGCAGAAATGGGATTGGAAGCACATATTTTATTTATTTATTTATTTATATATACACACTTTTTTTTATATTATATTATACACACACACATATATACCAACATGAACCCAGAGTTTTCCCGTGTAGCATTGCCCCTCTCCATCCTACCGTACCTCATCGTCCACTGGGATGCAGGAGACCACTGCCCAGGAGGTGCCACATTCTCTGTGCCTCATCCATCTTGCTGAAACCTCAGCTCACCAAAGGTGGCGAAATAAAGCCACTAGTGAAATAAAGTGAAATAATAGCAAAATCAAGACGGCTCTCGAGAAGTCTCAGCAGCTCTGAAGGAAAAGCCCAAGACTGGACTAGCAGGGGGCCTGCAAGCCAGGAAGTGGGGGGAACCCAGGGCTGGAGCAGCCAGTGGTTCCTCTGGCCAGGACCAAGGGGCATGTAAGCTGAGCCAGTTTGCTCAGTCCATGGCCTCTCTGTGCTTGGCTTCAATCAACAGAGCCCTGAACTTTCCGGGCAATCCCCGTGCCCCCTTCCCTCCCACAATCAAACTCCAAATCCTCATCTCTATGATCGTCTCCCATCAGGTCATCCTAATTGCTACCCCCTTGACATCGGGGACAGAGACGAGGTCCTCCAATTAACCCTGACCCCCACAAGCCTCGTTAGGGTCCTGGGCAGTGCCATAGCACGCGTAGGAACATCCTGCAAACGTGTTTACAGAGCGCAGGCCAACGAGCTAATGTCATGGGGGCTCGGTGGCTAATTGACCATGAATTTAAACATGGTGCTGAAGTTAAATGGTCCCTTAGCAGCCAGCAAATGATCACACTGCCACTGGAGGAGGAGGCGGCAGCCCAGGTGCCTAATTGGAATATTATTTGCAGGGGTTTCTATTGTTAGGGTTGAAAAGCTTTGAAGAGCAAGTAATTATAGGGCGCCAGAGAGATGCTATCATTGCAGCAATCTATTAAGCGACAGTGCCATTAATAAGCACCCATTGAAAGCATGCTGAAATCTCCATTCTTCTGCCAGTGCCACTCAGCCAGGCCCAGCCCTAACGGATGCCCTTGTCAACACAATCCTCTCCCCCCTCTCTGGGGTTTGAGGCAGCAGGCCACCTTACGGACCTGGGGGAAGCAGCCCTTTTTCAGCACATCATACCTCTCTGCAAGGCCCGTCACCGATTTTACGTGTCGCACGTAAAACCGCCCCGGGGCTGAGCCTGAGAACCAGCAACAGGGAAGCCTGTGGCCTCCAGGAGAGGGTCTAGGACAGCCACACTCAACCTCCAGCCCGTGGGCACATCTCATTGCCATGTGCACTTCTCCTATGCCTCTCAAATGACACACGTCCTTGCTCTGCAAACCCTGCAGACTTTCTGCAACGCGCCTTGCTCAAAGCCTCCAGGCTACCCTCGACTGGTGCTTGTGCATACGTGCTCCTTGCGTGAGCAGTTCCTCCCCATGCTTCCACACACCCTCCTCTCCCATCTCCCACCACCCGTGGGCTTCCCAGGCCTGCATGCACCGCGGCGTCCCGAGGCCCACCAGCCCGAGAGCTTTCCTTCCTCCTCCCCGCATCTGCTGCACAGCCCACATAGGCCGTTCGCTGCTCTTCATTCCTCTCACAGACACTCCCTGCCTCTTTGCCCACTTTTTGCTTCCAAGTGCTGCCAGTCTGCCCGCAGGCGCCGCTGGCACGGGGCTCCCGCGCGCTGCACTCGCTGCCTAGATGCGACTCCCACGTACCACTGATCAAATGCATGCATTTTGTTTTGCACGCTCGGGGCTGCCTCCCTGCACACGGCTGGCATGGGATGGCAGCTGTCTTCTTGCATTAGCCTACCCATCGCTCCTGCTCGCAGAGGCCGCCCCCTGCTGGTCCTGGCCTGAATCCTGCTTGCAAGCGCTGCCCCCTGCTGGCTCTGGGCCTGCCTTCCCCTGGCAAACCTGCAGCTCCCTGGCATCGGTGGTAAGGTGTCTGAACCCGGGCACTTACACAGGCTTCAGCTGACTCAGACTCACCTTGCCCATGTTGCATTAGGTGCTTTGGCAAGGGAGCTAGAGCCCCAAACAACAGCCACGTGTTGATCCTGGTGACAAGCGACCGCACCACGAATGCACGAGGGATCGGCTAGAGAAGCCCTACACAGCCTTGAAGAAGACCTGGGGTCAGTGAGAGCAACCACCCGGCCACTCCTGAGAGTAGCATGCAGCCATATTCGTATTTGGGACACGTCTGAGCTCGAGCACGACGAAGGGAGGCATGGGGCTGGCACTGAAAAAGGAACTAGCACAAACTGAATGCAGGTTCTGGTAGCAATTTGCTTTGTATAGTGACAAAGAGTGAGATATCATGCAACCCATGTTCCAGTCCCTGCCAAGGGGACTCACCTTCAAGAGGATGATTCAGATCAGACTTGATGAGCCTCTGCTATCAGACATCTTCCAAACGCCTCGCCCTGCAATTACCTTGCACGCAGCCTCACTTTGCAAAACTGCCAAAGGGCAAAGCATCCTGCGTCTCCAGCGTTATTGGTGTTGGCAGGGAGCAGCACTGTGCGGCTCCGTCTACCAGGTTGTTCGTCTGCGCAAATCTTCTGGGTTGTGGGGACACGCCAGATGCGGACAGAGCGAGCGATGGACAGCAGTGACGGGGCCGGCCTGGGCACTTACTGAATTTCAAGCAAGAAGGACTCTGCAAGGGCAGCGAGGGTCAGCAGACCCACCCGGGATGCACTGCACAGCACTTGCTCTGCCTCGTTTGACAATTCATGCGAGGGCATCCAAACGAGCCTGCCCTCGAGCAAGCTGGGCAGGACATGTAGTGACAGTGCAACCTCTCACTTTGCTTGGGACAGAAAGAGAGAGAGAAAAAGGAAAGATTTTGCATGCTCTAGCTCAGTGCTATGCTGCTCATGTCCTGGGCTCTGCTGCAGCTCATCAGGAGGCAAAACATTCAGCATCAAACCAGACCCCCACTCCCTGAGCCAGAGCAGCAGGTGCTAGTTAGCAACAGGATGTTGTTATCCTCTCCGTGAACTAGAGAAAAGACAGGTTTCCACCCGTTACAGGGAGGAGAGAGACCTACTGTTGTCGGCAGCCTATCATTTGCCTGGTCCAAATGGATCCCCAAAAACCACAGTGAACACAAGCGAAAGTCAGACTGAAGGGGAAGAGAAGAGAGCAGAGAAATGCAGTGTAACGTCCTGCTTTCCTCCTTCTGAGCGTGTCAGCTCAAGGAGCTGAACACGGCTCAGTCCTCCAGCCCATTGCTCTCATAACTGGTGACCCCAAGGCAGCAGCATCGTTCAGACTTGGATCCAGCTTCCAAACAGCCTCGGGGTTGGGCTGGATCCAGGACTTCGGTTCAGACCCAGGTGGGAAACGGTGGAATAATCTCTGGCTCCTTAGTATCCCTGTGACCCCCCCATCCCAGCAAGCCCCAGGGCCAGCACTGTCCCCTCCAGCAAGCAGGGCACCTCCTGTTTCACTTCCAGGGCTGTCTGCCATCAGGGGCAGGGTGCTCATGGGGTCTCACCAAGGATCCACAGCCTTGATCTTAGAGACCTACCAAAGCCCACCCCTAGTCACCCCAGCTATGAAAGAGTGCCCAGCTATTTGGGTGGGGGAATTAAAGGTAGCTGGATGTGACGCCAGTGTGCTGCAGGCTACAGACACCAGGCTGCATGAGCTGGCAAGTCTTCTAGGTTCATCAGACAATGAACAGTGCCTGGGACCCATCTTTACCGTCTTGAATGCATTTAAACTCCTTCACCTAAGTGGTATCACTCCCATTTTACGGACAAGGCACTGAGGCCCACCAAGCTGAAGCGACTTGCCTTAAGTAAGCCTAGACACAGGAGGGATTTCAACCCAGATCTCCCGAGTCTGGGCTGCATCCTTGCTTCTCCCCGCAACAGCCGAGAGGAGCAGTACAAGCACAAGGGTCATCGCAAGCCCTTCCTCCACTTATGCATTCCAGACTGTCCTCCTGCAGGGACTTATTTATTGCATTTACACTTGTTTGCTATTGTTGTGCACGGTGAAGCGCTAGGAGAGGCACTTGCAAAGGGCACTCTCTAAATTAAAAGGCTGAGACTGATTTAGGAGGAATTTGGGTCACCGAGTTTTAATCATCTCGTCTCAGCTGGCGGTCGAATCTCTCGGGAACACCGACTCTGCTCCCAGCGCGAGGACCGATCCACCCCAGGCCTGCTGGGGCCAACCCACTAATGGGCCTACTAGGTTAAACCGAGCCTCCTGCCTGCAGTCTCCACACTCATCAGTGCCACTAGCTGCAGTGCACACCCACACGCACCCGTTGGCTGCCCCAGCAAAGAGGCCAAGAGCTGGATAAGCCACGGAGACCGGGTGCCTCCGGACTCTCCGAAGAGCTGAGACCCAAGAGCAGGAGTTGGTGAGGTCCTTGCCGATCCAGCAGGATGGTTCCCAAACCACAGCTAGGATATTGTCCGGTCTGATTTCAACACAAACCCTCCCAACAGTGGATCACCCCTAGGAGATCCCGCAACAGTTTGAGTCAATTCAGCCTCCATCCTCTCATTTCACCCCATTGCTCCTGGTTGTAAATGCCCACGGCACTCCCAGCCCATTCGGCTTATCCGTGACGTAAGCCCTCCTATACTCGCACACTTGAACCTTCACACACGTCTCCTGCCTACCAAGTCGTCTGGAGAACCACGCTTCTCCTTGCCCGATTCTGAACGCTGGGATTTGGTTACAGGACCAGCAGTTGCACCAGCATTGCACACAAAAGCACTCTTACGGTATTGCTGGCTTCTCTCTTTTTCATCATCAGTCACCACTAGTACCTGTATCCCTGTGAAGCAGCCAGCCCAGGGCTCCCTGGCTGCATTAGCTAGCTAAGAGGCTCCAGAGTCTACTTGGCCACAGCATTTTGAGGGTCTCAGGTCTTCCCCCTCCCCAGCTCAGTCCAGGCTACTTCCTTTTTCCTCCTCCCTCTAGGCCTGGCATTGGTTGCAAGTACCGCAGGGCAGAGCTAGCCCAGGCCTGAGTCCTCCTTTAACACCTTGACAAAGAAGAAAGCCATTCAGCCTCACCACACCATAAAAGCTAGGCACCAAGACTAGATGGTGACAATGCTGCTGCTTTAAAGCACAAAGGCAACGCCTGAAAATCAATAGCATCTGCTGGGTGGTGTGAATTTAACCTTCCCGACTGACAGTAGCATAGGACCACAGTCCCCGGCCCGGCCACCAGCTCTGCGTGACACTCGTGTCCCATGTGCCGATCAGGGACATGTGGACTTTGCACACCATAATAAATAGGGGGTGACCTCTCAGCTGCCTCATCCACGGAGCAGGTAGGGGCTGCCCAGGGCATCGTGCCCCAGGAGGAGGTTGTCTGATACCCCACACATCAGAGGCACACGTCTCATGGAAGCCCTGAACGGGGGTGTGGATTGGCAGAAGATGGGATTAGTTTTCTGAAACAGGTCATTAATTTCTAATACCGAATCCCCTCTGGAAGCTAACAACCTTCTCAACATAAGCTAATGAAGAGGAGCAGAGCAGGGTAGCACTTGAACAAGCTGGATATTAAGTACCTAGCATTACAAGGCCTGACTGGCGGCGAGTGGGACGTTCACCTTTTCGGCACGGCGGATGACATCTAATCCTCAATTAATGTGGAAAGGGCAACGAGGCCCTGTCAAGACAAGAGGCCAGATCCAGGCATGGGGCTAAGTCAGCCCAGAGCCATTGGAGACTGGAGCAGCAAACCTGCCTCCGAATTGAATTGAATCAGTATTTGCAATAGGATTCAAAACGAAGCGCTGAGGTTTCCATATGCCATTGGGTTGGAGGGGAATGCTCTGGTTGGGAAGGCATGGTAGGAAGCAGATGGGAGGTTGCAGGCTGCACGGGCATCATAACGGCCCCATCACATCACTCACAACGCCCCTCCCGCGTTTACTCCCCGGTGTCACCCCAGGGATTTCCAAAACTGGGATCCAACCTCTAAAATCGGCCAGCCTTGGGGCTAGCAGTGAGCTGGGCCTCGTGGCAGAGAGCCTGGAGATGGCACATTAGGAACGCTGCCTGCGCTGCTACACCAGCACCCTTGCCGACTCCCGGCGGATGCTCTCCAGTCCAGCAAGCACGGTTTGCTCCAGGGGGCTTATTCCAGTTTGTCCCAGTGGGTGCCAACTTGCCAAGCCCCTTAAATGAAGATTCAAACTCACTCATGCGTTATCCTGCATGCTGCAGGAGCTTCAGGCATCATATCTGCACAGCACGCGCCGTTCCTACATCTGGCCCCCAGGCATGAGACAGATGTTTCTTGAGGGGGGAGCCTCTTTTGTGACTACATTCGAGCCTTGGAGAGGGATTTCCGCAGGGCATCAAAGGAGCATTTTCCTCCTGTAAAAGGGTGTAAGGAACACATCCACGCAGCCCAGGAGGTGTGGGAGAAGGAGCACAGCACCTCCTAATAGCGCCTGACAACCCCGACCACATCACGCTGCGGGAAGAGCCGAGGTGGTGCTGCCTTCGCCAGGTGCGCAGCCGATCTGTGCCTGCAACCGTGCGCAGCTCTCACCTGGCGCCACGTCGGCATGATCAGAAAAGGTCTTGACAAGCCCCCCCACCGCTTCCGTACACACAAACCCAGCAGCCAGGCGGTGGAGAGAGGAGACATTTGTTCAAAAGTCAGGAGAAGAGAATGCAGCAATCTAAAAATGCCATTAAAGGGGGGAGGTGGAGATGAAGACAGGTGCTGCGGTGTCAGACACCAACGAATGATGATGGGATTAACCACTCCATCACAGCTGCCTCAGCCGCGCAGTAAATGCGACAGGATGAGGCGAAGTGGGGGGAAAGGTTGGTGGAGAAGGAGGCAGCAAACAGGGGAGAAGAACAGCAGTGTGAACCTAGCCGGGGCGTAGCGAAGCCCAGAAGCATCGTGAGACGTGGCGTCAGGGTAGTGGCGACCCTGCCCCTGCTGGAGGGTAAGACGGGAGGGGAGCCTTGGGGAAGGAGGCTGTACCAGGATGAGAGAGATTCGAAAAAAAATCACTGAACTGGGACTCACAGGCTTCTCTCAGGACTTCTGATGCACACATTAATGGTGCAAGAGGGGAGCGAGACCAAAACAAGAGGTCCCTCCATGCTGCTCTTAAACAAGAGGTCCTAAAACATGCCCAAAACAAGCAGTCCCTGCATGCAGGGACCTAAGCTGCTCTGAGCATTGTCCATCCATTTGGAGCGCATCTTCAGTCTGTGATGGTCCCCTTCAACATCTCCCAGGCCACTGCGGGGACAGGGTCCGCAGCCAACAGCAGTGGCCTTGGCTCTAGAGCTGTTTTGGGGCAGCCACCGGGACAAGACACCAGAACTGAGCTCGGTTCGGCTAGCACGGGCTCCCCGTGCACAGATCTGCAGCCCAGCTCCTGGGGATGACCCTCCTGGCTGCTTCGAGAAATAAAATGAACCCGGACATAATGTGCCCTACACAAGCCAGGAGATGGGGCTTCAGGCCTGAGCTCTCAGGGGAGGGGGAATCGTGGCCTCTCTTGTATTGCTTAACACGTCAACTAGATCCCAGAGTCGTGGCAGGGTCCAGCCGTGGGACCCACCGAGCTAACAAACTCTTATGGGCCACACAGGCCCGTTAAGAAGTCAGTCCTGTTGTCTTGGGCCAACTCCACCATGGCTTTCGACAGAGGCGTTCTGTTTCCTGAAATCCTCACCATGGTCTCGACTGGAAGTGGCTTTTGCCTTGACTTCTTGTCCTAAGCTCACAGGAGACAGCGGTGTGGGAAATGACCCCAAGAGGGAACCTGGAGCTACTTGGCCACCTCATTTCCAGCCCTGGTGCATGAGCCAGGGTGCACGGGTGGCTCGTGTTTGGAAGCATCCTAGATGCACGTACCCAATGGGCCTTGCTGCTTTGCTGCCCACGTGCAGCTGGCAGGAGCGGCTCTGACAGATGTGGGGCCCGTGGAGGGAGAGGGAGCACATCATGATGCAGCTGGTGCTATCACTGCAATTCCTTAAGCACCGACAGGTTACAGAGGCTCTATGGGGGGGGATCCTCCAGCTCCCCTCCCTGCTGCTGAACAATAATCCTGCCTTACAGGAGGGACTGAATGGAAGATCCTGAGCCGTGTTCCCTTGTCAATTCACACACTGAAAAAAAGGAGAAAAAGAAAGTCCTACCCTGGGCTTCAGGGAGAAAAGAAAGAGGCTGCAGCTTGAAGAGCAGCAATGCATAATTCATCCCTTGACCTTCAGCCAGAAGTGGTAATGGAGAGAACTGCTTGAACATCTTTAATCCCCTCACCTGGGAAAGCGGCACTGCTTTGGACAGAGTCCAGTCCAAACCAGCAAGAGCTTTTAAATCACCGAGGGGCTTTAGGACAATTGCTGTTAGGTGAAGCAATTGGTCTTTTGCCTTGTTCTAACAGACAGGTGCAAGGTCCATCTATCACCGGTGCCTTG
>NW_017729014.1:20820409-20842313 GCF_001723915.1 Gavialis gangeticus
TGCAGCCGGCAGGAGCGGCTCTGACAGATGTGGGGCCCGTGGAGGGAGAGGGAGCACATCATGATGCAGCTGGTGCTATCACTGCAATTCCTTAAGCACCGACAGGTTACAGAGGCTCTATGGGGGGGGATCCTCCAGCTCCCCTCCCTGCTGCTGAACAATAATCCTGCCTTACAGGAGGGACTGAATGGAAGATCCTGAGCCGTGTTCCCTTGTCAATTCACACACTGAAAAAAAGGAGAAAAAGAAAGTCCTACCCTGGGCTTCAGGGAGAAAAGAAAGAGGCTGCAGCTTGAAGAGCAGCAATGCATAATTCATCCCTTGACCTTCAGCCAGAAGTGGTAATGGAGAGAACTGCTTGAACATCTTTAATCCCCTCGCCTGGGAAAGCGGCACTGCTTTGGACAGAGTCCAGTCCAAACCAGCAAGAGCTTTTAAATCACCGAGGGGCTTTAGGACAATTGCTGTTAGGTGAAGCAATTGGTCTTTTGCCTTGTTCTAACAGACAGGTGCAAGGTCCATCTATCACCGGTGCCTTGGCAGCAGCCGGTGCCAGCGCCCTGGGGAGCGACGTGTGGGGGAGAGGGGTTGGAGGACGGCTGAGTGGGGGCGGCTCAGTCGCTAGCTCCGTTTTGGCAAGCAGGTGCAGCTGGCAGGAGCTGGGGAAGCAGAAAGATCATTGTAGGGATGGAGTGGACCGTAGCCATAGCCCATTTATTATTCCTCCTGCCTTACCCTCGCCTCTTCTGAGAGCTTCTCCCTTGCCCACCACTTCTTCTGACCTCCCTCTCCTCCCCAGCTGAGAACATGCTGCCGACTCCATTAACATCCCTTTTTAATCAACCTCACAGGCTGCTAATAAAGGATCCTGAGCGCTCTCCAACAGCTGAGCTTGCTGCTTCCTGGCAGTGCAAGGGAGCAAGAGACCGGGGCCTTGGAATTGAAACCGGTCCTATCGCGCCGCAGAGCCGAGCATTAGCCATGTGCTAAATCACCAGGCTGCCTTGTGGGATTTGGGTCTCTGCTGCAGTTAAGGACATCATTGACAGATGTGGCTGGAGTGATAGAGCCTGACACTTGTAACAGACTGAGAGGCCTTGGCATCTCATTCATTTCTCAGCCTCCAGGCGACAGCAGCGTGGGATGGATGAGCGGCTCACCTGACAACTGCCCCCCAGAGACCCACCGCGGCCTCGGAGCAGCCGGGCCCGCATCGGGGAAGGACTTCCCCTCGCTGCCCCCCGTGCTGGGGGGACATCTCCATCGGCCAGCGCAAGCCGGGGCTGCCATCCCTTAGCGCCTTGCAAAACCGGGCTCCTAGGGCAACATTGGGAGTGAAGGCAGTGGTGGTTAGTGGAAAGAGCGCAGGGCTACGACCCGGGAGATGCGGGCTTCAGTCCTCTCCCTGCCACTGCTTTCCTGGGCGACCTTGGGCAAATCAGTTCCCTGCTTTGTGGCTCAGTTTCCCCATCTGTAAAACAGTCGTGACTGCCTGCTTTGAAAAACGCTGGGGATTATAATCAAGACTTTCTGCTCTGTCTGATAGCTGGATGCTTGGTAGATTTAGGGCCCTGAAGAGGTGCCCGATCAAGCAGCTTGGTGCTCAAACCCCTCTCTTTACCCACCCAGCAGTGCATGCTTCCCCCAGGAGAAGGGAGCGATTTTTAGTACAGCAGTAATGTCTAACACAGCCCCAGCCTCACAGTGCCCAGCAGCGTGCCCATCCCCTGTGCTCAAGAGCCTCCAGGCAGAGCCCAGAGACCACGAGCTGAGCAGGGAAGGCCACAACCCTCCACCTTGCATCAAATTCGTGGCCTCTCTGCCGGGGCAGACAATGGGGGCTAGGCTTGTGCCGACGCTGGCAGGGATGGTTGCAGCTGAGCCTGCTGTCCATCAGGCGCTGAATGCAACTCACCTCCTGTGGTCTTAGGGGCCACAAGTCCATCATTAAGCGGCAATAACTTTTGCCCCTTCTCGGTCAGGAGCGGGGGGCTAGTGCATAGATGAGCCAGCTCCGTCTGCACAGTCGTGGTGGCCGCTTCCAGGGGATTCACAGATCTGTAGAAAAATAGGGCAGAGGCAGTCACCTCCTCCAAGCCCCTGCTCCAGAAAGGATCATCCCCGACTAAATCATCACATGCAAGTGCTTGTCCAACTTAAAACCCTCCAATGCTAAAGCACCAGAGACTTCACAGCCCATCTAGGCAATCTCCTCCGGTGCTTCACCACCCTTAGGATGAGAAATGCTTCCCAATAGCCAACCTAAATCTCTCTTACAGCACTTGAAGCCCATTGCTTCTTGGCCCGTCTGGGTACAGAGAGCAGGTGATTCCCTTCCTCTTTATAACAGTCTATTTTGTATTTGAAGTCAAATCTGTCCTCAGCCTTCACTCCTCCAAACTAAGTAAGTTCTTCAACCTCTTCTCGCCTCCGATCATTTTTGCTGCTTTCTGCTGGACTCCCCTCCGAGACATCAGGTAGGCAGAGGAGCAGCCCAATTCTGCAGTGAGCTGAATCCTCAGCTGCCCACCCGAGAGCCGGGAGCGCTCTCATCCTGCTGTCTGAAAGGGAAACAAGGACAAGCATTTAGCGTGGGAAGTGAATGTGCCCAATGCCCTCATGATGCAACATGCACTCACACCCCTTCGCTCCCCTTGAACTGGTCTCCAAACAACCTGAGAGTTTAATAGGAAGAAAAAAAGGGAGGCAAAAATCCAAAGAAGAAGCAGAGAGCTGAAAGAAGAGCTCCAGCATAGCCCCCTGCCTCATCCAGAGCTCAACCAGGTGGGAAACCCCTGTGCAGTAATATGGGACGCTAAAGGCAAGAGAAAAATCATCTAATCGGAGAAAAACAGGGCTGGAAGGGCCTTCGGGATGTCATCTAGTCCAGGCTGGCTCATTCCCATCTAGAGCATTCACTTGGCTCTTAAACATTTCCAAAGGATGAACATTACACACCGAGCCTAGGTAGCTTATTTCAACGCTTGACCACCCTCACAGTCCGCTCGCTCTTCCTAGTCTCCGTCCTAGATTTCCCTTGCTGCGGCTACAGACTGTCACTCCTTGCCTCGTCCCCTGTGGCCCATCCTTTTCATAGTCGCCCTTCAGATATTCGAAGTCTGTTATCAAATCCCTCCTCAGTCTTCTCTTCTCCAGACTAAATAATCCCAGTTCTTCCAACCTTTCCTCATAAGTCACGTTTCCTAGACCTCTAACCATTTCTGGTCTTCTCTTCTAGGCTCCTGCTAATTTGTCCCCCAAACTGGACACAGTCCTCCAAGCAAGGCCCCACCACTGCCGAACAGAGTGGAGGAAACATCCCCTTTGCCCTCTGTTAATGCATCCCAATGTGCCAGTGGATTTTTGTTTTCTTTTTTGCACCAAAAGTACACTATGGGTTCATACTCCGCTTGCAATCTGTTATAACGGGCAGGACTTATTTTCTGCAGTACTGCAGCCTAGCCAAGCACTCCCCAACCTGCAGTTGCGCATTGGATGGGTCCATCCCAAGAAAATAACCACCGTCCTCTTTCATGATGCTGAAGCCCATGGGCAACAGCTGGTGCGAGGTGCTATTCGGCATGAGTGAGGGGATCCGAAACCAGCCCCAAGCCAGCATGAGTTTGAATCCGCTCTCCTGCCCCTTTCTATCTCAGCCATGCGCCGTCCCCACCTCTGCCCAGTTCTCTCAACAGCACTGGGAACACCTGGGGGGTCCATTAGCTTCTCCCCTACCCAGCCAGCCTGTTGATCACCCGGCGCCCTGCATTTCTGAACAGGACCCAGCGCCGCAAAGAAAGTGCTTTCATCGACCTTTTCATCTCTCCCGCCGGCAAAAAATGTGTTTCCTTTGAAATCAAAGATCTCGGTTTGCCTCTGGGTTCAGGCTGCCTCCACTCAGCCAGCTGCCCTCTCCCGATCCCTTGCTCCGAGATCAGATGGCGTCGGTGCATGCACGCACGCGTGCACGCGCTGCCCATCGGAGAACAATCAGGATGCATACAGCATTTCTGGCGTGAGCAGCTTTGGGCAGCCCATGGGCTTTCACAGGAGACTGTTAAGCAGCTTTCACAGCTCTCTCCAAACTCTTTGCAAGGGACCAAGCTTCCCCAGTCCCCTCCGATGCTGCGGCTGCCCGCGGAGCCTTCGCTGGGTCCTCTCCCATCCCCGGTGGGAGAAACGTCTCCCCTTCCTTGTTAGGGCCCACCTGGAAATGACTACTAAAAAAAAAAAAAAGACACAGATAGGGGAAAAGCTGGCTCCAAATGTCGATTTGTCGGAACAAGCTATTCCGGAGCATTAAGCCAGAGGAAATGTCTCCATGTGTTGCTTTGTTTCATTCCCGTGAAAACAGCTCTTTCATTTTCAAACCGACCCCAGCTGTATTTTTATAGCCCAGATATTGCCATCATATACCAGGGAAATGTACGCATGGATGACAGCGAGTCCTCCCCGCCTTCAGTGGCCGAGGATAAAAGCCTACTACTCTTGCTAGCACCTAGGCCTCTTTAACTTGAGTAGCAGAGGCCCTAAATTTGACTTCAGCTAATGAAACCAAGGGACATTGGCAGCAGGCAATGATTGCAACTCGACATCCTGCTTTAGAGGTTTCTCCTCGCACAGTTTCAATTAACCTTGACCAACTTCATCTCTTCCCCTAAATAAACATGGCTGTTCTGCTTCTAATGCAGCGGCAGAGTCGCAGCGAGGGGTAGCATGCTCCAATGGTTGGAGCAGAGGATGGGGGAAGCAGCAGATGTGGGTTGTATTCCTCTGCCACTGACTTGCTGGGTGGTCTTAGACACATCATTTCACCTGTTAATGCGACTGGTCCACAGGTAACAAAAGCCCCAACTCAGAGCAGAGCACCACTGCGCTAGGGGCTGTATCTGGTAAAAAAACCAAACATTTAATACACAAGGTGCCTGGGTCCCCTTCCAGCTCTCTGCTTTTTACGCCAACCTGAAGGCTCACATGATGGCGTTTTACAAGGCTAGATACCTGAATGGATTTTCATGAAGCAAGCAAAGTGCATAGGGGATCACAGGTACCTAATAGGGGTGGTAGGGTTTGGCCCCTCGAGTCGGGAGCATGGTTAGAAACTGAATCCACTTCTCCCATGTTAGCCAAGCAGGCTAAGGGCATATTGGGCTGCATCGGTAGGAGTGTTGCCAGCAGATCGAGGGAAGCGATTATTCCCCTCTATTTAGCAGTGGTGAGGTCACATCTGGAGGCCCATGTCCAGCTGTGGGGCCCCCCACTACAGAAGGGATGTGGACACATTGGAGAGAGTCCAGCAAAGGCAATGAAAACAGCTCGAAGGCTGGGACACAGGACTCGTGAGGAGAGGCTGAGGGCACGGGGCTGATTTAGTCTGGAGAAGAGAAGATTTGATGCCTCCCCATGTGCCTGAGGCTTCACGTCCCTGCAGGGGGGTTGCAAAGAGGATGGAGCTGGGCTGTTCTCAGTGGTGACAGATGACAGAAGGAGCAATCGGCTCAAGTTGCAGCGAGGGAGGAGCAGATTGGATATTAGGAAAAACTCTCACTAGGAGGGTGGTGAAGCACTGCAATGGGTTGCCTAGAAAGGTGGTGGAGTCTCCATCCTGGGAGGTTTTTAAGATCTGGCTCAACACTGGGACGACATAGTTGGGGCTAGTCCTGCTTGGAGCAGGGGGTTGGACTCGATGTGACCTCCTGAGGTCCCTTCCAGCCCTCATGCTCTATGACTCTAAGTCCTGGCCCCATCTCTGAATCACAAGACCATCCATCCTCCATTATAAGCATCACGAGATCCTTATGAGAATTACGGTCTCAGTCCTGTGTCTTGAGATGAAGAAGAAATATTGCTCTGAAGACAAAGGCGGGTCAAGCTACGGGGATTTTGCTGGGGTAACGGCCTTATAGCACCACTGGGTCTAAAACCCCAGGAGCTCAGGCCACCTCCAAAAGCCAATATCCTCAATTGCCATCCCCATGCTCCCCAGTTGTCACACCGCTCCTGTCAACACCTCCTTTTGTTATGCTCAGCAGAGCGGTATGAATCGAGCCTCTTTCCCCATAATGGTTCATGAGCCGTATCGCTGCAAACAGCATGGCTCGCAGCTCCAAAAAACACCTGGAAGCCAAAGCCAGAGAACTTTATTCTGCTCTTTATTCTGCTCTGCCTAGTGGACAAGCGGTGTTTTGGGGGCTTGGGGAACAGAGACAGGCAATTATAGCCAATTGAAGCCCGCTGCTGGATTTGCAAGCGGTGGGCAAGGGGGAATTTTCTGCCAGCGCTTTTGCATTGGCTCCGAGTGCTTGAGAAGCTGAACGTTTGTTGCAGCCTTAGGCATGTTATCTTGGTTTTCGCTCCTACATCCTTTCCCTCCTCGCTCCCTCTCCACTTAGGAGTAGTTTGCTGTCATAAATGTTAAATGGAGCTTGCAATCTTTAACGTTCCTAAGCTTGCATCGCATAAACAAGGTGGTAAAATGTAAAAGCAGGCGGGGAGATAACCTCCGGGCTGAAGAGCAGGCGTCTGTCCTCACCGGAGAATTAACGGGGAAGGATGAGCCTCTAACGTGGCAGACAAATGTGTGTCACAGCCACAGCGGGCGAGCTGAGAAGCAGTATTTCTACCCTGGACCCTCCTGGGAGACTCGACTTGAAACTCGCTAGCAACAGGTACCCCGACTCGCTTGCTATCCACCCTCTTCTCTTCCAGTCACGATGACCAGCATGAGATTCTCCCCAGCGTGACCGTGGCATGTGTTTGGTGGCCGAGCGGACTATTTTGCAGCCCCTTTGGGCAAATGCTGTCGTGGTTGGCAATCCCTCGATTCAAGGTGATCTCTCCCGCGGCTCATCGATGACTTCAGGGTCCAATCCTCGAGCCACAGATCCATTCTTGCAGGTCTTCCCATAGGGAAGGGCAGGCTGCAGGCTGGGATTCCTCTCCTTTCCCTTCCTCCGCTCCCTCTTCTCTGCATCAAGGACAAGACGCTGCCTCTTCCAACTCTTGAGGTCAGCCTCCATTTTCTCGAGGTCTGCCTTCAACGTGTCCTTGTGCTTTCCCCGCCATGAGATCACAGGTCATTGCTAAGCTGGGGGCAGAGACTTGTTCTGGGAGTCACGGGTCAGGCATCTGCACACAACGTCCAGTCCAGAGAAATGGGTGCACCGACTCAAATGCTGGTAAACATGGGCTTCAACAAAGATGTTGGCATTTGTGTACTGATCTTCCCATTTGATGTGAGGCCTGGTTGGCGATACCTCTCCAGTCTCTTGAGATGATGACGGTAGGTCACCCACGTCTCACATCCATAGAGGAGAGTGGGAATGGCGACTGCTTTCTAGACCTGGATCTCCATGTCCAGAGATCACAAGGAATAAAGACAATTTCCCAAAGGAGATGCTCATGCACCTGATCCCGTGCTGGGTCTCCTCATTAAGGTCCGTTCTCTGAGATGTGGCAACCAAGTTAGGGGAACTGTTCAACTACCTCTGGGGTCTTTCTCTCAATGGTAATTTGGGCTGGTCTGAAGAGCTGCTCGTGGTAGGCTGACCTTGAACTGCTCCAGATGGGGAGTGCATTAACATTAGTGTTGCCAGCGACGTCCTTGAGCCTTTCAAGCAGCTGGAGGTCGCAATGGGCTTGTTCTTGCATGGGGTATCACAGGGCATCTGTGGGTGAGGTAGCTCGGTTGGCAGGAGAAGGGCCTGCAGGCACAGGAGAGCTTCATGGTGCCAAGAGCAAGAGAGGCCACCCCTGAGCTCATCCGCTGCTAGCAAAGCCAAAACTGCAGGCACCCACCTTTCTGAAACAGGAGGCAAAGTGGGCTGTGCTCCCTCTTGGGATCCCTCCATGCATCAGAGGTGGTTGCCACATCAAGAGCCTGTGTGCTAGGAAACGTCCACCCCCCCTTGGAGGCACAGCTGAGGGCGTGCATTTGCATGCCCACCTCCCTGCACTTAGACGCAACAGGAGCAGCGTGAGAAGCAGGCATCCATGCAGGGGGTTGGAGATGATGACCTCTGAAGTCCTTTCTGGCTCCTTCAGACAGATGGACATACGCCGATGTCTATGATAATCGCCTGTGGCTGCCTGCACGTCCCTAAAGGGGGACACTGAAGCCCTAATTCCACACCAGCTGCCAAAGATTTTCCATTTGCCCCCAACATGGCCCTGCACGTTGGGCCAGAAGCTCCTTCTTCCTGTCCCTGGCTATTGGGGAAGTATGAACGGGCAGCCAGATGGTCCACATTACCCTGGAGCCATTGCACGATGCTCGACCGCTTTCCTCCCCCAGGTAGATGAACCCCCTGGCGACTCCTTTCTGAATGTGAGAGATGGCTGCAGGCAAGCAACGGGATGTGGAGGATTGGTCTCTGTCCAGGAGAAGGGGAAGTTTCCATCCATTTTCTTTTCCCTTTCAATGGAGCTTGCTTTTAATTTAAAAAAAATTAAAAAATCTTTCACCTCTTCAAGAGCCTGACAACATCTGAATGGTTCTGCTCCATTGTGACCCCATCTTAGGGACCTCCTGGTTCCCCCCAAAGTCATTCATCGCTCCCTCGGCATCATCGTTTGGTTGGAAATTAAATTAAATCCATGGTGAAGAGAGACCTATCAAGTGACAGCGACGAGCGGGCCACATGCCAGCTGGGGGATAGAGAAGGGAAAAATAGAAGGCAAAGAGGGGAAGAGAATGAGAGACACTGCAGAGAAATGATGCATTGACATGCAGAGCATGGCAACCCATCTTCCTCCGGTGAGGTTTGCTTTGCGCGCCTATCTTGGTTTCCTTCTGCCAGCGACAATTCCTGTTGGCAAAGGCAGGTTTTCTGTTTCCCCCCCTCCCGTGTCATCTCCTCCACCTGCCTTTGAATTTCTTCCATTGCTTCACATCTGCAGCTCGCTCTTTTGTTCTGAAAACGAGACTTGCTTTATCCTGCCACCACAAAAAGCCGGGTTTGCAGGTTTCAGTGTCCATTGAGAAAGGATTCATCCTTACTCGCTGGCGGCACGTTTCTCGTGGTGCATTGAGTGGCACTAGCAGGGATGTCTGTGGAAAGCAGCAGCTATATGCACTCCCACAGAAAACACCTTTTAAAATGTGCCGTTTGCAAGCATTTTTAACTCACTGATGCTTGTAGCAGATCCCCTTGCACAGAGTACACAATCTGTTGCACTCCTCACTTTAATTTCCTACCTCTTGAATGCATGCTGTTAGATTTGGACTTCTCCAGTCCAGTCCCCGCTGCTTGCCGTCACATATTTCCACCTTGACCCAATCCTATACCAATAATTCTGTTACAGAAAACAATTATAGAAAACAGTGCTGCAGAAACAAGACCTGTACGACCCGGTTCACCCTAGCAACAGCACAAGCAGCAGGTCTGGGATTGCTACACATAAAAAGTTAAAAGCTGGTTGAAAAACCTGTAAAAAACAGCAAAAAAACCCCAAAGCAGGGCAGGTCTAATATTTTTAAATGCTAAAAAAAGTCAATATTGCAAAATCTCAATTCTATTTTTCAAATTTTTAACAAGAAGCTTTCAGGATTTTCCCCAATCAGAAAAATCAAATCAAATCAAATCATATGAGCATGGACTTTTTTTTTCTGGAAAACTTGAGGAAACCCTATCTTAGGGGAGAAGGTGCACTCATGAACCAACAGCTGCCTGTTTTCAAAGGATACAGAAAAATAAATCCCTTCTTTCTGCTCTCAGATTTCAAAGGAGATTTAGGATGGAGAAACTGAGGCACAGAGAGTGGAGCTGTCGCACAGGAGGAGAGAAAGCCAATCACCTAGGTTTCTGGATTCATATAGCAATGCCTCTAGACCAGAGGTGTCCAAATCCCTTGGGTTGGGGGGCTGGATCTGGCCAGCAGTGATGGCATTAAACTTCTGCCCTGCCCACAGAGCGGTGCCCTGCAGGTCACACCCAGAGGCCCCGAAAGCCGGACGATACCTTGGCAGGCCGGATCTGGCCTGCGGGCCCGAGGTCTGACACTGCAGCTCTCGACCGTTCCAGAAAGAGAAGGATTTAAAAAAAAAAAAAAATCTAATTTAACGCTTACCACGTGCCCGAGTCGTTTACATTTTGCACTTTAATCCGTTTGAGCTGTCGAAAACAGACGGCTCCATTTACTTACTGTTTATGGCCCATTTTGTTTCCCTGGTTCTCTTTGCATCCTGATGGGGTCACAAACATGCCTATTAAAAAAACTACATATCGAGAAAAAAAGCAATCCTACCATCATTCCTATTTCTATTGGGGTTTCTACAGCAATTAAAATCTCCATTTTAGGCTTAAAATGCCTTAGCCAGGGTTGCCAGTGAGTCTTGTAGTTATTAGTGTAATTTTTTTTATATTATTAAAGTCTCAGCTCCTGCAGTTAAGAGATTGCATGAGAATTGTAGCATTCATCAAATAACAAAAGGGAAGAAAACTGCTGTTAGATTCAGAAACCAGAAATAAATAACTGTCCATTTATTTTTTAGGGGGAGAAA
Organism: Gavialis gangeticus; assembly: GCF_001723915.1. Lineage (NCBI taxonomy): Eukaryota > Metazoa > Chordata > Crocodylia > Gavialidae > Gavialis > Gavialis gangeticus. The sequence continues at coordinate 20,830,911 of NW_017729014.1, forward strand.
ATTTGTGATTTATAAGACTTATGGGATTAATGACCACGTTTAATACTGTGGCCCTTTAGGTACCTGAAGGCTCTTAATCATCATCATATCCCGAGCACTAATGAGCACGCCGTTATAAACACATCAGTCTCACAGAGGGGATCCATTTTACAGGGAAGACGAGTGAATTAGATGACTTCACCAAGGTCACACAAGCAGTCTGTGGCAGAGGCAGGACTTAAATCAGAGCTCTGGGAGTCCCAGGCTGTTGATTCAGTAAGTAAAGCACACTTCTTCTTGCTTTTCTTTGAACAGGTCATCACATGCTGTGGGGGATCTCTTAGCTCACCTCTAAAACACCTGACTGCTTATGGCATCGCGTGCCTGCTTATATAGGGGGAAATGTATAGGGTGGGGAGAATCCACTAGAGCCCATGCTTGCACGCGCACACACACACCTTGCTAAGAAAGACCTGATGAAGAATGCCTTGCATCTGAAAGCCGGTCTAACTTTACCCCAGTTGGTTCAATAAAAGAGAGGACACCCAAACACCCAGGCCTCATGGCAAAAGACCTTCTGCAATGCTGGGTGCAGGCTCCATAATGCAGTTTTCCATGTGCCATTCAGAACAGCTGTCCTGGCAGGCTCAGGCCACTTCAGGGAGCAAAAACACTTTATAGGCATGCCCTGAATGAGCTCCATTGCTAGCAAAACTAACGGCGCAAGATAAACGGCTGCCACGGGATGGCCCTCACCATCACTCGTTCCTGCTCGCTCACGCATCCGCGTGCCCCATCCACTGCATCTCACTTGCACTCCTTTTTCGTCCTCTCCACAGAAGTGCCCAGCCTCTTCTCCACGCTCTCCTGCCTCCCGTTTCCCTCCCAGGCCACTTCTCTCCACCACAAGAACTTGCCCAATGCTGCTTCCTTCCCCTTTGCTTCTCTCAGAGGCATCTATCTGCTGGCTCAGCTCGTGGAGGGAGCACCACGCTTTAAACTTCCTGTCTTATGGGAGAAAGGTTCCCATTCATAAACCTCTTAGCAAGCTCCTAATCCATTTTCTTGGCTAACTGTGGAGCTCCCAGTGACAGGCGCTAGTTAATAAGGACCAAATAGGCCATTGCTCTGTATTGGGCTGTGCGCTGCCTTCCTGGATGGCAAATCCCCTCCGAGCCCCTCTTCTCCGCTGGGTTTGTCCCCTCTCCCTTCTCTTCCCTAAACAGCTCGGAGGAGGAAATCTCAGCATCCTGGTCCTCTACCCCCCACACTATGGTCGTTTCTCCCTCTCTTGCACCACAAACTCCTGCAGATGCTCCATCATCCCACCCCACAGGACCACTTTATCAGGCAGACACTACCAGGCCTGCTGGCATCGGGAGCCTCCCAGGGATGCCCGCGCCATGCCCAAAGTGGCATGGGTGACTGGCAAGCCCGTTCTCCCTTGAGCCGATGCTCAGACACCATCACCAGGGACGGATCTAGGGGAGCGCACCACACCCGGGCCCCTTTGCTTTGCGAGATGCGGTGCATCCTTCCTGTCCCTGCCCGTGAGTTTTCCAGGAGCAGTTAACCAGCTGCTGCAGTCTCCCTGCGAGAGGCAGCCATATGATAGCAGGAGGTGGCACGAATGCTGTTTGCAGACAAAAACTGCGCCGAGCTGGAGGGAAGGCCGAGAGCCCAGTTCACTAATTCGTGGTAAAATATTGCTGGGAGGCTATAATTATCCCCAGAACAAGCATTTTAGTGGGGAACCCCTGCGTATCTATGCTATAGGGATTGGGTTTTGGGGCTTTCCTTCAGGGGAAATAGGCAGGGCATTCAACGGGTGGTGCCAATTCTTCCTCTGCCACTGCTATGCTATGTAGCCCTGGGTGCGTCACATCATCTCTGGGAGTGCAGTGCCCACTCTCCTCTGCCAGGCCTGTCAGCTTTCTGGGGACAATGGAGATTTTCCACCAAGCCCCCAAATGTCTGCAGCGTGACAGGTTTCAAGTCGGAAATGCTGCTGCAGCGCCTCCCAGGAGTCATCCAATTACTCCGAGTCCTCATTCTCTGCTCAGGGCTGAGCTCCCCTGCCAGCCAACAACCCCCACAGGGAAGGTCTCTGGGGAAGCGGGTGCCGGGGGGAGAAGAGACCTAATTACTTTTAAGATGGAGCTTGATCCGTTTATTCCCAGGATTGTAGGCTGCGGTCACCTGCTACCACGAAGCGGGCATCCGCGACTCGGGGGACCCCTTCCAGCACTACGGTCCTTACCCTTAGACACACTGAAGGGTATTACAAAGGCAGGGCCTGCTGTCTTAGCACCAAATGCACCGACCACTTGCCTGTAAAATGAGCAGGTGGGCAGAATAAATCCCTAGCACTGGGGAAGTTTTCAGCTACTGGAAACAGGGATCCAGTGAAAACTGACATCAAATAATACCTAAATTAGACTGATGCATCCAAGGTCACAAGGGAGCTATATTTTATACCTCCACACTAATCTTGATCTCCTCTTGAGCGCTCAGACCTTCCTCATCCTTTTCCACCGACCAGCTTCTCCCATCCTGATTCCCCCCCCCAATATTGTGTATTCTAGATGGTTTGAACAGTTTTATACCTCCAAGCCCTGTAGTTCTGCCGCGGTCTCTGTTCTTCCCCCGATCCTGTCATTGCTTGCAATTTATTTCCCCCCATTTTCAACCCTGCAGTGCAGCTGTTTCTCATTAAAAAAAAAAAAAACCCTAAATTATTTTTTTCTCCTTTTTTCCAGCTCCCCCACAACCCAGCCTGACCATTCTTGGATGAATTTCAGTGCTCCTAAAAGTTGATAGCATTGGCTGCAGACAAACCTGCTTCCCCAAACAACCCTGCCAAAGCCCCTAAATCTTGACATGCAAAAAGCTGCTACTTCTCTAGTCCTGGCCTCAGCTCAGACAGGTCATTTTTCCAGGTTGTGAACCAACATGTAAGCAAGGAAAAAAACAGAGGCTGCTCCATACATTTTACACCTGGCCTGAGCAAGCTCTGGATCCCGGCTGTCAGAATTGAAAAGCTATAATATGTTATTGCTTTGCGCAAAATAGCTCTTTCCAGCTTCAAGTGACCCTCTGGCCTTTTCACCTTTTACTGCTATAGTCATTTAGCCATGCTGAAAAAGATGAGCTCTGCCTCACTCTGGATACATTTACTCGGCAATGCACTGACCCAGGAAAGCTCGGTTCAAATGCACGTATTTGAGAAGCAATGACATAGGAGGGGAGGGACGGGAGAACGATCTACAGGGGTCCAGGTGGTTGGATACAGCACTGAAACTCAACTCCGATGGGAACAAGTCGAGATATAGGTGTTGGGGGTGGGGAGCTTGATTGGAAAGAGCAGGGACGAAGTGCTGTGGCTAGAGATAGGATCCAGTTGAAAATGGGATCTGAACTCAAGGAGTGATCCTTTCTAGATCGAAATGCCACATCTGCTCCCCACCAGTTCTGCATATTGATAGCCCCTGCATCTACACCTCATAGCATCGTAGTCATAGACAATAAGTGGGAAGGTCCCTTGGTGGGGGGGTCACATCTCGTCCAACCCCCTGCTCCAAGCAGGACCAGCCCCACTACATCATCCCAGCCAAAGTTTTGTCTACCTGGGTCTTAAACACCGCTAAGGATGGAGAGCCCACCACCCCTCCATGTAGCCTGTTCCAGTGCTTTACTACCCTCCAGTTTTTCCTAATATCCAACCTCAACCTGCCTTCCTGCAGCTTGACCCATTGCTCCTTGTTCTGTCGTCTGCCCCCACTGAGATCAGCCCAGCTCCATCCTGCTCCGTGGTGGTGGGTGCTGCCCTTTGCATGAAGCTCGGCTTCATCTTGAGCTCCAGGCCAAGTGATATCAGACTCCTCATTTGCCACCTAGTTTCATACCCTCTGCAGGGACTCGGGCTTTGCTTCCAAGTTTCTACCAGCTAGCGTAAAAGCTGGCAATTGACCCCTTTCAAAGCGAGGGTTGACATGGCTTTACAAGCTGGGGCTTCAAGAAGACCTCCAAGTACCGGGAAACCCGTGACCGGACCGGGAGAACGTGCGACCCAAAAGTCCTTGTGCACGAACAGTTACCGAAGCTTAATGCTAGGTTACTAAGCGCAGGCATCCAACCCCTGTTTCTCCTCTGGGAGGAGATGAGCTGAAACTGCAGACCAGAGTCTCTCAGGGGCATACGGGCACTTGGATTTCACTTTTCAGGCTGCGGCTTTCACCCCTCTGCGACAAAGGGCAGCACCACCCATCACAGCACTGGGCACACCTGGAAGACGGGCTCACGCTACGTAGCTCAGACCCTTTCACCTCGGATGGCAAACCCTGCCTCTCCCATAGGACAAAGGGGAACAAAGAGCAAGGAACAGCTCATCCAAGGCCCAGCTCCAGGGGAGAGCACAAGTCCCATTGAGAGAGAAGAGCCATGGGTGTAATAGTAGGGGGCATCACTGCCGGGGAAGGAGCAGCCTGGAGGTTTGCGCATTCATCCCACATGCAAGCTCCAAGGTGGAGAGAGAGACAGCGGAGGTGCATAGGGGTTCGGGGCTCTTGAGATGTTGTCCAGCCTCTGCAGGAGCAACCACAAAGGCAGGAAATACCTGGAAAAGCCCAAGGGGGATAGCCAGATGTGTGGAGAAAACAGCTGGCCTCTGGGTGAGGGAGATGGGCATCCTCCGAGCTGCCTTCTGCAGCTCAGCCCAGGAAGGGAAGCGCCGACAGAGCCGACCATGCGGGGAGCACCGCCACGTGCTGCCTCCGCTGGGATTTAACTGGGACAGCTCAGCCTTCAGGGCACGGCGGCACCTAGTGCATGCACGAGTGTGCACGTGGCATGCATATAAATGCACACTTAATTCTCACCTTTATTTCCTCCTCCGTTGTAGAAGAAGCTAAAACCCCGCACTGCCTTGGGAAGCAAAAGCACAGCTTGTACCACCACCACCAGCTTGCACCCCACATCCGTTCCCTTGGTCAGCTCCTACCCCCGCCATACCATGCACCAGGCTGCCCAGAAACAGAAGCTCCATGGGCACTGCCATCCTGGGCAAACGCACTTCCTTGCCACGGCCCAGACTGGCAAAATCGCTTTAGTTACAAACCCAAAAGCTGAGCCCAGATGCAGCAGGGGCTGCCGGATTATTTGCTTAGCATGGTTTAGACACCATGCAAAAACCACAGGCAGAAGACTGGGGCCCTGGCCTGAGGAGTTTCCTGGCTACATGAACCTGGAAGAGACATGATGCCTACAAAGTAAACTGGGAGTGGGGGAGGCAGGAGAGCAAGCCTGGGTGGCAGGGCAAATTCATGTGGATGTTTGCAAGTTAAGCATGCACCAGCAGGGATCTGACGCTCCCAAGCCAAAATGCAAGGAGATGGGAGTTTGCAAGCACTTGGAAAGCCTCTGCATATTCAGGAAGGTTTGGGTTAGGTATCCCCTATCTGAGCAGATCCAGGCGCTCGGTTTGAACCAGAAGCTGGGCTGTGACAGCTACCAAATTTTGCACGAATCTGCATGTGGTTTCACACCGTCTCCTGTGCTCGAGAGAAATGAACACGGGCAACCTCCCATCCCTGTGCGGGATGCGCTCAAGCCAGTCGGAGGAGCAGTGTTGTGCTCAGGCCATGAATGCTCCTAATCGATTCCACTTCTGACAGTGATATGTCAGGAGAGGCAAGAAACCACAGGGGCATAGGACCCAATATCAGCTGCTGGTATAAATCAGATTCAACAGAGCAAGGCTACTTTCCAGAGAGCTGAAGTTCAAGTCCATAATACATTTTACATAAGTAGCCAATTATATTTCCTGGTTCTACCTGGGGCTTTCTACATCTGATCACACCATGGGCACCCCACTGATGACCTGAAGTTGAGGATATTTTATATCCATTTCTTTGTATTTAACACACAGCATTGCATTAACTTGAAGCCAATCTCCAGGGTATCCTGATCCCACATGGGCTCTCTCAGCACTGTCTGATATTGGTCTCCATCGGTTCTTGTTACCTCCATGAACATCCGGTCCTTTCAGGAACCCGACCAAGTTTCTGGCCTCAGTTGTCTCAAGGAGGAGTGACTTCCACTGGCTAACTGTGTGAAGGGCATTTTCATTAGATGGCCCCTTGTTCTCGGATTAGGAGCTGGGGAGGAAGCAAAGTCCAATCACCCTTCTCTATAAATTCAATGATTTTGGGTCCCTTTATCATTTATCTTTCAGAAAATTCAGGTGGGAAGGGACCTCAGGAGGTCACATCTCGTCCAACCTCTTGCTCAAAGCAGGACCAGCCCCAACTACATCACCCCAGCCAAGGCTTTGTCTACCTGGGTCTTAACCTCCAAGAATGGAGACTGCACCACCTCTCTGGGGAGCCTGTTCCAGTGCTTCACAACCCTCCTAGTCAGAAAGTTTTTTCCTAATATTCAACCTCAACTTCCCTTGCTGCAGCTTGAACCCATTGCTCCTTGTTTATCATCTGCCCCGACTGAGAACAGCCCAGCCCCATCGTCTTTGCAGCCCCCCTGCAGGGTGTTGAAGGCTGCTATTCAATCCCCTCTCAATCTTCTCCTCCGCAGACTAAATAAGCCCAGTTCCCTCACCCTCTCCTCACAAGCCCCCAAACCATTTTCGTTGCCCTCCTTTAGACTCTCTCCAACTTAGCCACATCCTTTCCGTAAGGGTAGGGGTGGGCACAGCTGGACACAGGACTCCAGATGTGGCCTCCCCAGTGCAGAATTGAGGGGAAGAATCACTGCCCTCCATCTGCTGGCAATGCTCTCACCAATGCAGCCCAATATGCCTGTAACCTTCTTGGCAAGAAGGGCACACTCCTGGCTCATATCCATCTTATTGTCCACTGTCACCCCCAGGTCCTTATCTGCAGAGCTGCTGCTTAGCCAGCCGGTCCCCAGGCTGTAGCGGTGCATGGGATTATTCTCTTGTTCAAAGCCAACATCCCTGGTCTTTCTAATCTGACTCTCTATGACGGTTTTCCACTCCATGTCGAAAATGCATGTGGCACAACTGAGTTGACTGGTAACAGAGCAGATGAAAAGCATGTTGCTTAAAGGCAAAACCGCAGGGCAGCATCACCTACCTCCCCGTTTCCTCATGTAATGGCCCAGCAAGAGACCCCATTAGAGGACACATCCACCTGCAGCAAAGACAATCTTTTGCTTGTGTAGGCTCAAAACACACCTGATAGGAAAAGAGAGAGAGATGGACACTATTGCTGGCCGTGCCAATGACCACGGGCCTGCCTTGGTGCAGCTGCGTGGCTTTATGGTTTGGAAGCACGCGACCCAGCCGGTCGTTTCACGCTACCACCAGACAGCTTCGGAGCATTAGCATGCACAGCAGAGGCAGGGAAATGCTTGAGGATAATCAGTACTAACTGAAAGCTGCTTGAAGTGGCTCTGCATTGTGCTAGCAAGGAACTGATGGCGTAGCACAGGCCCCGGATACCCGCATGGCGGAGAATGAAACAGATGCTCACGCAGCCCTCACAGGTACCTCCAACAGATCAGACACAGTTCTTTAGTCTTTAAATGCTTGCACTGTCCATTTAATTTTTTTGCTTGCCAAGCAACGGCTTTTATTGCCTGCAAGTAAGACTTGAATCCCTATCTTTAGATCAGCCAGGCGTTGCACCGAGGAACCAGAGCTCCCCAGCCAGCCAAAGTGCCCTCGCCAGACTCGTGACTTTCCCCAGCCATCTCAGCGGTCAGCACCTCACTCTGCAAAGTCAGCGGTGTGGTTGCAGCATGACCGGACACGCGCGAGCTGGCTCGGGTAGCAACAGCAGTGAAGATGCAAAGGGCTGGGCTCCAGGAGATCCTGGGTACGGGCTGGGGCCGTGCTGCTGGCATTGGTACGCAGCACTCGCACCCCGTGCCAGGCTGCAAGCCAAAAACAAGCTGCAGAGAGGAGAGATAACTCTCGATCCTCTCTCTTCCCCTTCCTAACAAACCACACGTACTGGATTCAGCCTTCGTAACACAAATGCACCTACTGCGCTGCAATTACACCGGCATTCACGTGGCTCTGATCTTCAAAACTGACGCCCTTTATACTCTTACACCCCTCCTGACCAAGGGTGGGGGCAGAGGGGGTATGCATAAAATCCTTAAAAGAAGGAGATCAAAATCCCTCTCCCCCAAGCAAAGAGATCCCTGGAAATGGAGACATGCCTGGGACTCCATGAAGTCTGCTGGGGACTTCCTAATTGCTGTTTGCAAGTAGGAGGCTCTGAGACTCTGAGACTCAAGTGCATTTAAGCACCTAAATTCCTCTGAAGACCTAGGCCCCCATTGCCAAGGTGGCAGGTGACAGCATAAAGCTTGAAGACAGACTGATTTTTGACCCAGGTAATTACCAGTAGTTCATATAACCGGGAGCTGTATTCAAAGCCTGAATTACTTACCATCACCCCTCTTGGTGTCCTACTATACACACATATCTCTTGCAGTGTATAACAGCAATGTCTACAATATCTTTCCTCCAGAGATCCCAAAGCCTTTGATAAGAGGAAGGTCATGGAGCCAGTTTAATAAACAGCGAGACCAAGATGCAGAGAGAGGAGTCGCTCATCCCAAGACTACACGGCAGCCCTGCAGACGAAAACCCAGTCATCCGACCCCCAGTCCCGCGCCCTCTTCACGGAGGGATATTGCCACCTTTTATAGGTTTACCTCCCCTAAGATCTTTGCTTTTGCAGGAAGAGTTCGAGTCAACAGGGAGATGGCCGGGATGGTCCCACCACCCATCGTCGCATCCATTTGGGCTCCCATATTGCTAAGCCAAGCCTGGAAGCGGTCCCAGTTTCTTGAGGGGCACAGTAGCCTCACTCATCTCCCTCTGGAAGGGCCAATTCCCCACCAGAAGTTGAGCAAACGCTCATCCTGGCAGAGATACAGGTGGAAGCGGGGAGCTCAGCCCTCTCCGGCTTTAAGGGAGCCTCCTGTTTAATAGCATTAGGCAGGAGTTTTCCAAACACTGCCTGCGACGGGCTCGGCTGGCGCTTTGTCACATTAGCATCCAGCAGCAATAATGAGTCTGAAGCAGCAGATCAATGCGGAAATACCGAGGAACCGGGAGACTGAGTACCTTGCTTCATAACCGGTCAGGCCATCACTCCCAATCTGTCGATGCTGAATCAGCTGCCTCCGGGAGTAGTGGGCACAGTTTAGGTGCCGGAAAGTCAATGCTGTCTTCAGAAACATGCGTTAGAGGATGTTTGCAAAGGAAAAGATTTGGGGTTGTCACAGTGTGCCAAATACATCCTCCACCCATCTGCCCGCTGCAGCCCTCCAAGAGTTGTTTGGAGCTGGCCAAGAGAGCTGTCTGGCTCGCTTCCTGAGGCTGATCCGTTTTCTCTATAGATGATCTCGCAAGGTCCCTTCCAGCCCCTAACATCTATGGACCAGCTCGGTCTACTCGCACCTACCTGGAGCCTTGCCTATTTGTGGGGAGGCAGCATCCACTAGTAGGTGGAGCACGGGTCAGGACTTGGGAGGCCTGAGGTCTGTTTGTGACTGGCTCACGTGTAGGAAGAAATCAGACTAACACCATGAGATTCCCACACTCTGACGACTACAATGAGCCATGATCATTTGGCCAAGGCAAGCTGCTTCACCACCCATGCCTCGGTTTCTCTATTTGGGAGGGTGACTCTTACCTCCTTTGCAAAGAGATTTGATATTTACAGCTCCCGATGAGTACTTCTACTCTTGCAAATGGCTTCTGGTGCCACAGCAGAGTTCCCCAAGCCAGTGTCTTCTGAATCACTGGGGCTCTAAAACCTGCAATTCGATGTGAACAGATGCAGGAAGCCACCTGCTGATATCCAAATGTAGGGCAGGGGCCTCACCCTGCAATCAAGCACCTAGTCATGTGAGCTGAAAGTTTAAAATTTCATCCATCATTTTTTTCCAACTTTCTTTTCTTTTTTTTGCATTTTACCTCGGGGTGGGGAGTGATTCCCCCGCCCCCAGTGCCAGAACTTCAACAGTCTTAAACCTCATGGAAATTTTTGCATACCTGCATGCAGCATTTTCTGCACGCCTTTTCTTCTGCTCTTTTCACCTGCCAGTGCATCACAGCAGTTGCATGAGGGCTGCTCAACTGCTGTAAGAGAGTTCCCCCAGCACATGCACACACACACACACACACACACACACACACACACACACACACACACACACACACACAACCCCGGTACAAGCAGTGCGGGATAGTGGCCAGAGCAGCGCACAAGTGCTAAGAATACCTAGGTGCTCTTCCTGGCTTTGCCACAAACAACCAGGGCGAGGAAGGATTTGACTCATCTTCTGCTCCTCGTCAGACTTGTCTATTTAAATTATCCCTCTTTGCTGCCTGTGAGTCATCCTGCGACAGTAGAGACGTGAGCGGCCCAGGTGCAATGATAGAGACCCTACTTGCTAAGCTCTTAGAGCGTGGTGGATCAGAAGGGGTCTCGAGGAACAAATGTCCTTAATTACTAAGCTGACCTCTGTTTTATCATTGCTCCATTAGACACCCTGCTTGAGAAATAAGGGGACTCAGTAATAGTCACTCTCACCATTAAAAAGATGGGGCATAACAGTTGTCCTCTCCCGGCCTACCACCAGTCAGTGCAACCGCAATGAAGCCTGTGGGCCCAGTCCCCAACTGGGGCAATCAGTGATGCTCCACTGGATGCTAATTGGGCCGTACCGATTCCCCCCAGCTGAGGATCCTGCTTCCCAGAGATGAGATCCCACCTAGTGCCAGGCAAGGGGATGGACTGGAGCGGGCCAAGTCCCCGAACATACCTCCGCCGCCCGTGCAGCGGAGCTCATTAAGGCAGCAGGAATGAGATTGTTCGCTTTGACGGTTTCAATCTGCGAGACGCTGCTCCTTTCAGCAGTACAATACCCACCTTATTAGACAGCCGGCAGAAAACGAGGCGACGAGAAATGTCTTCATTATGCAGCCGCACCGACTAAAGTACATTAATTTGATAAAAGATAATCAAGCCCTCTGGAGCGCGGCTAACCACCTCACCCTTGGCAGCTGCTGCCAGAGACCCAGTCACGGCGTTCCCATCAACTCCGGCACCGCTCCGTCCTGTCGGTACCCCACTTTGGGACGGGGACAAGGGGCCTTCTGCCTTTTTACTCCATGCCTTTCCACTCCAGGATCGATGCAGCATTCAAGGGGCCCCTGGAAACCACGGGCAAAGGGGGATGGAGGGGCCCAGAAGAGGTCATCTGGTCTAATGGGCTCCAACTTTTTTGGAGGGCGTGCCACACATTAGCCTTGCGCCCTCCCCAGGTGCCACTGCGATCCTCTTCCCCTGCCCGATCGGCTGCTCTTCTGGACCCTCTCGATGTTGTCCACATCCCTCCTGAAGCGTGGTGCCCAGAACTGGA
>NW_017729014.1:20847313-20854805 GCF_001723915.1 Gavialis gangeticus
TGCCACACATTAGCCTTGCGCCCTCCCCAGGTGCCACTGCGATCCTCTTCCCCTGCCCGATCGGCTGCTCTTCTTTCTGCTTCTCCCTGCCTCCTGTGTTGCTTTGCTTCATTGCACATCGCATCCCCGATCTGCCACATACAGGATTTGCCCCTTGTGCAATGCACAGCCAGCCCGATCGGGTCCATCGCCCGGCTCCAGGCAGGATCGTCTCTTATCAAAGCCACCGCAGCCACGTGTTCATCCAACCGGCTCTTAACATTTCCGCTGATGGAGGCTTCCCAACCTCCCGTTCACTTTACTGGGCTTTGCACCCTCTAGTTATATCTTCACAACATGTTCGAGGAAGAGTTTATCCTCTCCTTGTGAGAGAGGTGGGTCTGGTCCAGCTTCGCAGGGGTTGGACTAGACGTCACCTCCTGAGGTCCCTTGCCATCCTCATTTTCTACGATTGTATGGTCCACAGATGAGGGGCTTCTTCAAGGCTCTGGCAATCCCTTGGGGGTCCTTCCCCCTTCCACAGCTACTGGTCCCAGCTCATCACCCAGCAATTTCCATTGATCAGTCAAGGAAGTTTTAAAGTGCTAAGAAATCTGATGGCCAGCCTAATGCGCGGGTACCGACGCTTGCAACATAAAGGCCCATTTGGAGCAGGCTCTAGGGGATTTTTCTGGGGGTTGACGTGGCCAAATTGGAGGATGCTCGTTAAACGCTAGCAAGGAGAGCAGGACGTGGGGTCTTCAAGGATATTCCCGGAGGAGCCGGCTTCCTTGGTTGGCGTTGCTTCTGCAGACTTGCAGAGAGACGGCTCCCCCACTGATTTACGGAGGCAGCAGCAGGTCAAGGATACGACACCAATTGCATCCTCAGCCTGAAGTTTATGAGAGCGGCGCCGGAGCCCGGCCCTCGGAGAACATTTTGCAGCAGCCGGCTTGCCTGCATACTGATTCCAGTGGCCCTGATGCAACCGCACAAATTAAATGGGGGGACGAAGAGAGCGGCAACAAGGGGAGGAGGAACAGCTCGTCATCTCCAGCATTGCCTCTAATGAGGAAACGTGACTTTCAAGGTGTCCTTTTAAAAGGCGCTCGGACATCTCCGAGAAGCCGGCAACAAACAGCTTCTGCATTGGACGGAAAGGGGGGTTTTTTTTGCAGTTCTCTTTCCTTGTTTGCTTGACATTTTTTTAAATCCTCCTCGGTGGTTTCACACAAAGGCAGCCCCCTTTGGACTCCGACCAGTCTTATTTCTTTCTGGAAGTCATGCGAGTTAATAGCAGCGGGTGGGTGGTGGGTGAGGAGGTTCCCACAAGAGACTCAAAAATCACTGAGCCAGGGGAAGACTTGAAGAAACGGCTTGTGATGCTCGGGGGTCTGGTGGGAGAGGTTTGGAGGAGCCCGATTTCTAGATGCAGAGCACCCAGTGCTGAAAAACCAGGGGGGTTGTGAGCTGAGATACCCCCAAATCCTTCAGTCAGGCTTGAAAGGCTTTGTTCAGGCACAGCCTCCCGTGGTCTAATGTTAATTGAGAAAATTGGGAGATTAAAAATAAAAGCTATTTTATGCTTTATGGGACCAGATGCTCTGCTGGTGTAAAAGGCATCCCCCTCTGCCTTCAAGGGAGCTATACTGATTTACACCCCCTGGGATAAAGGCCTCTAGACTTGTCCTCAAAATCCTGAGCTAACCAGGGGCTGCTGTGGCAGGCGAAGTAGAGAAAGTTAATACGAAACGACTTCAAATGGAGGGGGGGGGGGGAAAAAACAGGGGAAAGAAAAAGCAAATTTAATGTCTAATTAGAAAACTACTCAGAAATTGGTCTAAGTTGAATAATCTTCCCTTTCTGACAGCGCTGGCCAAGCTGTCCCATTTCAAGGTTGAGTTGCTGGGAATATCAATCTGATAATTGTAACGCTGCAAATGAAAATCAAATTGAAGCCATTAGAGGATCATATTATAAATTGATTTAGTCCTCTGACAAATTTCCCTCTCCCCTGTCCAGGATCTCTCTGCAGCAGCTGGCTGGGTGCAATGAACTGTCTGTGCTGGCTGAAGCTGGGGGGCATAATCCAGCCCCAAACATCTCCCATGTCCACCCCACCTTCCTCAGGACAGTTTTTGGGGGTCACGCTGTCCCAGCCGGCTGGCCACGAAGCCCAAATCTAGCAAAGGCAGTGGTGCTTAGCTGCGGCATGGCAGCCAAAGCTGGCACAGCCCAGTACCCCTAGCCCAGAGCTTGCCAGTCGTTCACTCAAATCTCACCCGCGTGCAGACAGGCTCGTTAAACAGCTGTAGCCCCTTTTTTTGCACACGCCATGTCCGCTGCAGGGAGAGGAGTGTTTTTACCTGGATTTACACCCCAAGGCAGTGTGCTTTCTGTTGCACGCCCCTAATCGAGCCAGTCCCGCTGCTTCTAGCAGGGCCCGGGGGGAGGATGCTCCATCCCTCTCAACGAAAGCTGCCATGGGCCGAGTAGCGCTAGGCAAATGCTTTTCCACCTATAGAAATGCAGCTTCGTGGAAACCAACTTGCTTTGGGGATAGGGGTTTTGTAGTGGCAACCCACCCCCTACAATCCCCTTGACTGTCTTGATGCAAAGCAGCAACTGAAACGAAACAGCCCCTCGTTCCGATGCATTTTCCCTCGATATCCACATGCTGATGGGCTCTGAGAGGAGAGGTGACCGAGTTGTCCTTTCCAAGGGAACAGAGAAATTGCAGCTTTTCCATGCACCTCCATGCAAGCCGGGTTTTGAACCATGAGCTGGAAGTCCTCGGTTCTCACCGTGTCCGAGGGCTCTGGAAAAGCTCGGCCTTTTCTCTCCGCACCCAACCCGAGCTGAAGTCTTCCTGCCACCCCAAAAATCAATGTGGATCTCTTGGAGCAGAATGGAGTTGTTTTAGTGCAGAGTCTGAGGACCTCCTGGAAGCAGATGACTTGGTTTTAAGGACCAGATCGGAGGCGTGACATCCAGGGTCTGCACTTGGGGTGGCAGCAGCGGTGGCAGGGGACAGGCTGACTGTGGCAGCAACAGTGGCTGCCATTCTTGCACCCCAAGTGAGTGCCCAGGATGGGTGACCCAGTGGCTCCCCTTCATTACAGCCCGACTTCAAAGCCAAGCTGTTGCAATTAAAGCACCCGCACAGAAAGACAGCAGGCAGCAGCCTGCAGCCTAGATTGCCACTGAGCACCTTGGCCGAGTTTGCAACTTGCTGCTCCCAAAAGCATTTCCTGGGGGATTCCCAGGGAAGAGGAGCTTGCTGCTGCGATGGAAATAACACCCCCTTCCCCTCTGTTGCTGCCAAGGCAAGTCGGAGCCCTGGGATGCTGAAGTGCAGCTTGGGGATACCAGAGCTCCAGTGATGTGAGGGAAAATTTCCTCGAAGAACGTGATCACTTACTGCACTTCCTAAATTAATTGCAGCAGAGTCATCTGGGACCCCCTCTGCAATAGGGAAGTCACCCTGGTAAGGGCACTGCATAAAACAGTGATTTGCAACAAAGGTGCTCCAGCACCCAGGGGTGCCACCAGATCCTTTGAAGGGTGCTCAAGGTGTGAGGAGATAAGTGCAGGCCCAGGCAAGTCTCTGCCTGGGCAGCCTCCCATCCCCACTGCAAGGAGGTACCGTAAGCACTGCAAACCTCTTGCCCTATAATGCCCTTCTGCAAATCGCATCACTTCCACTACAGGCACCCGGCCCTGGGGGCAGGCCACACGGTCCTTGTGGGCCCAGGGCAGCCTGGCGCTCGTCCCACGGTGGCCTCTGCCTCCGGGCACATCTCGGCGAGCCCATTCCTCTGTGCTGCGGAGCAAGCGAGCAAGGCAGGACGGATCCCTGACATTTCAGCCGCATAAATAATTCAGCGAGCGGCGCAGAGGCCAGCGCGCAGCGAGCGCGGAACATTTACATTGCCTGATAAGCCTCCTTCCTGGTGTCTGAAGTTGGGGATAATGAAACCTTCAATCAGCAATTGCCGCCCCCAGCGCTTCGATAGTCCTCCCGCCACCTCCCCTACCCTCCCTCAGGCAAATTAAGTCAACCTGCAGCCTCGGTTGAAAAAGAAGAGAAAATGAGACAATGCGACTGGGAAAGCTTGCAGGCGTCAAGCCGGCGTGGTCCAGGAGCTTGGGGTGGAGCAGTGAGGCGCCAGGGCTGTCCTCGCACCTCTCGCGCTGCGCTGCAGACCACAGCATTGCAGCTACATTGCTGCCATAGAAGCTCGCTCTGGTGCCTTGATTTCTCACCTCTGAAATGGGGCTCATTTTGCCACCTGGCTTTTTTTCTGCCTTTTCTACGCACCTTGCAAAACCCACCCAGGGCCCACATCTGAGCAGGCCCCGGTAGGCACTGCTGCACCAGGAAAGATTGCCCAGGGGAACTGACACCTGCCTTTCAAGGGGTGTGCTTTCCACGCCCATCTTCAAGTGCGGTTTTGCAACTCCGAGCGGGACGTGATGCCAGGAGCGAGCCATAACAAAGGGCCTCGTGCTAGGACGGGCTTGCTCCGTGTCTTGGTCAGTCCGAGCTCGGGCTGTTCCAGTCCTGGAGCTCCACCTGCCTTGCAGAGGAGGGCTGACATGGCCCCTAGCACTTTAAACAGAAGAGGATACCCAGGCTTGTTGCTTCCTACAGGACAGTCTATCATGAGCGTCTTCAACAGCGGCAGATCCACAAATGGGGAAACCGCGTGAAGTCAGAGCTGTCCTGCTTGGCGCTGTGTGGGCACTTGTCACCTCTCCTCTCCAGAAGATGAAGGATCTACCTGGCTTCTCTCTCTCCGTCTCTCTGGAAGGGTGCAATGCATGGGCGATGCCCCCCACGCAGCCCGTAGCGGACACAAAGACAAGCCAGCGAGGTTGATCCAGCCGCAGAGCTTGAGGACCCTAATGCACAAGGAAGCAGCTTTTAAAGGCTGAAAGCATTGCAGGTATCAAGTCCAGAGCTGCGGCTTCCCTTCCAAAGCGACCACGAGGCCCCCAGACTATCTACCCATGCTAGGGGCTGCACCGCCTGATAACCGAGCAGGGCCTGGGGCACGGGCTGGTAGCAGAAGCTGGAACTAAACTCCAAAGCGTTAGAAACTCAGGATCTACCCAGCCACCGAAAGCAACCGCCGTAGCCACCCCGAGCAAGTGGGAGAGGACGGGACCAAGATCCCAGTCAACCAAAGAGCGCAGGAAGGGCTTGGGCAGCTGAACGAAGCACCGTGAAGAAACGTCCTCTCACTCCAAGTGCCGTGGCTGCTCCAGTCCCCACAACGACTTCCTCTAATTCCCCCAGAAAGGTCACAGGAGTGTTGTCTGAACTGAGAAAGACTTCAGAGAGCCTGCAGCGTGCCCCCAAGTCTTGCCCACCGCAGAGGATTGCGAGACCGTGGCACCAGCGCGGGTGCAGTGACTGAAATGCAACTGCACGGCGTGGCAGCTCTCATCTGCGCTGGTGCTCACCCATGCCCGAGCTCGCGTCATGCAAAAACTTTGCCATCACTGGCCCCTTGGCACCTCCCAGGAGGCAACTGAATTGCATCCGCTCCCCAGAGACGCAGGCACCCGCTGCCTTCCAGGGGCACCGGAGCCTACGTGGGGCCCGAGCCCCACGCTACAAGCCAACAAAGCACAAGGAGACCTCAAGACAGCGGTTCACAAGAGAGCCCTCACCGCTGGGTGTACCAGGCCGTGGCTCAAGCCTCCTTTTTTATTTTATATCTGCAGCTCCAGATGCCCCGATATATACAGATTTTTCATTTGTACACATAATATACATCGTTATATTTATATATGTATATATTTATATAGATATTCACACACGGACACACGTAGGCTCGGCGCCCTCTTTTGAAGAGACGCGCCGAAGAGTTCGGCAACGTTCGGGTGCCTCCAAAGCCCGCAGGGAGGGCACCTCTTCTGACTGTTAAAAGGAACCCCAAAAAACAAGCGGGTTTCTCAAGAAAAGGAAGAAAAAGTCGCACGTTTGGAAGAGTCCTACAAAAGGGAGGGTGGTGCGTCGTGGGGGTGGGAAGGTGTTCGTTTTTGCCGGTGGGAAGTTAAGAACCGAGTCCCTCCCGAGCAGTCGCTTCGTAGGTAGCCCGGGACGAGAGATGTCGGCGAAGGCGGTCAGGCTCGGTCGTCCCGGCTCCTGAGCGGCGCGCGGTGGGGATACGGTCCCCGCTATAGCGTCAGAGGGACCTGCCATATCAGCAGCGTGCTGTCCGTCTCGCTGCACGCCGGGCCCTTGCTGCTGGCGTTGAAACTCCGGTAGCCTCGTCCGCCCGAGATGATGGCCAGCGAGGAGATCTCCTTGCGGTGCGTGTCCCGCGCGCACGGGCGGCTCCGCACCCACACGTCCGGGTCGTCGGCCATCTCGTAGATGGAGCCGTCCTCCTCCGTGTGCTCCAGGGCGCCGGCGCCCGCCACGGCGGGGGCCTCTCTCACCGACAGCAGCTGCCCGGGGAGGTGGGAGGTGGAGCGGAGCCGGTACTGCAAGAGGATCCCCTTCTTCCTCATCTCCCGGCCCGGGTGGCTGTCGTGGGTGACCGGCTCCGGACACCGGCCCTCCGGCTTCTCCTCGTCGCCGCAGACAGCCTCGCCGCCCTCCTCCTCCTTGTCGCTCTTTAGGATGTCGGGAGCCAGGGTGCTCGCGGCCATGGCCAGGAACTCGACCGGGCCGCAGTGGCCATTGAGGGAGACCATGCCTTTCCCTGGGGGCAGCGATGCAGGGGCCAGGGGAGGCGAGCGGGAGAGACGGAGAGAGAACAAAGGTTTTATTAACAGCAAACGCTTCCAAAAAACAAATCGAGTTCACGCCTCATCAATATTGCAAGGCTCCTGTATGAGCCCCCGCGGCTCCCCGCTGCTGCGGTAACTGGAGCACGTTATTCAGAGAGGCACAGACACCCTCCGCACGGTTAATCTTGCGGCTGCCGGAGGGGCCCAAACCTCCTGAGCTGAGCACGCCGGGGTTTGCAGGCCCGCAAGCTCAGCCCTGAGACCTGCACGAGCAACGGGGCCTCCAGCAGCGTGACACCCTGGTTGCTGCTTTGTTGCAGCCCCTCCAACTGTTGTGCTCTGGACATCGCGGGAAGTTTCCCCGCTCAGCACTGACCCAGCGAAGGTCCTTTGAGACCCCCGTTTGGCGTGACAGGGGCTGGAGAGACAGGCTCTGTAGCTAGTGAAGTGAGGTGACCAAGCAGATGTCCAGTTCTGCAGCATTTGTGAGGGTCAGGAACGGAGAGTTGGGGTTTGCATGACTGCACCTGGCATGGGTCAGGGTTTGCAAGGTCCTTAAGCTCATGGAAACCTCCTGGGAGTGCCAGGGCCGAGCTCTCCTGGATCCCACTGGACTTGTATGGGAGGAAGAAGCTGGTCCAGACCCACTCTCCAGCAATTCCCACCTGGTGCTGCTTAATCCTAGACTATCGGGCATCAGCTAGCCTCATGGGGAGGAGAAGTACCAGGAGGGGAGAACTCACCAGTGATTTTGGGGATGCCCTCT
>NW_017729014.1:20859805-20881428 GCF_001723915.1 Gavialis gangeticus
TCGGGCATCAACTAACCTCATGGGGAGGAGAAGTACCAGGAGGGGAGAACTCACCAGTGATTTTGGGGATGCCCTCTAGCCTGGGTACAGGCAGCAGCACAATGATGCCCTGGTCGGTGCCAACCCATAACAGTCCCTGGCAGATCAGCAGGCTGGTGACACGGACATTTTTCTGGCCTGTTGGAAGAGAGATAGGAGTGAGCATCTATCCACCCTCTGGTGAGGTTTCGGTGCCAAGAGGAGCAGCAAGATGGGTACCAGGAGAGGCATCCTGGCAGGGCATAGCTATGAGCTGGAGAGGACGATGGCATCGGGGGAAGAGCCCCAGGGGATGAAGGATGATGAGGTTTTAGCGGCAGACTTGCACACGGTGAGAGAAGGACTGGGGGGCTGGCTGGAGAGGGCTGGGGGGACTCGCAAGCTCTGAAAGGCGCCTGAGAGAACATGGCACCCGAATAGGTGGGGCGAAGCAATGGCAGGGGGTGAACCGAGAGCTGCTGGCCCTCGACCACCGCAAGGCGTGCAGCTGCTGGCACTAGGAAGCACCTGCGCCAGGGTAAAGCAAGCCGCCGGGCCCCAGCGCCAGGGTAAAGCAAGCCGCCGGGCCCCAGCGCCAGGCTGGCAATGCGCTGGCAACCCTTCGAAGGCACGACTCCAACCCCATGTTTTACACTCTGAATGCACGAGCGCCTCTGCCTTGCAAGAACAGAATAGCCCATTGTTTCTAGGCACAGACAATGAGACGGATAATTCGCTGCCGTGAATGAACATGTTTTCGATGTCAGGCCAGATTAGTTCTTCCTACATGATCAGCGCCGTGGTGTCTCCTTGCTTTCGTGAGAGCCGCGGCAAGGTTCAGCAGGACCAGGAAGGAAGGTGGGGTGGCCCGGGCAGCGAGGGGAGGGGACACTGCGCCAGTCCCGTGCCGAGATGGGCTGTGGGGGAGGGCAGGGTGGTTGATCCATGGGGCAGGTGGGACCAAAAGGGTTAGGGAAGGTCTTGCCTTTCTGCTGCCTGCCGGAGCCGAGGCTGGCTCACTCCACGCACAGCCCTAAGTCAGATGAGCAAGCAGGACATGTAGTACACGAGCTTTCATGCCACAGGCTGCAAGGTGCAAGTTGCTTGGGGATACCAGGCTGTCTGAGAAGATGATCTCCCCATTCCTCTCCAACACAGTATGCCCTTTGAATCTCCACCTTGGCTAGATCCCACGCTGACCCCTCCATCCACCGTTTGCTCCTGCCACCCCCTGCTCTGCTGCTGAGCTAGGGAAACACATTGCCTGTTGGATCGTGGGTCTTGCAAGAAGCTGGGTGGCTTGAATGGCCTGCAGTGGCCCCGGGCAGAGCAAGATGCGGCAAAGGGAGGCAAGGTGGGCAGACGTGGGAACAGTAAGAGACTGGAGGGGGATGTTTCCACTGCTGCAAAGCAAACCACCCACTGTCCAGCAGATGCTTCCCCAGCGATTAGCGCAGCGGCCGAGGCGCCCGCTGCACCTGCCCTCTCTCCCAGTGGACAATAAAGCCAATTCCACGGCTGCTCCCCTCCTAGGATGTGCCGCTGGTCTCCCCAAAGTGCACTGCTGCTGCTCAGCCATCCCTGCACTAAGCCAGGCCTGTGCTCCTCTCCCTGAGCCCCTCCACATCCCTCCAGCATAGGCGTGCAAGCTGGGGTTCACCTCGGGCCCGATGGTTCGTGGCACCTGATACTGCTCAGCAAGAGCCACGAAGGGACTTGCAGAGAGCAGCACCGGGCTGAAGGCATCCCATGCCCTGGCTGGAGCCCCACTGCTCGGTCACTCCATTATCAATATTTCACATGTGCACACCTGGGAGGAAAGCACACATCAGATGAGGATTGTGACCCTGGCAGCCCTAAGTGCATGCTAAGAGTTATGCGCGCTCTCTCTCTCTCATTAAGGCCTCATCTTCATTTAGCAGTCACCAGCCTCACTGCCAAGTCCCAGAGGCTATTTTTCTTTCCCTCCTCCCGACTGAAGTCACAGTTATACCAGGACAGTGGTGCACTACAGAGGTGCAGCTTATTTCCCAAGAGGGCAGTGAGCTGCCTCAGTACACACCAGCGAGGAGAGCTCGCCTTATCTTCACCAGGCAACGAATTCAAGAAGCACAACGTGCCAGCACAGCCCAAGGGCCAGATCCTACTCACCTCTTCAGCACTTAAGTGGACTTTGGTGCCCAAACATGATCCCCTTCCACATTGCTCACGTCTCTAAGAAGAGTAACAGGCCTAACATTTGTCCCTTCACACTAAGTCACAAGCAGAATCATAGAAAGTTAGTGCTGGAAGGGACGTCAGGAGCTCGCATCTAGTCCACTCCCCTGCTCCAAGCAGGCTGTCCCCAGCTACATCATCCCAGCCGAGGCTTTGTCTAGCTGGGTTTTGAAGGATGGAGGCTGCACCACCTCTCTATGTAACCTGTTCCAGTGTCTTACTACCCTCCTAGGGAGAAAGTTCTTCCTAATATATAGCCTAAACTTCCCTTGCTGCAACTTGCCTCGCAGCAGCCGTAAGCAGAAGGAAGACCCCACCACCTTTTGCATTAACTGTTTTGAAGGGACTTGAGCAAGGCAGAGAAGGGTCCCACCGAGCTGCTCACCCCTTCCCCAGATTCTCCCTCCTGCCCCAGGGGGGTGTGGGGTCACCCATGAGGCCAGGGGAGCCTGTGGCCAAAGGGGCTGAGGATGAGTAGGGTCGGACTCAAAGCACCCACAGCACAATGGGGCCGTGACCTCAAGTGAGACCTCTCAACGCTACCGTTGCAAAGTCCCCAGCTCTCCTGCAGGTGGGATCCTCTCCCCTTCTCCAAGAAGGGAAGATCAAGCCTAAAAAAAAAGTATAAAAATTTCTAATGGCAAATAAATATTTTATCACAGAGACTTAACGCTGCGACGTCGGACTCGCCGAAGCAATATATCTGCAGAGATGCAACTGGAAAAAGCCCGGGCTCGCTGCAAAGACTTTATTAATGACCTGTCTAGTTAAAAAGGATGAGGGAGCTTAAGTTCAGAAATGCATTAATACCAAAACGCTCACTCTCCCAGGAAGAAAAGGAAGTGATAAATTTTTTAACATGCCCTTAAAAAAAAAGCAGCTACTTACACGAGTACTGCATTTATTACTAATTACACAGTTAGTCCGATCAGTAGCTGGAGTCAGGGAGGAGGGAGGACAAAAGACTTCAAAGCCGAGGGGGCTGAATGACAAATTCTTCCCCATTGGTTTTCCTCCTCTTTAAAAGGCTTACACACACCTTGAATATCACCGGAGATGGATATGGAGCACAGCTCTCCATCCCAATCCGCCTGGCAAGTCTGGGTCAAAACCTGTGAATTGGGGACCGAATCCAAGCCGGTCTGTTCTGCGGTCTCGGGTCCAGGCAGGCATGTAGCTGCACTGATGCGGATGCAGCAGGAAGAAAAAGCCCCTGTCTGCATGGAGGATACAAAACTACAGCTGGGTACTTGAATTTTCTCTGCACGAGGCACTTGGTTGGCGCGTGGACAAGCTCCGAGGCAGAAAAGGCTGCCTCAGATGCCACTCGAGGATACTCTACAACTTCCATCCTCGCAGCGTCCTACAAGCTTAATCCTACAGGCACGAACAGGACCAGAAACTGCTCCTTCTTGCTAACAGCCTCGGCAGAGATCAGGAGCTGAGCGTCCTACAAGCTTCTCACCTTTTGAAGGGACAAATTCTCCCAGGTCAGGAGTCTTAGCAGGGGACAGGTTGGCATGTCTCTATTCTGGGGGTTATTGCTAGGGTTTTCTCCACTTTGGTTTAGAAGAAGGCAGCGTTTGCTGCATCCCTGCAGGCTTTCAAAAACTTTAGCACTGACAGGCATCGGCATGACAAGAGGATCTTGGCTTCCAGCGAGTTCCCGGCGCCTGCTCTCCATCTTCCCACTAGACACAGTTATCCTTTGCGATATCACAACTGGTTGCCTTGAAAACAACTAATCCAACACGTCAACTGAGGAAGATGTGGGGGCAAACAGGGGGAAAGAACAAACGAGCTGGGCCAGAACAAGATACTCAGTTGGATGCAGGCAGCCCTGGTAATAAAATAAAAAGGAGCAGATGGAGGAGAATGTGGAAGAGACGATCCTTGGGTAGACGTATCTCCGGGAAGAAGCAATAAAGGACTTTGTGATTTAAGGACTTGTCTACATTAGGAAAAACTTTACCTGGGTGTAACTGCAGGCAATTTGTGCATGCATCTCTTACAGAGGCACTGGACTAGTGCAAAAACTAGAGCTGTGAGTGTCCATTTGCACAAGAGCAGCGTGCCTATTCATCGGTATAACTGGAGAGACGTCGCTACTCTGGCATTAATTTTCTCAAGCAGACAAGTGCTAGGATTCCTCCCAGCCTCTTTTTAAGCAGCACGTGGGGATCGTGGGATTGTGAAAGATGCCGGGCTGACAACTTAAAAGACTGAAGTTCTGTATTTATTTGCAGGGCAGGACCCAGAGACCTTTCCCTCCGGGAGCCCTGCCAGCGCGCCTCGCCTGCGACCTGCAGGGACTGACCCTGCCTCCAGCGAGAGCAACACCCATGGCCTGTGCAGTTTTTGGCTTCTCTGCCAAGGATGCCAGGAAGCAGCGAAGGTTTTCTGCGGACGCTTGTCCACCGGGAGCCGCACTCTGAACTCGGATGATTGCTGTATCGCTGACCAGCCTTTCGGGGGTGGCGGGGGGGAGTGGCGTTTCAGATCACAAGTGCCTCGATATACATTTTAATGCAATCAAGTGAAGTAATTGGGCCAGGCTGATGCTGAAAATAACTTTTCAGAATGAGAGCGTTGAACAAAGCAGACACAATGAAGCGCCGCTTCGCATAATGCAGTCCTTCCCCTGCTTCTCACCCACACGCACACCTGAAACCCCTTCCAAGGGAGGTAGTGATCACTGGCCTTTTTTAAGACTGAGAAAGTGAAATACAGAAAGATTAAGGAGTTTGAGCATGGTCCCTGCATGCATAAATGCCTCCCCTACCCTGTGAAGCCCTCCGATAAATCAGGCTACAAGTATCCTGTTGCAGTGGTTCACTGAATTATAAAAAATTTGGGCTGGAATGGACTCAGGAGGTCACATCTAGTCCAACCCCCTGCTCCAAGCAGGACCAGCCCCAACTGCATCATCCCAGATGGGGCGTTGTCTACCCAGTCTTAAAAACCTCCAAGGATGGAGACTTCACAACCTCTCTGGGTAACCTGCTTCCGTGCTTCACCACCTGCTTAGTGAGAAAATGTTTCCTAATATCCAACCTCAACCTCCCTGGCTCCAACTTGAGCCCATTCCTCTTTGCCCTGTCATCTGAGACCAGCCCAGCTCCATCCTCTTTGCAGCTCCCCTGCAGGGAGATGAAGGCTGCTATTTAATCCCCCTCAGTCTGCTCTTCTGCAAACTAAATAAACCCATTTCCCTCAGCCTCTGCTCACAAGTCATGTGCCCCAGCCCACGAACCATTTCTGTTGCCCCAACTCCAACTTGTCCACATCCTTTCTGCAGTAGGGTGCACAGCTGGACACAGGACTCCAGATGTGGCCTCCCCAGTGCTGAATAGAGGGAAGAATCACTGCCCTCCGTCTGCTGGCAGTGCTCCTACCGATGCAGCCCAGGATGCCGGTAGCCTTCTTGGCAACAAGGGCACGCTGCTGGCCCCTATCCAGCTTGCTGCCCACTGTCACCCCCAGGTCCTTTTCTCCAGAGCGGCTGCTCAGCCAGTTGGCCCCAAACCTCTAGCGGTGTATGGGATTTTTCCGTCCTAAGTGCAGGACTCATCTGCCAAGCGGATGAGGCACGGCGAGAGATGGGGCATAGAGGAGTCCAAATAGGAGGAGGGATGGGAGCAGAAAGGACGCTGGAAGCAAGGAGGAAGGTGCAATAGTGTAGCGGTGCAACAAGTGTGTGTAAGGCTGCAATTCAAGAGAATTTTTTTTTTGCAAAAAATTAGTTGGTCTAATGAAAGATATCACCTCTACTATGAGTCCCGATTGCTTTTTTCTCTAGACCAATACGGCTACAACCTGCATACCTGTGTTGCAGTGTGACACATAGTCTTACCCTTAGGGAGCCTGAAGGTGGAGTCAGGCTAACCTCTGATCATCATTTAAGAAGGGCACTTTACCTAGGGGACCACAGGCCACCCTCCCGTCCCACTAGGCATTGATAGGGCTCCTACAAGGCTGCAGACTAAGAGCTTCCTTCCTGAAGCAGCGTATTGGGATTAGGAAGTGATCTGGTCATGAATTCTTCCCCTTCCCTCCAAGAGTAGCTGGCGGTCTGTCAAGGATCCTAGGTCAGAGGCAGGGCAATGCCAGGAAAAGCACATGGCCAAGACAGCCTGCAGCTATACCCATCTCAAGGGGCCCGAGCTGTTTCCAGCGAGATGCTCCCAACGCCTCTCTGAGATTTTAGGGAGTAGCCTTCAGGACCTGCGCATGGAGCGGGTCCCGAAGGGCTGCCCACTGCCCTCCCCAGACCCTGCCTACCTGGCAGGACGAAGGTGGTCCGTGTCGCGATGTTGATCTCCTGCAGATGCTCCAGGGTCTCGGTGTGAAAGAGGCGGATGGAGGAGCCCGAGGAGAAAGCCATCCAGACGCCGCTGCCCGCCTTGATCATGTGAGTCACGCTGGCCTCCTTGTCCGGATGGGCCTCGAAGGTGTCCTGCAGGGGGGAGGAAATGCGGGGTTCAAGACAGGCTGAAGCCTGGGGGGCTCCAGCATCCTGAGCTGAAATAGTATCTCCCTCGGATGGGTCCACAGACCGCAGTACGGCCGGGGAGCCGCCCTGGGGGAGCAGTGACGATGGCCAGGAGGAAGCAGTCGAGATCCCCTGTTTTTGGCATGTGCCTTGAGGCTGGTTTTTAGGGAAGCCCATTCTTGGGCCTCAGCTGAGCTCAGCCCCTGGGTGGCAAGCATCTTCATTTCGATGGAGATGCTCCCCAAGAACAGCAGAGGTGGCAACTTGAAGTGTATATGGAGGAGGCTGGAGCGCAAACCCTGAGGTCCTGGCGTCCCGCTCGCCCGGCCTCGGTCCACCCTAGCCGACCGCATCTCCACAGAAGCAGACCAGCTCCTAGCTCATGGGCCAACGTTGGAGGGAGAAGAAACCAGCACACGGTTGAGGAACCGCCATGGTGCTTCCTTCCCAACCAGGATGCAACGGCAATATTGCACCAAAATGCATCTTAACAGACAAAACCGGCCCAAAGAGGAAAAGGATGGAGAAGGGCAAAGCCCTGAGATCTCCACACCACACATCAGTGCAGGGTCCTTTGAGTACCCTGACCCTGCGGGGACGAGAAGAGCCATTCATGCTCCAGCAGCACCCAGCAGACCTCAGACATTCCCACCTGCCAACAAGGAGACGGAGCCACTGAGCCCCCTCCACTCCCCCGGGTGCAAACCATCTACCTGGACCCGGCTCACCCTCATGCCGCCCCCGCCCCGCTATCTGTTCGACCGAGACTCAATGATGCACGCAGCAGGAACCGGGATTTCCCAGAGACGCCAGAGCAGCAGAGCCACATCACAGAGACCCCAACACCTCAACTTGCAAATTGCTTCTGCCTCCCGAACCACTGCACATCAACATCTGTGCTGGACATGGGCCAGGCTGCTGTGCTGGTCCGAGCTCTCTGAAAAGGGCTGATGAAGCAGCCCAGGTCCAGGCTGATGATCCTATGGACTGACTAGTAAAATATTAAGAAATCCAGGACTTCCCTGTTGAGGCTGTTCGTGCAATGCAGCAGAAAGGCTCCACAGAGAGATGTCTTGGAGGCAGGGGCTGAATTGCAGCTGCGTGCAGGATTTAGCACCCCTGCTCATGCCTTATGGGTGCCAAGGCGCTGCTGCCTGCAGCCCGGCAGCTCTCGTATTGTGCAGGGACCCTGCTTCAGACTGCGAACGATAAAATGAGCCTCTCTACCTCTCACCAGCCCTGCCACCATTGCACACGCCTGCCAGCCATGCGGGGAAGCAAGGGGTGCAGCTACCCGGGCTGGCCTGCCACCCCTGGAGCCAGACCCCCCTATGCAGTGGGGATGGGAGCTAAAGGCCAAACTGGGTCTCGGTTGTGCCCGCGTTATAACTGGGCTGAGCAGACTGATCCCTGGGCCTGGCTGCAAACTCTCCAGGAGCGAAGGAGCTGGCTTAGCAGGGAGTCCCGGGTCCTGGTTGCAGCTCGAGAGCCCTGGTGAAGCAAAGCGCTCCATCTCTCACCCCCAACGCACGCTGCACAAGAAGACCCGGTCCTCCCACGCCGAGCCGCCAGCCCCCGGTACGGCAGGCTATGGATTTTCCTGTCGATCCTGAGATCGATTTCTCTCCTCGAGCATGATGGGGTAATTGCCTGTAAAGGCAGACGCAGGGAGCCGGCTATCGAGCGAAGAGCTCTGGGCTCCCGGTGGGAAAGACGGCTCCTCAGAGACCCGCCAGCAACTCGGCTGCTGTGGGGGCCAAGGGCACGCGACGGTCCTAGGCAAGGAACTCAGAGGAAGACTGGGGAAGAGGCCAAGACCCCTCTGGAAGTGCCCCCTTCTCTCACTTGTGGGCCACCCCCTCCAGCTCCCCAAAGCCTTCGTCTCCTACATACGCCAAGAAAGTCTGCGGATGGAGAACGGACATGAGAACAGGACGGGAGGCAATGGCGAGGGGTCCCAACCAACCATTTGTGGCTGTTATGATGATTCATAAATAAATTCATAGACCGTCAGGGACCTTGCATATCATCGGGGAACCACCACCGCAGTCGGTCTCGTCCCCGACGGGGGTCTTTCCACCACCTAAGTGATGCACCCAGGTGCCCGGCGGTGACCGAGGCAGCTTCGCTCTCCTGATCTCCCAGCAGGGAATGAGACCTCCTTCCCAACCTCCTCTAGGAAAACCCCAAGCCAAGACCCACTCAGGAATCACAGCCAGAAAAGTGGCCTGGAAAGCTTTGATCCAGCACTAAAAAAAAAAAGAGGAAAAAAAAGCCCAACTTGAGTGGCAGCAAAAGCCATAACCTGTCAGAATTCAATTAAAAAATAGACACAGCGAAGGAAATAGGTTCTTGTTTCTCAGGAAGCGTAACAAGTCTAACAGGAGCCCCCCTGGGCTTTCCTAAAAGGCATCAGCAAATCTGCTGAACCTCGCCGTGCTTTAAAATATAACAGCTCTGGCCGAGCTGCAGGCGTTCACACTTCAGATTAGCTATGAACATAACTCGCCGGCCATCGTGGCTTTAATTATTCGGCTCCCAGTGCGTTACCCCCCGCCTTCATTCGCACGAAGGAACAACCAGGGTCAAGAGGCACCCCCCGGTGCTCCCGGAGGCAGGGACCGAGGGAGCGCGGGCTGGCAAGCTGCATGCAGAAGACGAGGACGCTCGCATTCGTTTCCAGGATGATAAACATACCGGCGAACTGAAAATAACAAGGCAGAGCGGCATCACGGGCATGCACTGAAGCAGCATGCGGCATCCTGTGGAATTAGGAGCCAAGGCGAAAGCAGAGACAAGGAGCGGGTAATGGAAACAAACACAGTGAGACCATTTAATAGGTTCCAGTGGGACCCGGAGTGAGAGGAGGCAAAAATTCAATAGCGCTCGGCCCATCCTCCCGGTGGCCTGAATCCGTGCAGAGGATGAGCTGGCGAGGCAGCTCGCAGGTTGCCCCCGTTTTCTTTCTAGCACTGAGCTCCGCTCTCTAAATGCGCTCACCGCAGCCACGGCTCTGCAGCAGGTCACTACGGTTCATAGGCTGGCGCATCTATTTTTTAAGCGCTCTGCCCTTGTGTTTCTATATAGGGCGCTGGGGCTTCAGCCCCAAAACACAGAGGCAACACAACAGAGTAACAAAGAGATGGCATTTTGCATCACCAGAGTCTTTCAGCAGTGATCCCTGCACCGCGCTTTCAGCCTGCCCCGCCTAGTCTGCGCCCGAGGTCTTGCAAGGGGGACGGAGGGCAAGCACCGTGCGTTGCCTCCTGGGGCTGTCGACTACGACATGAAGCCAACGAACCCCAGCCCCATGCCGCAGTGTAAATGCTGCAATGGAGAACCCACTGCTCTTTAAATCAAGCTATTTTCTAAACGCGAAGAGCGCGGGAGGTTTGCAGAGAAGACTCTGGCATGACTGTGCTGCAGAGATCATAGCTACTCAATATCTTGCCATTTGGGCGCCATGCACTTAAACCCGACAGCAGCAGCCACCACCCAGGGGCCACGGCAGAGTTGAGACCCTTGCGTTCATGAACTTGTCCAGCTCCATTTTAAAATGAATTGGGTTGTTTGCTTCCTAATTCTCCTGTCGCTACTCTGACAGGTTAAGACCCTTCTTCCTCGACTCCCGGAAACACCATCCCACTGCTCCCGCGCGGTAGCCAGACGCAATCCCTTCAGCCTCCTCATTTCACTCCACTTACTTTCTGCAACGTAGCCTGCGTGTGCACAGCCCCTCACTGGGCTGCCTTCCCTGCTAACCTAGCACCAGCACAGCCCTGGAAGGGCCAGGACCGATTTTCCCTGTGGTCATGGGGACTCTTCCAAGGCCTGCCAAGTGCTTTGCATTTTGCAAGATATCTTTCAACAACCACCAAAAAAGCCAAAAGTCTTCACTTCAATTTACAGCTCGGGAAGTCACCAAAGGAGAGTTTTGCTCTGCAGGGCCCTTGGAGTCAGGACTCCCGGGCTCCCATCTTTAGCAGTCAATTTGGCATTTCAGACAGTCTCTTTAGCACCGAAGTCGCTTGTCAAAATAGACGCTGCTGGAAGTTTTACCCTGGTGGAATAAAGCCATATTTGTTCCAAAGTTTTCCACAGGGAGTTTTAACACAGAGCTCCCCTGTCCATAACAAACTTTTGGTATTCAAGCTCACCTAAGAAACTCCCATGTTAACATGTGGACCTCACTGCCAAAGGATATTATTGCAGAGCTCATTAGCCTAATCTAGTTCAAAGAGGATTTAGCCAAATTGCTGCAGAATGGGTCCATCGGGAGCAGCAGGCAGGGGCGTGATCTCCTTGTGGGCTCTGGGAGAGCATGGCAATGGATGGATCGCTCTTCCCTCCTCCTGATGCTCTGCCTCAAAAGCCTCTTCTGCGCGCTGCTGATGGAGGCAGGATACTGGGATAGCTGGACCATCCACCCTCCGGCAGTCCTTGCATTTGTCGCTACGCAGCTTTTGAGTAACAAGTGGCCAAAAAAGCCAGAACGGCTCTGAACTCAGACGTGTCATCGCCGCCTCGTATTTTAAAGGGGGAAAACGGGGAAAGAAGAGGCAGGGATTTTTCTATTAAAAGCACCTTCCTCTCCCCACCCCCGGATAAAAAGAAATGCTTGGTCATACATCCATCCCAACACAGCCGGCTTTGAGCCTGGTCCCCCGCGGACGCCTGCACTGAAAGCAGCCGACACATGGTGCAGACTTGTATCGGAGCAATTAGCAGCTCCCAACAGGCCCCCGGACTCGAATGGGAGGAGCGAGGCTGGAGCAGGGCAGGACTGTGGGGAACGGCAGAGCCAAGCCTGGAAGAGAGGGGGGCAGCAATCGGAGCAGAGGGGCACTGGCACAGCTGCGGAGACCCAGCTGGGAACAGAGAGCAGCGCCCCTCTTTGCTGATCCATCATAGCTCAGCGGCGTACGATGCTATTGCTTAAGACCTGCCTGCTTTACTTCCCAGCCACTTCCAAGCCTCCCAACTCACTCACTCTCTCCAAATAAAGAGGAATGGGTTACCAGGCTGCAGATATTCCCTCCCCCTCTCCAAATGTCAAGTTCAACCATTTCTGTATCACCATCTCCAGGCCTCGGGGTGTTCTTCTAACCAGGAGGCAGCAGACTTTTAGGGCTGACCTTTCGCTGCATTACAGCTCTCGCCCAAAGGGATGTGAAGGAGGCCGGTTTAAGAAAAAAAGAAAAGAAAAGGAGAAGCTACATGAAGCCAGCAGTGACGTATCGATCTTTGGAAGCCCGCAAGAGAGGGGAAAAGCTGCGCTGAGATGTTAATCAAGGACAGGCGGAAGGCGCATGCACGGAGCAAGGCTGAAAGGTTGTGCGGCTCGCGCGGCCGGTGCTCTCGCTGCAACAAAGCCGGAGCAGCCCGTGGCTCTGGGAATGATGCGCAGCGCTAAAACGCAGCCAGCTCTGGGGAGCAGCACACACGAAGGGCTCTGCACCCTTTAATCCTGCCAAGCAGTCCTGCCAGAGTCAGCTTGTGGGGGGGTCGCCCGAATGAGGGCGTCTCAGAAGCACAAAGGACTAAAAAAATCCCAGAAACTGCTGTAAGAAGCATGAGGGAGGGCATCTATGACAAGCAGATCTACTGTCCCCACCTCTTCACAGCCCAGGACATCCCTAACCCGGGTGCAGAGTACTAGTTTCCTCGGAGCTGAGGCACAGAGCCACCCCTGAGCAGACACTGATCCCCCTCACTCAGATCCTCAGGCTTATGAGGAATTTAATTCATTTTTGGCCAATTTCTACTTTCCATTTAAATGCAAGAATCATTTTCTGCCTTTTAATCGCATTACAGGCATCCACCTCTCCCCTGCAGTCTAGGGCAGCCACCCCTCTCCCTCCATCCCTCCCTCCGACAGCTCTCCAATGCTCTGGCTCTTAGCTGAGCTGCTGTGCTGGTAAAATCTTTATTCCCCAAACAGAAAGGCTTTGTGAGAGCTGCTGACTGAAGAAAGGGCCGGCAAAGAGGCAGGACCACAGTAATGAAGGAACGGAGCTTGCAGTCCAGCCTGCAGAAAATCTCCAGCAGCTGCTGCTGCATCGTTCAGCTCAGCTACCAGCTCCTCTCCTAGGGAGAGAGCCCGGGGGCACCATCCAGACTGGGGCCTGCTGCCAGCTCTGCCACCGACTCCCCCGAGAGACCTCGGTCATGTCACTTTGCCGCTTGGAGTGTCAATGTCCTCACCATTAAAAATGAGACTTTTCCTGATGGACTTTCCCCACAAAAAAAGAGTTTCCAAGGCTGGCATGAGAAGCAGCAGGCAAAGGCTTTCGCCCAGCGCGGTTTCGTTGGAGGTGTGGGTGGTTTTGTACATGGAGCTGGTTAGAGGATTGTTTTTGCTGAATGGGTTCTGGATTTTGAAATCCTGAAGTTCTGAAAAAAAGGTGTGGAATTGAGCAAGTTATTACAAAAAGGAAGAGTTTTGGTCTCGTTTCACTATTTTGACATTTTTGGAACAGAAAGGGGATTGTTTTGGTTTTTTCCCTTTTCAATTCAAAGCAATTTTTTCAGAGATGAAACCAGTTAATTCTATTAAAAGAACGCCTTGAAAGGGTTAACATTGAATGGAAATGTTTTGATCATGCTGAAATTAGGGCGCGCGTGCACGCACGCACGCACACACAATTGATTTATTTGAATTTCCCTTTGTGGGAATGGTTAACATTTCCTCTTTTCAGACCACTGTCTGAAGGGGCAGGGGGAAAATGTTTGAAAGCAAGGAATTGCCCCAAAAACAGAAGATCTAGGCCCATCCAGCCCTAATGAATCAGAGTGATGGTGATGGGGTATATAGAAAGAGCAAAGGAAAGCTTTGAACTCGGAGCGAGCAATCAAGATCAAGACAAGGACAAGGGAGAAGATAAAAGGAGGCGGTGCAAGTACCGGACAAGCTGCTGCCTGGCTCCAGAGGCAGGCGATGGCAGCAGGGGCAGAGGGAAGGTGGCAGGGTAGAGAAGCGATTGGCCAAGAAGAGGTGCCATGAAAACTTCTGATGCTCTGCGTTTCCCCAGCTCTCTCAACAGCAACCGACCTCCTCACTCTTTCCTCGTCCTTCGAGGACAAGGAGACTCGCTGACAAGTCCTGAAGGATCCTGCCAGGTGCTCGTTGCATTCCCTGATCTCTAAAGGACTTGCCCATCAGCACGGCCAGATGGGATCCAGCGCCAGCCTCAAAGAGTGGAGACCCAAGGGAGTCCCCAGCTGTGGGCAGCGCCCTCAAAGTTTGCTCAACACCACCGCTGTGCGCCATGACGTTGCACCGAGGCCTTCCAAAAACCTCTCTGAGCATCCTAGCTTATACGACATTGAATGACCCATCAAAGCTAAGCAAGGTTTATGAATATCCCACATGTCGACTGGAAGGAGATCCCCTGCCCTGCTCACGTGATGCCTTCATAGCACTTGGCAGAAGCCGGTGTCCCAGTGCCGTTGGGAGCTGGGTCTGGTGCTCATAGCGACCCACCACGTCCCATCTTTTATTCCAAGTGGACGCAGCTCGGGGCCAAAATGCTCCTCTCCCTGTGCAGGTGCAGCACTCGGTACGACAAGGCTCCCGCCCCTTCCCTGGGGCTCCCTAGGCAAGACGAGCATTTACACCACGAGACCGCCTGGCTCGGGTACTACCCTAGCCCATCCTCTCTGCCACCACTAATCTCTCCGAGGATCTCACCGAGCCGGCTCCCTCTGCCTGTGCAGACTCCCCAGCTGATAAATCATTCCCACGGCATTATTAGGCCCCGATGACAATCAGCATCCAACACAATGCACTACATCGCGGCCGCATCACATCCGAGGCATTCAAAAGCAGCCCCACGGAAGGAACCAATTAATTTCTCCCGGAGACTTCACAATGAGAGAGGGAGCGCTCGGTTAGCGCCCGGGGGACAACAACACAATAATCAACAGAGGGAAGAGGACTCCAAAAAAACTCACAGGAGCTGCCATGGGGAGTCTCAATGTTGCTTTGACTTAACCCTTTCAACACTTCAGGTGGGCTCGTTCTCCGTGCCTTCAGACTCAGCCTTTGGGTCTTGGGCATCGCAAGGGTCTCTCCCCAAAGGCCCGTCCGCTGCCACCATGAAACGTCACCTAGGCAGAGCTGAACAGCGTGCTCTCCCCACTCCAGTGCCTTGATTCGGATGCAAAGAAAACCCAAAGAGCTGGATACTCATCTGCCCTGATGTACCCCATTACAACCAGCTCCACCGGTTCCAGGGGAGCGGCTCTAATGGCACAGCATCTCTACCCTGATTGCCTCTCATCTCGGATACTTCTACAGTCCCTGCCCCCCTTGCAGTCTGCACTGTATTTATCCTTATAAAACACTCCTAGGAGGTGGGAAAGAGTCTATTATCCGCGTGCGACCGACAGGGCTACATCACTGAGAAACTAAGTGATCTGCCCGAGGACATACAAGCAGTCTGTGACAAAGCCAGGGCTCGCCCCTAGGTCTCCAGTGTCCAAAGCGCTGGAGTTCCCTCCCTGCCCCTGCATGTGTCAGCAATATGGATAAAAAGCAGCAAAACAGGCTGATTTATGCCCCTGCCCCCATTTAGCAATAAAACCAGTTCCCCGGCCAAGAGCCGGTGCACAGAGCCCCGGCTCGGAGCAAAATTTTATGGGCCAAGTTATAAAATCCTGAATATTATATTGGAAACGCTGACACAACCTTACCTACAGCAGCACAGTATTTATGTACCTAGAAATGTCTATATAAAATAGAGTTCCTATAAATCCCTGGAGCAGCAGGCAGGGCATAAAAAGTCGTATTAGTATTGATGAGGCATCGGAGTCGGGTTAGGAGCACTCCAACATGCCATCCGCTCTAAGAAGCCTGCTGGGAACCCCAGGGCCCAGTGCAAAGACTTAAGTCCAGGAGAGTTTTTTCTATTGAATTTAACGGGACCCTGGATTTGGCCTGCCCAAATGAGAAGAACGGTCTCCAAGCAGAGGCACCTGGCTCGGGAGGGACTCGGGAGAACGGGTCCAATCCCCAGCTCTGTCGCAGATTCTCAATACGGTGTTGGGCAAGTTGGAAAAAAAAAAAAATAGCCTTGATGATTTAGGAACCTAAACCCCACAACATACATTTAGGCCTCCTAATGGCTTACATTCCTTATGGGAATGACTTGAGTCACTGAGGAGCGCTGGGAAAGGTTTGGGCCTCCGTGTCCCCACCTGTAAAATGGAGCTAGCCCTTTCTTTGCGTCTCAGACGTCCTTAGCTGACAAGTGTTGCAGGGGTAGGGTCTCCCAGTATGGAGTCCCACACAACAGCCCCGACCTGGGTGGCAGCTTCAAGCTCCAGCTATAAATGCAGATAATTTTTATCTGCAAGTTACAAAAGTTGCAGGAAGCCGCAGCTGAGGCTCAGTCCATGCTTTGAAGAGCACCTGCGGCCTGCAAAGCGCTAAGTGCAATGGTTAAGACTCAGAGAAAATTTTCCCCTTGCAGCCATAAATCCACAAGCTTCGCCTCAACTCCATTTATGTATTTTCAAATGTGGCTTTTTTTTTTTTTTTTTGCATTAAGCTGAACCCGCTCTTATTACAGAAAACAATGAGCAGCGATTGATATTCTCCTCATTAGTTCCATTTAATTTCTTTCTTCTTCCGTCCAATTATGGGAGTCAATGTAGCGGCTCGTCTCTTCTTCCCCGTGCTGACACCTGGAGAAAACCTGCCGAGCTTCCTAAAGCCTCCGTCATGGGCAACACGTGCTCTTCATTTGCTTCAGCATTAAATATCTGCCCCGGCCTGTTTGCTGTGCGGGGAAGGCAAATGGGATTGTTGCTTCACATGCCTCTGCCCACTAGGCATCATGGTGGAGTCTGACTCGCCTGATACCAGGGGCGAGTTGGTGGCGATTCCAACTCCAGCTACCCGTAGAAAGGAGGTGCCAGGATGCATCACGGTCTCCAAAGGAGAGGCCAGCTGTGGTGGCTGTTGCATATCCCCCCTTCTATAGGAATTTGAGCACCTTGGTCATGGTCCTTTATTGGTACTCCAGGTGTACCAATGGGGATCCAGGCTCTTCTGGCCTGGGGCTGTTCTGGTAACTAGTAAGACAGAAGGTAGGGAGGTACCTTAGAGACCAGCTAGGTCAGAGAGGCATAAGCTTTCCTAGGGAACAAGCCCTTGCCATCAAGTGCTAGCATGTGCAAAGCTGTGCAGTGCAGAGGCCTGGCAGAAACAGCAAGGATCACCCAGCACTTTGTGAAAGATGAGGAATGGAGGCCCAGCGAGACAGCCCGATCTGCCCCACAGCGGGGAAATAATGCCCCGTTTCTGGAGTCCCAGGCCAGCCTCGTAAGCCCGCCCCACCCGATGCCCCAGATGCCGGAGACATCAGATCTGGGAGAGTGGCTAGAACAAGCCTCTGGTGCTCAGGAACCACGAGCCTCTTGCCAGGGCTGGTTTGAGGACACTGATTATTAGGCAGGATGCTGCTGGGAAGCAACTCAATTGTGTCCCACCAGACAGCAGCAAGAGGAGCTCAGCTTGCCTCCAGACTCGCACGCCAACTGGAGCACGCTCGCTCGGTCTCCTCCACTCTTCACCCTTCCTACATTTATCAAACTCGCACCGGCATTGTCCAGAGGCAAGGGAGCTCCAAGCCTGTCCAGAGGTAGGATTTGCCGGGTCCCAAACCAAGGCTGGAGGATACCAAACCCCAAGTGCTGGCTCAGCTTGCTCCCCCATGCCAATGGGATCCAAAACCCACTGTTATTGCACCCGTCATGCACTGGGCACTGCCCTCTTTTTCCCCATGGAGAAACTGAGGCACGGCTGAATGGCTAAGGAAGCGTGCAGCACAACCAGAAAGACAGAGGGTTACTGGCAATCGACCTGCAGGACCCAAGCTGGTGTGGCAATGGGTGGGCTACGGGTGAAGGAGGGAGAATGATTCTGTGGTTGTCACCAGCGTGGGACACAAAAGATCTGGGTTCACTTCCTTCCTCTGACACCATTTTCCTGTGTGGCCTTAGCCAAGTCACTCCCACACCTCTGGGCCTCAGTTTGCCTTTGAGAAGTGGGAGTGACTTGGCTAAGGTCACAAAGGAAAACAGTGTCAGAAGAGGGACAAAGTAGCGGGGTAGCCGTCCCTTCCCCAATTAGGCTGCAAGACCTGGCAGGTGCCAACGTGCATGCAGGCAATGCACCAAACACCCTGGGTCCCCAACTCAGCTCCTGACTGTGCTGCTACTCTAGCAAAGTGCCAGACAAGAAGGGGACCAAGTGCTGAATAATAATAAAACAGAGGCGAAATAATCTTGCCTCTTTCTGGGAGCAGGGAGAAGATAACCTAATAAAGTCCCAGAGACCCCGGCTTTCCTGGAGGGTGGGCAGCTCAAGTGACAGGGCAAAGCCAAGGCTGCACTGGGCAGGATCCTTGCTGAAGTGCATGCCTAGAGCAGGAGGAAGACTTTATTAGGTTACCTTCTCCCTGCTCCCAGATAAGGCAGGATTATTTCTCCTCTGGTTTATTATCCAACACTTGGACCCATTCATGAAAATACAAGAGCCTATTACACAGCCCTCCATCAAATTCTATTTATACCATAACCAGAGGGGGTGTTTGCAGAGCTGCTATTATACTTCTGTTGGTTCATGTTAGTCATAAGGGAAGTAATAATATGGTTTAGTGACTGTTCCGACCGATACAGGGAGGAGGTGGGTGTTAATGCTCAGTGCTTACATAGTGCTTTACATCTCCGAAGGAACGGCGGCAGCGTTAATTAATGCTAATGTTGCCCTGCGGTGGGGGAAGGTGGACACGGCGCCATCCGCCGTTCTAGACAGGGAAATTAAAGAAGAGGTACATGGCCAGCATGCCGGGGATGGTGGGTACCTGACGGCCAGGGGCTCTGCCTCTGAGAATCAGCCTGTCAGCGGCCTCCTCCGAGCTCCAAACTCACCCTCCCTCCCTGCCCTTGTACACGGTGCTGCACAGACAGCGTGGATCAAACTGCTTCTCGAAACCGGGGAAACCTGAGCTGCTTTGTCATGTGCGCCACGTCTTCGAGGCCGTCTTGAGGACACGTCTCTTTAGTGGGGTCGCACAAAACAACCAGCCTTGCCCAGGTAATGTCCAGCAGCGGGCACAGAAGCATCTTACAAGGGACACCCGACCTCTGACGGACGCCCAGCGGTCCTTAGTTATCTCTGTTCTTAAGCCATCGTGCTACCAGGCACCCTCAAGGCCCCTCTTTGTTGCTCTCCTCACCCGTCTCCAAGCCCGGCTGTCGTTTCATTCAGTAATTAGGGCACGAGTATGGGAGTCAGGAGCCTCGGGCTCGATTCCCTGCCCTGCAAGTGCTTTCCCGCATGAGCTTGGGCAAGTCACTTAGCCTCCTGTTCACCATCTGTGCTGCAGGACTAGTGGCCGCAGCCTCCTTTTCCCAAGCAGCCCGAGAGTAAAAGGTGCTCAGCCGCTCTGCTAACAGGCGGATAAGCAGAAATAGCCTCTAGGAGGAAACTGGCTCCTCTAGCAGCTTTCACAGGCCTTCCAGCTCTGAACCCCTGAGCCTTGATGCACATACAGAGACAGCAGGAAATAGTATTATACCAGCTCCTGCTTTACCTCCTCGGATAACAATGCCCCTGGCTGGGTGGTCTGCAGGGCCTGAACCTGGAGGGACCAGACTGGAAAGCACATGCTTGACCTAAAGGACCAGTTGGCAGCCGCAGCACCGATGCCCTGTGGTTTTTGGTCCAAGGGAGACACAGATGCCTCTGACAATGGCATTAGGAATCAAAGCCAAGTCTAAAGAGAGCAGAACAGAGGCTGCATCCATAAGCTCGCGGTTAACTTCAAGCACACGAGCATACCCCACAAGGTCAACAGGAGTGCTCATATGCTTCAAGTTAAGCACGGGCTTAAGCTCCCAGCTGGATCTGGGCCTTCGACAGGAGGCAAACAGATCAGCTAGCAAACAGCTTGCCCCATAGACGCTCCTAATGTTCCCATCAGAATCCAATCTGCGGTGAGAAGGGGACTTGGTGGAGGAACGCGACTTCCCCCCGTCCAGTCTTTCACGCTCTGGGAATGGGAAGGTGGAAAACCTGCCCTTTTGGCAGCTTGTCAGCCTTGTTGGGGGGGGGGGGACCTCCTCCCATAGTCAATCTCCCAGCCTGTGTGCTAATTTGCATTGCATTACCCAGGATGCCCCACACCGAGACACCTTTTTTTCCCCTTCGCTCTCTTTTTGCAAAAAATTCCCAACTGGCTCGTGTCATAAATAAGATAGGAGACAGAAAACTAATACAGCCCCGCGATGCATTATTCATCCCCGGCACTGTTGTTATGATAGATTTACGACAGCTAATACATGCAAACTAAGTTTGGGCACTAAATGTGAAAATTAAGGGTGGGAGAGAGGGTAAAAAAGAAAAAAAAAAGGACGATTCAGCAATCCCTATTTATGGCAAGCCACCGGAAGATGTTTTGCCTTTGCTCCCATCTCGTTATGGGTAGCGATAGGCGTTGCTAGCTTCCACAGTCAAAGGGCAGATGCCCAAGAGCTAGGCAAGCATCGTCAGGCAGTAATTGCTAGTGCTGGGGATCAGCTATTAGAAGAGGATGGTGGAAGGCATGTTAGCCTCTGCCCCATCGGAGGCCTCAAAGCCTCAGTGCTGCCGTGCAATCTCTTTTCTTCCACCTCTCTCTATGCTGCCAGTCTGGCCCTGAAGCTCCCCGGCCAGTCTACTCCGTCAGCTCCTCGTCCCTGAATGGCCCAGCAAATGGGTGGACTCTCTCCTTCTTCCAGGAGGAGAATTTGGGTGTATCCAGCATGCCAGTCCCGCGGAGGAGGGACCTGATGGAGAGACAGGCATGTCTGAACTGGGCTCTGGATCCTTTCTGGTGCTTACCCCAGTTCACCAACGTGTGTAAGAAGTCAAAGTTACTTCAACTCAAGTGTGGGCAGAGCAATGCGGAGAACCTCAGAAAGGGTTGCTGGCTATACGCCCATGCACCGACTGCAGAAAAGCTTGTGGAAGCCACATCTGCGAGGGACCTAGTCCCCTTGCAGCACAGAAGCAAACTCTCCTAACTACCCAAACTGGTTCAGCGAGCCTGTGGCTAGAAGAAAATGGGATGAGGGACTTGAAGACAAAGAGGTGAGGGACCAATGGGCCCTGTAAAGGAGGGAAGAAAGCAGATGTCGCGGCGCCGGGGTGTGGACGTTGCAACAGGCAGAAGAGACTCCCAAACAACCAAGCCATTCCTCTTACAGGAAAATAAGTCCTCACCAGCGACAGCGAGGAGCACCTGATGCAAAACAGCACGGACTGAACGCTGAGAAACGCCACACAATTACACATCATAAGTATCCCCCTGTCACTCTCTGCCTTCCCTGAAAATAGCTCTCCCGCCCCGCCACCACTCGGCCCAGCGCGGGGAGGGATAATGGCTCGAGATGGAGCGCGTGTAATGTTTGTGCTCGCACGAACTGTCATTAGCATGGGCGGAAGACGCCGCGTCCGGGGGGCCGCCCGGCACGCCGTTCCAAGAGACGGGAGCCGGCTCGGTATTAAATATGCATAGAGTTCACCTGGCTGCTGCACCGAACGGAAATATGATTGTGCACGCACGAGGCCGGCTCTCTCATCCCACGCACGCCTCGCCCCGACGTTTCAATCTCGACCGTGCTGCCGACGCGAGCACCCGACCCAGCTCTCTGGTCCCCGCTTGCCGGTCCCCCCCGCCCCACTCCCTTGCACTCTTCAGCACGGTGTAAAATGCAGGTGAATGGCTACACTGATCCCTTTTAACCGTCTACATCATGGGAGCAAGGGGAGGAGGCTGCAGCTTGCCCTGCCATGGAGGGGAGGACACGGGGGGCTCAAAGTCGGGGGGTTGCGGAGGGATGTTTT
>NW_017729014.1:20886428-20926437 GCF_001723915.1 Gavialis gangeticus
CCCGACGTTTCAATCTCGACCTTGCTGCCGACGCGAGCACCCGACCCAGCTCTCTGGTCCCCGCTTGCCGGTCCCCCCCGCCCCACTCCCTTGCACTCTTCAGCACGGTGTAAAATGCAGGTGAATGGCTACACTGATCCCTTTTAACCGTCTACATCATGGGAGCAAGGGGAGGAGGCTGCAGCTTGCCCTGCCATGGAGGGGAGGACACGGGGGGCTCAAAGTCGGGGGGTTGCGGAGGGATGTTTTGACAGTGGCACGATCAGGGGCTAAATCGTCTGGTGGTGGAAATCAGCTCCCTGCTCTTTTTTTTTTTTATTATTAAATTTTTTTGTATTCCAGGCCAAGTTAGACAAAACTAATTCCAAATCCAAGAGTTCACACCCATAAGTGGCCCTAGTACCACCGGCAACCATCCTCCACCCCCATCTGGGGCTCCAGAGGTTTCCAAAACCATTGGCGGGCGTCCTATGTGCAGGCACAAGCCCGGAGGCTCGGGGTTCGGATGCCCCCGAGCTTTGCTTGCCCTCAGCCGCACGGCCCTCAGAGCAAGCCAGGGAAAAGTCTCCCATTTCCATAAAGCCAAGATCTTCCCACTGCAGCAGCTAAGTGGGAGGTTTATTATATGTTACCTTGGCAGATACTATCCCCGTGCTAGGACAGCGGTCTTCCCCGGGAGCCGCTAGGAAGACCACCTCCATGGTTGTGGTGTTTCCCTTGCCAGGCAAGCATAGACTATGCTTCAGCTGAGCCTTCAAGAGGCTCTTTTACACCAGCTGGGGATCCGCCCCATTGGCCCCCGCGGGCACGTGCCAAGTGACACGCAGCAGGATCTAGCTGCAGATCTCCGTCCCGCTGCAGATGGTGATGGAGAGAGGAGGTGGCAGCAGTCGACAGACGGCAAGGTCCAGTGAGGAAGCAGGAACGGACACCTGGGCTCCACTCCTGCCTCATGGTGCAGCATTGCACAAGTCACTTGGCCCTTCCCTGCCTCAGTTTCCCTGGTGCGCGCACACAGAGTACAACTGCAGCACCGCACCCCCACGGCACCCGAGGCTTTCAAAATGCTTTCCTTTTCCGAACTAGAAGGGAAGCCTGGGGCTCCTGGGTTGTCTCTCAGGCTCTGGCTGAAATACAAGTAGTTCACAAGTTACTCCAGAATGGGCTGCGGGGTGCAGGGAGAGGCCTCTCTCACTGCAAACCTTGCACCCCCTGGTTTTCCGGTCCCTGGGCCACACTGGATCACCCGCTGTCACTACACCAAGGGTCTGCAGGACAAGATGCTTCCCCAGGGGCATCTACCTGGCCCCAGTAGCATCAATGGGTTTGCAAAGCGGCGATTAATGAGCTCTTTAATGGGGGCAGAGGGTGGGCAAAAAAGAAACCGACTCTGGCCCTTCCTCCAGTCCATCCCAGAGCTGCGCGGGTACCCAAAGCACAAAGAGAAACCAGGTTTCATAAATGTGAAGGGACCTTACAGATCATCGGGTCCAGCCCCCCCACACTTGGGCAGGAGAGACTGCTGAGCCACCAGCCCCAACGGACATCCCTGATCCCACACGAAGGAGACGGCTGCGCAGGCACCTTGTGCTGCGCCAAGCGCTTTGGAGGGCACCGCTTGGACCCCCAGGGCCTCAGGTTTGGCCTCTGCAATCAGAGGGGCCTGGACAAGAGGGAAAATCCAAGCTCTTTGCAGGAGGAAAGGTTTTGCCACTGAAGCAGGTGGAGGGAGGGAGGCTGCAGGGAGTCTGCACTCGGATGCACGGAGGCAGGAAAGCGCCGTATCGACACATTCCAGCGCATCGCCGGGTGGATGGACGGCTGTGCCATCACCGATCGACTAACGAGCTGCAGCCTCCCAGCTCATCGGGCGGCAGGAATCTAGGTCAGCCGGCTCCCCTGCAGAGAGCGCCTGACCCCTCCCGGTGGTGGGAGGCGGAGGCCGCCAAAACCACCTTGCTGGCACGGTCGTCCCCCAACAGCGTACCCCATTTTGCACATCCTGCTGCACCTGCAGCTCCCATCACCCAGGAGCCCCAAGCACCAGACGTGCCAGGTGGCTGAATCCCATCGCTGAGAGCACCAGTGCCAAGACCAAAACAAAGCCTCCAGGGTGGCCCTAAATGCCCGTCACATGTGGGGCAGGTAGGATCTCAGTGTCTGCATCCCCTGCACAAACAGGGAGCATAGGCCCACGTTCCCTTGTCAGGACTGCATGCATGGGAGCATGGTGGAAGGGAAGGAGAAAAGGGCTGCCCCCAAGACCGAAGGGTGCTGGGTTCATCCATGCAGACCTGGAGCTGTGCCATGCCCCCCACACCCAGGGGGCAAGTCTGCTCTGGTGCATTAATCCCCCTCACTCAAGTCTGCTCTGATGCATTGAAGCTGTGCCATGCCCCTCTCACCCAGGGGGCAAGTCTGCTCTGGTGCATTAATCCCCCTCACTCAAGTCTGCTCCGGTGCATTGGAGCTGTGCCATGCCCCCCTCACCCAGGGGGCAAGTTTGCTCTGGTGCATTCATCCCCCTCACCCAAGTTTGCGCCGGTGCATCGGAGCTGTGCCATGCCCCCCTCACCCAGCCAGCTACCCTGCTTTCCTGGCAGTGCCCCTGCTTCTTCCCAAACCCTCTGAGGACCTGGACCATCTTCTAGGGGACCTGCATCTTTTTCATTAATTGCTCGAGAGTCAGGAGCAGTAACAG
Source organism: Gavialis gangeticus (assembly GCF_001723915.1). NCBI lineage: Eukaryota > Metazoa > Chordata > Crocodylia > Gavialidae > Gavialis > Gavialis gangeticus. Next base: position 20,889,130 of record NW_017729014.1, read on the forward strand.
CATATAAAGGCCTCTGCTAAAAGCATCTGCTTCTCTTTCTCTCCAACCCCCTCTAGTCCCAAGACAGGGGTGAGCTCCAAGTCCTACCCCACCGCCAAGCCTGGGGCAAAAAGAACGAAAAAGAGGGCTGGTGCTGGAAGACAACCCACAAGCACCCACGTAGCCAGGGTGCCAGCGTGGCTCGGGCTCTGCCAGGATGAACCTCAAGCCCACCTTGGCCCTGGGGATGCGATACCAAGCCCAGCACGCAGAAGGGGCTGGTCTGCTTGCCCTGTTCCCCCAGCAAACGCAGTTTGCTGGGACCGAGCGGGGGAAGCCAAGTTAATGAACAGCCTCAGAGTGAACGCAGCCCCCTCTCCACCTGCTCCTGCAGCCGAGAGCCATTTCCCATCGAAGAGCAGCCCGTTAGGTGCGCGGGGAGGCCGGGCGGGAGACGCGCGGTCCCACACGAGCAGCAGAATGAAATGGGGGTGGAGGCCAGCAGGAGCCGGGAGTGCACTCAACCCAGAAAAGCCCCACGGCGTTAAAGGCCTTGCAGGCGCGGCTCCTGCATTAGGTGCCGAGCAGGAGCGGGAGCGGACCCGTTGGGGCGGCAGCAGAGATGTCCGGCAGACATCACCGCAGCAATGGCACCGTGCACGATGGGGCTGCGCCTGTCCCGGATGCTCACCTTTCCCCCGGTGGTCGCGCCAGAGCCGGAGCAAGCGAGATTGCAGGGTCTGGCCCCTGTGCCGTGCACTAGCCCCCAGACTCAGCCCTGCAACTCTGCAGCAGTGTCTGAGACGGGGCCGGCTGGGGGACACAGAGGATCAAGCTGCTCCTCGGATGAAGGTCTTCACTCACCTGCGAGTCGTTTCCTGACACTCTCCTGGTCCCCTGCCTCCCAACATCCCTCTGGCTCGTGGGCCCCGCAAAGGGACCAGTATCTCTATAGCCACCCCTGCCACCCCCGGCGGGGATGATTGTTCACCCCCCTTGCAGAGGCTCCTTCAGAAATTGGACCTGGATGCTTTTGGCTCTCACCCTGACACCTAGTCGTGCCCTGGGTGCAGCGCTGCTCCAGCTCCTGGCAGCCGCTCCATGCACAGCTGCTGCCCGAGCGATGCCGGGAGTTGTGCGAGCCCCCCAGGAGAAGGGGAAAGAAATGAGGCTCGCCATCCCAGCATGGTGGCATCAGAGCAGGACTGGAGAGGGGTAAAACCTCCTCTGCGATGTCTTCCCCACCCCCAGCTGCTCCCCAGGGGCTCCTGGCTATCCCTATTCTGGAGCAGCACTGGGCATTGCTCGGGGCACAAAGTGAGAGGCACCGAACAGGCAGCGAGCGGCAGTACCTGAGCCTTCAGGCTGGCAGCATCCAGCACGGTGACTTGGTTGGCACAGCTGGCCCACAGGGTGTCATCCAGGGTCAGGAGGACCCTCACCGGCCCGGTCCCCACCTGCAGACAGGTGGGCTTCGCCTCCAGATCCCACAGCCCCCCTGCGGGAAGAGAGAGAGGAGAAGAGTCAGACATGGGTCCAAATACACTAGAGGAGTGGGGGAAAAAAGCACCTGCTCTGAACCGGCCACCCAGACCTTTGCTCCTGGGATTTGGTACCCCAAAACTCCCTGTGCGAAAGAAGTGCAGGGCACCGGAGCTGGCCAGAGCCCTGGCTGATGGAGTCACGATCCCCTGGACCCATTGCTCCCCTCCCTCGGCACCCCAGAGCATCTGCAGCTGCTGCTTACATGGCAAAGTCGCAGGAGGAAGGGACTCGGCATAGTAAGGGCTCCTTTCAATTAGGCTGAACGGCTGTGGACGAGCAGAAATCCAGGGAGCACGGGCACAGGCCACGGTTTGGGACGCTCTGACATCCCATCACTGCTCAGGGGAGCTCCCACCAGAGGCTGCAAAGCCAGGCTAACGTCAGGGTGGACAGGCTGGGATTAGCCTGCTGGCAGCTGGCTCGGGAGACCTGGCTTCTCCTTCTCCCACGAATCGAGCGCCGCTTGACGCTTCAAAATACCCTCACTGCTGCAGCCAGACAAAGACACGCATCTCCCTTCCCTGCAGCAAGGCGCATGCTGTGGCCCCAATACGATGCATGGGCTATTTATAAATTGGTGGCCAGGTGCGGGCAGTCTGGGATCGCCCTCTGACCGAGGCCAGCAAGGCAGCACCTTCTGCTTTCAATCCTGCAGCACCCGCACCGGAGCACCCTTGCAGCTGGGGCAGCCTCAGACACGCAATGAACCCATTTGCTCTCCTCTCCCCTGGCACCCCACGGGCACAGGGATGGCTCAAGGGGGGATGTTGCACCAGGCAACAGGCTTCGGCAGCCTCTCGGCAGAGCCCGTGGGAGCGGGCTGGCGCGTGCCGGGCTGTTAATTTCATGAGGCTCCATAAACCTGATCTCCTCCCAGCCCGGCACACCGACGGGCACTGCTCATTATGCAAACCAAGCCAAAGAGAGAGGGATGTGGGGGTGTGGAGGCAACGGACAGGGCTGGAGGCAAGGAAGGAGGTCATAGAAGCTAGGGCTAGGGGGCTGGGAAAGGGAACGGGTCTTTAAATCAGCATGGATGGCACGCATTAACATGCACATGCAAATGCGTGCCCTCCCAGTTACAGACACCATGGCAGTAGTGCATTCACACACACACACATCCACCCCTTCCCAGTTAAAGGCACCACAGCAGTGGTGTGCAATGTGCACGCATACACGCAACCCCCAACACCCATCCCCTCCCAGTTAAAGACATGACGGCAGTAGTGTGCATGTGCACCCCCACCCCATACTTTTCCAGTTAAAGACACCTTGGCAGGGGTGTGCACAGACACACACAGCTACCCAGTTAAAGATACCATAGCAATGGTACCCCCCCCCCCCAAATTAAAGACACCACAGCAGTGGTGTGCACACATGCACTCACATGCACACAGACCCACCCACCCCCTCCCAGTTAAAGGCAACATGGCAGGGCTGTGCACACACACATATGCCTACCCAGTTAAAGTTACCATGGCAGTAGCACACACACACCCCCACTCCCTCCCAGTTAAAGGCAACTTGGTAGGCATGTGCAGTTGTGCACAGACACACACCTACCCAGTTAAAAACACCATGGCAGTGGTATACACGCACACACCCCCTCCCAGTTAAAAGCCACCATAGCAATGGTGTGCACCCCTGCACACACATGTCCTTCCAGCGGCAATGGCATTGCCACAGCTCCTAATTCGGGCGCTTTGAAATGCGACTGAGCCGACAGAACTTGGCACAAAGCTTTCGCGAGCTGCACGGGGCCCTCCCGAGCCCTTCACCATCACAAGGCCCGGGCTTTCGTTAAGAGAAACGAAACCGCCTCGGCTCTTTCATCAGGGCGTCACACTGCGCCAATTCTCCCCACCAAAAGCGTGGCAGGAACGACCTCTCCCGCCCCGAGGATTTTCTGATCTGTGGCCTCTGCTGCAAGTCGACCTGCTCCGCGCCCGTGTGATGCGGACCATGAAAAGATCCCTTTTTTTGCTTCCCCGACCTGCATTATAGGCTGCTGCACAAATGAGCTAGCAATGAGGCGGGCGGCACTGGGAAGCGGGTACTTCCAGGAAGCTCGCATGAAAGCGACTCCGGGCGGTGGATCAAACTGGAGGCCGAAGGAGAAGATACGTACGCATCTGTTCCACGACCAAGCGGCACGCCGGGCTGCGCGTGGCATCCCACACTTCAGCCAGGTGCCAGGCTGGGAGGCCGACCCCTTAATGCTTCGTGCCACAAGCTGACCAGCCTCCAAGAGGGTCACCCCCATCCTGGAGAGCCGAGAGAGAGGTAAACCCCCAGAGCCCTGACCTCTTGGAAAGGCAGGTCAGGCCCGGCTGTAGCATGGAAGAAATACCAGTGTGCTCCAAGAGGAAGGGATCCCACTTCAGGGTTGCTTCAATACAAGCCTACCTGTGGTGCAGACAGGGGGCTGGGGTCCTCTAGGAACTATAAGCCCTCTTCAACAGCTAGCAAGTCATGTCTTGGGACAACCCATGATGAAGCAGGGAAAGCAGCAAAGGGTAATAGCCGGGGTGCCAAGGAAGGACACAGAGCAGGGCCTGCTGCTCCCCAGAGACATCCAGCGGATGTTGTCCAGTGAAACCCTGCACCGACAAGGGAAAAAGACGACGACCCTACAGGCACGAGGGTTTTCTCTGGCCAGCATCTCCTTCCTGGTCAGATAAATCAAACAGCTTGGCCAAGGCAAGGAGGAGGTTGACCAGAAGGCCCTGGGATTTCCAAGGGCTATGGATATGGCATGCATAAATGCAGTGGCAAAAGGGAAAAAAAGTGCAACTGGTCCTCAAGAAGATAGCACCATCCCAGCACCAAACCCTAATTCCACCATTGCAGTGGATCTACCCCCAGTCCTCAAAACCTGGCTGAGATACAGGCAGGACGTTCTCAAACCAAGCGCCTCCGCAACTTGCGCCGGGTCATTTCTTCTGCCGATGCCTCCCGTTTCTCGCCCTGCACAGAATTTGCTGCTCTCCAACCTGTCCTTACAAGGTCACGCGGCAATTGCTGCAAATAACGCTCCCCCCGTAGCTCCGCCACAAGCAGCTCCTTGCGTTAGATGCTTTCAAAATTCACACCGTGCTGAGCAGACACAGATGCTACGGCAGGGTTCGACTCTGACTCCCCAAACGGGTGAGCGTAGCTCCTCGAATCAGGTTGCTGGCGCAGGTCTTCCTGAGTGTGAAGCTAATAGGCACTTGCTGCAACTATTCACATATTTTATAGCCCAAAAGAAATGCCTCTGAGCTGCCAAATACTCTCTGCAAAGCTCAGAGCAGAGAATTTCCCCCCAGTCATTTCTGCAGTGAAGGAAATGCTCTCCTGCTACCGAAGTGACACCACAGAGCCAATTAATTGCTGGCTGAACTGGAGTGCTTCTCTTAGGAAGACAGGCCATTGCGATTTCAAGCTTGCCAGTGATGAATGCACCACCACCATCTAACTGTTGCAATAGCTAATTACCTTCACTTAAAAATGTGCCTTTTGTTTCCAATATGATTTTTTTTTAACTTTGGCTACCACACACTGGGTCTTATGCCTGCATCTGCTACATTAAAGGGCCCTCTAACATCAGAGATCTTTTCCTCAGCACCTATAAATTGCAATCAAGTCACCTCTTCACCTTGCCTTTGATAAGCTAATGATCCTAATCTATTGAAGTCCCTCACTGTAAGGCCTGCTCTCCACACCTCCGATGGTATTGGAAGCCCTCTGAACTCTTCTGCAAGAAAAAAATGAGCTGGTTTGGGAAACTTTCCTTCTAATTAAAATGTACAGCGGCCTCGTTACCTTTAACCCCCCTTGCCTGTGTGAATTTTCAAGAGCACTTATGGAAATGGGTTTCCTCCTGCCTTCCTTACCAGCCCTCATCAAGGGGAACGTGCCAACACGCTCTGCCAGCAGCTCTCGCTCTCTCCTGTATGCAGAGGAACGGGCCAAGGGATATCACGAGCAATTCAGGAGGTCGCTTCAGCAATTTCCATGGGTTCGAAAGACGGAGCTGATGTGTCTGGTCATCACTCTGACCGCGCCAGTGAAGCTGCCCTGGTCTCCACCAGATGGAGAGTTGGCCAGCCCCCGCGTAGGGCACTCTTAGGAGGAGCCTACAGCCAGCCCTTCTGGCACGGATCAGCTGGCGAGCACTAAAACAGACGCTTGCTAATTCCTGCCCTTCTGGTCTAGGAGGCGGCAGGAACAGAAAGAAACTTCACTTCCTACAGGAGCTGCGATTGCCAGCGGGCCTCGCAACTCCTCCTCCCCAGAAGCGAAGGTAAGGCAAGCCGGCACGATGGCTGTCACACCGGGCGATGCCAGGGCGGCTTCGTGGAGTGGCAATGCGGCGCCCTGAGTTTCTTATGCAGCCCGTCGCGAGGGGCTTGTGGGGCATGCCTGCTGGGAGTGCAAAGGCGGCAGCCCTCCCGGAGGTCAGAGGCCAGGCCCTTTCAACACAGGCACGAATCTTGTACCCCCCAACCCTCTGACCAACTTCTCTGGAACAGCGCTTTCCAAATCGCCCCGGCACGCCTAGATTCATGTGCTTTAGATTCACGAAGGCAGTGTCCCTTCAGCACAGCTGACAAGGTGATGCCCGTCCACCCTGCTGCACTCCTCCATAGGTCCTCTATGCCCACCGGAGCGCCTGGTGCCACGGGGCAAGACTTCCGCCATCCTGGGCAGCCAGAGCCCACTGCTAGACCCACTGCGGAGCCGATGCCCCTCTTTCCAGCAGAAGCAGGGAAGGAGCCTGTGAGCCCTTACTGATGCATGTGCCACTGCCCCATGCCCAAGTACAGCCAGCAGGACTCGTATGAGGGCACTGAAACCTGGAAAGAGGGTGGGCCTGAGTGCTCAACCCTGATGCTGCTCAACCCCACAAAGCTGCTTCTCCAGTAAGGCCCGACTCAGGGCAGCAGCTTCCCTTCACGAAGCTTTGTACCAGCCGAGGTTGGTGGTGCGTTCTCCCTCCGGGCTGCTGTGTGCATCCCCTGCTTTTGCATCGAATGCCACCCGAACCAGAGATGGAGGAGGTTGCTGCCCACGGCTGGGAATGGTGAGCAGCTCCGACGCGCTGGCGGCTGCTGCGGGTGCCGGAGCTGCTCTCGCTCTTAGGGGCAGGGGCTCACCAGGCTCACCGAGGCCGGTGCAAGCAAAGAGCCTGTGATTCAAGGCTCTTTCCCACCCTCTAGTGATGGAAGGGAGGTAGTTCCTCATCCAGGCAAAACAGGTCCTTCCTGGACGGGGATGGGAGTCACCTGGCGAAGAGGGCTTGGGAAGACTGTAGGATTTCTGTGCACTGAGCAATGCAGCAACCCCACTTCCCTCCTATGCACATCTCAAGGGTGCGCCAACCTGATATCAAGAACCAGCACCTTCCTCCAACCCCTCCTCTCAAAGCAACACCGATGGCATGGAAGAGCCAGACAGAGGATGGAAAGGAGTCATCCCCTCGTTGCCTGCAGGGCCCCTACAATTGCTGAACCTGGAGAAGACCAAGCAGTGGGAGGGACTGGTTGATGCACGGCCCACCTCGAGACACCCTGTGCAGAGCAGATGAGGGGCCTGTCCCAGCAATGGCAACGTCTAGCACCCAGATACAAGGGCGCACAGAGACCAGCTCCACAAGCCTGGAGCAAGGCGTAGCCTGGCTGGTCCCTGTTCCAAGCAGTCATGCTCAAGGACGGACCGACAGCTGACTGGACCAAAAAAAGCCAAAAGGTCCACCTGAGCCTAGTGCCCCATGAGGCTGGCACAGTTGAGGTTCATCAGCTTCTCCAGCCAGCCTGGACTCTACAACTGAATGCCAGGTACCGACCGGGGACGGCCTTGGCAAAGCTGGACCTTGTGGCTCTGGGACCCCACAGCCGCTGCTGCCAGTGCCTGGAGGGTCCACACCAACTTCTTGGGGGGCTTTGATATTTGTGACATAGATAATGAGTGGCTCCATGGAGACTCCCAGATGCAGCCAGGACGTGGGCACAGCTGCCATGACCTCGTGCAAGGCTGTGGCAATGCCAAGGTCACGGGTCCCCTTGCACTGCCAAGCTGCAGTTGCCTATGGAGAAACTTGCCCGGTGGCTCAGCCAGTCCCTAGGCTACCTAATGCCCTCCCCCAGCCCCCCAATACCGCAGCAATGCATCCAGCACCAAATGCCAGTCTCTAAAGCAGCAACTCCATGAGCTGGCAGCAGTAGCAAACTCTGATCCCCAAAACAAGCAGCCCTCTAAGAGAAAGCAATCCTTTCCCGGTTTGTTGCTCCTCTGCAACCCTGCTCCATTCCTACACCAACATCCCCTCAGTCTCTGCAGCGGTCAGGGTGGATGGAGGATTGTTCGCGGGAGGGAGCCAGGAGCGGGCGTTTGCCGTAGAAATCCCATGCAGCAGACAGACAGAGCCTGCCTGGATTTGCCCTGCTCACGCCCAGCTCACCCGGTGACCAAGTAGTGTGGTGGCGACAGAGTGGATCCGACACGAACAGCGTGGCATGAATAAGTGATGAGCCTGTTAACCAGGAGGCCCTTGCTCTCCTCTTGCGACCTCTCATCGCTTGCTGGGGAAGGTGGGCTGAGCGCTGCGGGGAAACACAGGAGGCAATCGAGGGGAAAGAAGGTGGCACCCTCATGGAGAAGAGGTCCAGATGCCCAGGCAGTGGGATCACCCATCATTTGACTCATCCATCCATGCTGGGCATGGCAGAGAACCCCCTCAGGCTTCCCTGCACACAGGGGATCCTTCCCTTATGTCAGGAAGAAACACCCTTCTCTTTGGGGCAAACCAAAATGGGCCCCTTGGATGCACCTCCCTGTATCACTTGCACAGCATCAGGGTTTCCAGGACTCGTGGCCGCTTCATGCCAATGAGCAGCACACACTGCCCGGCTGCGCCCTGGGCTGGGCCACAGACAGACCGAAGGCCTTGGGATGCAGCGCTGGCATCCATACGAGCCCCTTCGACAGCACTGGAGCAACCTCTGCCTCTGGAAGGAGGCCGTGTGACATGAAGCTTTGCAGGTCCGTGGCAACAGCTGGCTCCACGGGGCCAGGGGACCATCGCCAACTCTCCCACATCGCCAGCTGAAATGCAGAAGCCGAAACAACGACGTCTCATGCCTGAGCATCAAGCAGCATCACTTCGGGCTTCTAGCATAGCCGAGAGGGCTCCGACTGGCGGGCCAACGTAGGTTAAAGGGGATCTCTGAAGAGTGAGCAGCAGCACGCTGGTGTCTGGGTGGCTTATACCAAACAGGGTGAGAGGTCAGCGGTCTTGCACTTCTTCCACGCAGATCCCTGGGAGATGCAGCCGCAGCCCTCCGGCAGCGCTGGCCCAGTGTCGCTGCTTTGCAGGATGAAGCACCATACTCCCAAGACCTCACCTGGCTTCAGCAAAACGGTCACATGCACTTGGAGCCAGGAAAAAAAAAAAAATGAATCTAACCAAGACACAGGCAGGAGCTTGTGTATGTTATCCCCGAAAGGCCTTTGGAGTGGTGGGGGGCATCTGCTTCATTTATAAAGTCAAAGAGGTGAGCCCTCAGCCCACCAGCATGGAGATCTCCAGGCACGTCCCAAGAAAGGGATAGGCTTTCCTAATTCATTGGACTTTGCAAAGCAGAAACTGTAGACCGCCCACAAAGCTCCCTCACCAAACCAGCAACAGGCGCAGCCGAAGGGGCGCCGGAGCGATGCTTTAACTGCCAAGCTAGATGGGACCAGCCCGTGTGTGGGACCCAGGATGAACCATACAGGTTACATGCAATGCTTTCCTGTGGGTGAAGGAGCATCTAGCTTGGCAGGCACAAAGCAACTGGGAACAGGAGCCAAAAATAGGCAGCTGAGAGGAGAAACCCATCCTTGTCCCCCTATCTGTTTCCCCGCCCTTCAGCAATTACGGGCAACATGTTGTCAACAGGAGGGAAGGGGCACAGCACGTAATGGCACGGTTGAAATCCATCCGCCTCCCGAGGAGCCGGCTCCTGGAGAAAAGCAAAGTCCAACAGCAGGGGAGAGACAGGGAGTAAATTGAGATGTCACGAGGCAAAGGAGAGGAGCGATAAGTAGAGATGGAGCCGCCGGCATGCTGCGCGCGGCGCCTACCCCTTTCACCTGCTAGGGAGAGCACCCTGTGGACGCATGCGTGTGTTCACACTCACCCGTGGGCACCCGCTGGCCCGGGAGATGGCTTTGCCGCCTCTGCCCCTCTAATTAAAACCCACAAATGCCACGTCAGGAGCTCATTAAAACCCTCAATGCACTGCTACGCTGAGTCGAAGCTGCACATGAAGACCCGGTGGTAACCCCGGGTCGGCAGTGAAGATGCAGCGAATCCGGCTCCTTTGTGCAGGGCTGGCTGGTACAGCCGTGCGGACACCTCCAAGAGATGGCTCAGACTATTTGCTACCCACGGCCCAGTACACGCAAGACCCGATCCCCCTTCCCGAATCGCACCGAGAGGGAAATTCTCACCCAGGCAGCAGGACTCACTCAGCATCCTCCTCTAAGGCCTGAGCCACACAGGATAAGAGCCCAGGACAAATGCCCATCGGATGGCCCTAGTCTCTTAGCTCACTGTGCAGAGTTCAAGCCCTTGACATAGGAGGCTGCCAGGTTTGATCCCTGGCAGTCACTGAGCCCCTATTTTGAAGGCTTGCCTATTGCCTAGACCTGCCAAGAAGCGAACTTCACCCAGAAATTGCCCTGGTACCAGGCTCAGTGCACTTACCTGCGCCTGGCCCAGGATCTGGCACATCTTGGTCATTGAAGCTGTTTCTCCCATTTCTGGGAGGAAAGCAAATGGGATTCAGACAGCTGCCCGAAGGCCGCGGCACCTTTCGCATGTTTTGGCAGCCCTTGAAGAGCGCACCAGGCCAACATCATCTCACAGGCTTGAATGGCTCCTAACGAAGGGCCGTTGCTCTACAACGTACAGAGGGAAAGCGTAAGAGCCATCCAGTTGGGTTCCTTAGTAGACAACTGGTGTCTTCTCTGCCAGACCATCAATAGGAAATTAGCTTTCCTTCTCAAATAGGATTTCATTTTTGCAGCTGCTATGAAGCCTAAAGTCAAGCCAATTCTCAATGGCTAATTAGTGTCTTTTTTTTTTTTTTTTTTTTTTGGCAACAGCTAGAAATAAAAGTTATTTAAAAATGAAAGAACCCACATGGAAATAAAGTTGGACGAACCTTCCCCGAGGTGGGTGCGGGGCACGTTTGGACTTACCTGCCCCTCGGTCGAATTGGTGATGGGTTGGTCTCCTTGTGACGGCCACCTTGGAGGCCTCCATAGGATGCCCATTTCCCCCCTGTAGGACTGCACATGGATGCCACACAACCATTGTGGTCAACCCAATGGCAATTACAATCTGAAAAACAACAGGCTGCAAATCCCGCCTGCACCCTTGGGATATTATGCTAGCTGCTATGGCACACGGGATAATTACTATCCCCGCGGCAGCAGCATCTGAGGTCCTCACAACCCAAATTTCTCTTTTGGCAAAGCACCCCTGTATGTCAGGGCAATGCTCTTTCCCCCGTTCTGGAGATGAAGTGCAGGGAGACTAAGGAAGGTACCCAAGGAAGATGCCTAAAGTCACACAGAGACTGATCACATCGTGGGCAACGAGGCGAAGAGCTACAAAAGGCCACGCTGCAGGTACAGCAAGAGTTAGAAGGACGTACTGGCCCTGTGCCCCACACTGCTAGGACAAGGGAGGCAAGACATCAACCTGCAAGTCCCCACCTCATCCCAGATCCGCGGAGAAGAGACCACAGACAGACCCGGTGAGTCCCAAATGCAGTAACAGTCCCCCGCCCACGCACCGCACCCGCTCTCACCGCTGTTCTTGGCATAGGCAGCTACAATCCCATTCTGCAGGCCAGCAAACAGGTAGTCGGGGCTGTGCTTCAGGCAGAGGACGGGCTGCCGCCCCGGGCTTTTGCAGGTCAGCAAGCACTGAGTCCCCGTATCCACGCTTCCATACACCATGATGCTGAGGTCAAGGAGGAGAGGAGAGGTAAGCACAGCGGTGACACGCAGCTGGGAGCATGCGTACACACGGAGGCCTGGCTTTCCGGCCGCTGAGAGCTCAGCCCCGTTGCATCCACCGTGCAGCAGCTCGGAGGTGGAACCAGGGATCCGGCTGCAGAAAGCAGGCTCCCCATAGACCACCAGGCTGGACTCCTCATATTTCTGTCCCATCCACCAGCTCTGTGATGTGCATAATGTGGGACAGCAGAAGCCACTGCACAGCTCCTCCATGCAACATGGCTTGGATTTAGCCTAGAGCATGCATCCCTCTGGGGTACAGGCTGGGGAGGTGGTGGGGAAGGGACTCACCTGGCTGACCTGGAGAAGAGGCAGCTCTGGCATGGTAACATGGTCCCCCCAACACCACACCCCCACACCCCCAGTAAGTCAGCTGTGTCCTGCTGGCCAAGGCTCACAAAACCCAGCTCCTAAAGGAGACTCTTGGGGTCTGAGACCCTTCAGCCTAGAGGGGAAGAAGCTGGATTCTGGGGGCCAACCAGCGCCAGCTCCAGGGAGACACCTGCCTCTCCAGCAGAGGACAAAGCCGAGACGGGCAGTGCCGCCCACCCCGCAGCTCACCTGCCATCCTGAAGCCCCAGGCAGATGGTGGGGTGCAGAGCGGAGGCCTGCTCAGCAGTCGCTTGTGAATCCTCAGTTTTCTCCTGCTCCTCCCCGCTCTTTTCCGGGATGTATTCTATGCAGAGCACCTGGGAGGCCACGGGGAAGGACTTCACTGTGCGTGGCACTGATCGGTTGAGGGAGAAGATCTCCACCTGGCCTCCTGCTCCTTCTTGGCCTCCCCCAACCTGCAGAGACACGGGACACTTTTACATGTCAACCCTCACCAGCTGGACCGTGCCCCATATACCCCCATGCCTCCATCTCCAGTGCAGACAAGGTGCCTGGGTTTCCCCACTGATGCTGTCACAGGGTAGAGGCAGACATGACCTCCACGCTGGGCAGATCCACCTCCTGGGTGGAGATGGAGACATGCGAGCCGCTTGGGCCATCTCATGGACAGTCCTCCCTTCCTCAGAAATGTCCTCTGCTGCCCCAGAAATGCCTGGGGGTGATGCAGGCTGGAAGTAATGCAAGGGGTGATGTGGCCAGGCCCTGGGGGTAATGCAGAAATGCCTGGGGGTGATGCAGGCTGGAAGTAATGCAAGGGGTGACGTGGCCAGGCCCTGGGGGTAATGCAGAAATGCCTGGGGGTGATGCAGCCAGGCTGCCTGCTTTATGCTACCTGGGGGCCAGACGGGATGCTTGAAATCTGCAAGCTGCACCTCCCTCCAAACAGTGGAAGTGCCTTTTTCCCCACGCCCCAGAAGAGCTGGGCAGCGCCCAGGGGTTCATTAGCTGCTCTTAGAGATGCTGAAACACAGTCCAGCTTCAGCATCTTATTTCTGTGCAAGGGACCAAAAAGCCACGGTATCCTGGGAGACGTGCTGGAGGCAGGTGGACCAATTCAGCCCGTACTCACCCACAGGTAGCCCTGCGGCAGGGAGGTGCTGACAGCAGAGAAGCCCAGCAGCGAAGACTGGACGGGATTGTGCACCACGGCTCCAAGCTAGGAGAGAGACAGACGGGGTGCTCTCAGAGCTGGGTTGGGAAGAGCATTGTGAACGCACAAAGATCCCTGATGGTGGAGGAGACTCTCCACCTGCTTCCTTGCTGGCCAGACCATTCGAGTGGGGTTGCTATTGGTGCTATCTAAGCCCACAGACAGCAAAAGGAGACCGTCTTCTACACGCTGCAATCCACCAGCTGCTCCCATTTCCCCCAGACCTCCCAGCACTACCAGCTCCGGCCTGCAAAGTCTCAATTGCCACTGAAACGGTCACCTGCCTGCTCCCATCACAGGGATTTGGGGAGAGCCCAAAGCCAGCTCCGTGTACGGGTGCTTAATGCTCTCGGTGCAATCCAAGGCTTTTTGGGGAGAGTGAAGTAGGGGAAAGAGCTGCACCGTGGCGCACATCGCAAAGCCAGGCTTGGATCTCAGTTGTATTTTGCAATCTGGTGCCATCTTCTGTTGAGACGAGCTATGCCCACCAGCTGCCCTGCGAGGTAGGCCGGTATCTTTAGCAACAGATGGAGGAACAGAGGCAGGCCGGTGAAGGGTTTAGGGTCTACACAGGAACCAACTGCACTCACCAGCTTCCGCTATTGGGAAAATCGTCCCCAAAGCGATGTGGTCACCGCAAGCAGGTGGCAGTCCTGGCCCAGAAGCCCCGACATGGGGGGCAGGTGAACCTCCTCCTTTAGTAAAGCTGCAGCTGAGGGAAGGAGCTTTTCAGAGCCCCAAAGAGACACCTTGCAGATGGATTACACTTGAAAGCAATTGCTTCATGGGATCATAGGAAAGTCAGGCTGGACGGGACCTCGAGGGGTCTAGTCCAACCACTGGATCAAGGCAGGATCCTCCCTCACTACACCAGCCCGGACAAGTGTCTCTCCCACCTGCTTTGGAAAGTTTTTAAGTACGGAGATTCCCCCTCTTCTCTAGGCAGCCTGCTCGAGGTGCTGGACCACTCTTTGTTTCCTACAAAACCCGACAGTAGGAGTTGCACCCAGCCCTGGCTCCCAGCTCTAACCACTGGGCTGCTTTCCCTTCTGCGAAACCGAGTCCAGCTCCTGAAATAGGTGATGAGGTAGTGGCTGTTGATAGCAGCAGCTGTCGGAGCTAATTTGCTTGATTTAATCAAGATAAACGTGGATTTTTCCTGGCTCCCTTAGACTGCAGATTCAGGGATCTGAATACACCTACGGGAGGGCGAACCTCTTCCCCCTCTTAACCTCAACGAGAAGGGCTTGAAGGGGGGGAGGAAGGGGCAGTCAGGACCTAGCCCACTGGCCCTCTCCCGTAGTCAGGTGCTCTCCGTACCTCGGACTACAGCAACATCAGCTAAAGACGCGACACGGGGAGGCAGACGGAGCTGTTTCGACCTGTCTGATCATAGTCATAACAATCATGAAATGTCCTGTAATTTGGGCATATTACAGGACAAATTTGGGCATATTTAGAGAAGCCAGGATGTACTCAGCTAATCTACCCTGGGCTGATGCAGGTGTCTTCGATGGGAATGGGTGCAGAGGGTCCCACAAGCAGCAAAGCCCCCCAGGGCAGGGGCTGGCCGTGCCTCGTGACAGGGCACTGGGTGATGTGGGCCCTCGTCTCCAGCCAGCCCTTAAGGGCAGGGAGCAGAGGAAGCCCCGCCTGCCCACCCCACAGGGGCGAATCTCTACCCCCCGGCAGGACAAGGGCTTTTCCCTACAGAAATGCAGCGGTGACCCTGCCACAACCCTACCCCCTCTCTCAAGCCCCCCATCTCCAGCACAGCCCTTCCCAAAAGCACTGGAGACAGCTGTCGACCTCCCCATGAACACGTTTGGGCAGTCACCGCGCTACGACCCAGCCACCACCCTCCTCCCATGGCTTCGGGCTTTGGTCGGAAACGGGGTCACCCCCAAAACCAAGCCGAGGAAGATGGGGACATGTTGCCTAAAGTGACAGAGAGCAGGGGACAGCCCGGAAACCCATCTACTTGGCACGTCCACCTAGGCCTGCTCAGATGTCCAAGCAAGCAACACGCCTCCGAGGCTGCCCTCCAAGAGCGCAGGGCAACGGGCAGCAGTCCCTCTTCCCCTGTTACCGCAGCCTGCGCCGGTGGCATTTAGACCCGCTCCGCTGCAGCGTGCGAGTTAACAACCACCCTGTGCAGTCACTCACGGGGGCTCTTTACAGCCTTGTTTTTGTTTTAATTTACTGGCGTTATTTATTCATTCGACGGCTCTGGGGCTCAGCCCATCTGTTTGGGATTCACGCGCTAAGTCTCTCCCTAAGAGCGTGGGAGCAGTCGTATCAAGCGGTGAATCCAGCGCCCGGGACAAGGGTAGGAGGCCGTGCAGGGCAGAGATCCTCAACCAGGGTGTCCCTACCTTGCCCATCCCGCACCCCTGTGGCCCAGCCCCTTTGCCAGGAGGCAAGCACTATGATGGTCGTTGAAATGGGGTGCAGCTCAGGTCCCAAAGGTGCTTCGAGTCTATCGAGCGGTGCCCCCAGTCCCAAAAGATTGAGAGCCACTGGTGTAGAGATACCAAGGGAGTGTATGGGGGGGGGAAGGGGCAAAACAGATGGTAAAAGATGGAGAATTCAAAGCTTTCACATACAGTCATTTTCCCAGTATACCCCTGGGGATGTATGGATGCCCTGGCACTGGGAACAGTGCCGCCAACTACGGGTAGATCAGAGCAAAACTCCCTACACTGCACGGGTGGAAAAACCTGCTCTCATGGAGGCCACGTGCAAGGACAGGCGGGGAGAGAGGGGCCTGGAGGGCCTGGCCCGAGTCCGGCGAGGATCGGGAAAGTTTACGGCTTTGAAAGGAAGAGCCGGGAGACTCTTGCCCCCGGGGCCCTGGGCAGGCATTTGAAGGTGAAGGACGCCGCAAATGCCCCGCTGACACTGCGGGGACAGGCGGGTGGCGGAGGGAAGCACATTCCCCCATCAAAGGAACTTTGTAGATTAACAATAATATGCGAACAAAGGCGTTTGACTCTTCCAGCTGGTGCCCTTATTAGCATTGTAGAAAAACAACCGCGCAGCATCAAAGAGCAGCATCTACGGTGGAGCTGAGGAGAAAGCAAAAGCGCCAGCAAAAAAGGAAAAAGAAGAAACCCAGCCCTGGTCTCCCCAGAGAGCCACTCGCTGCCATTTGGTCTAATTAGACAAAACGGCAACGAGGGCAACAGAAGGAACCTGCTCCTTCTCCGCCGGCAGGAGGGGGAAGGGAGCCGAGCGCGGCACAGCCGGCAGCCCAGTTGCATCACATCTGTTACCGTCAGTAATTGGATGAAACCCTGGCATTGAAAAGCCCCAATTCATCCCGCTGATGGCGAGCTGATTGCATTACAGCCGTAACGAAAGGCAACGGAGTGGTCTGGTAGGAAGGGAGTGAGCCGGGGGTGCGTGGGGACCACATCATCCCCGGGAGCCAGGCCACGACCTGGCACTGCGCTGGCCGAGGGGTCAGGACATATTCAGGACTCCTCCTGGGTTCAGCTCTGTGCAGGGACGAGATGCACCCACTTCAGGGAGTTAACTGGCTCATCAGCTCAAGCTGCTTTGAAGTCCCGGGACACAAGCACACGATTAGCCCCGCGTTGCAGACAGGGTGCCTCGCACTGAGGCTCCAAGCCGCTCACGCCAAGGCGCCAATGGCTGGCTCTGCCCTGGATGCCTCGGTGCACCCCAGGCAAGAGCCTCTGCTATGTCCTTCTTTGGAAATGGGGACCTGCAAGGCCTGCAGCATCCAGGACGAGCACAAGAGGCAGCAGAGGAGGACCGGGACCCTGCCTGGGATCCATCACCGGGGCTATTCTGGAGCAGTTCAACTCCAGGAGCATTGGTCACATGCAACATCAGCTTGACAACTACCCCCCGGGTGACACCACGGCTCTCGGGAAAGCTTTGCTGCTATCTTCATCCCCATGGGCATGCCTAGCACCCCAGCCAAGCTCAGGGCCCCGCTGTGCTCGGTGCTGTACAGCCCTTGCAGCAAAGGGATCGCAGCCCAACCGAGCAAGGGGTGGAGCAGAGGGAAATGAACTGCTGTTATTTCCAGTCGGGGGAAGTGATCAGAGGGATGCAGCGAGGTGCCCAGGGTCATTCTACCATGCAGAGGTTATGTGCTATTTGAGTAAGCAGCTCAAAACGAGCGGGCCGAACTACCCAGGGCAGGTTTTTGTGACAAGTTTCTCAGGCAGTTGGCGCCTCGCAGGCTTCAGAGATGCCCCTTACTCCACCTTCCTTTCTGCTGATCACGAGAGACCGCGAGAGCTGGCCGCCCCTCTATCTCCAGTGACCTGCTGCAGGCAGGGCAATCAGATAAATCCCCCAGGCCCAATAAGCCTGCCACCACCTTCTTTTCCCCTTAATGCCTTAGGATACAAAGTCTTCAGTCTTACATGGTTTTCAGTCTTAGGGTCTCCAAAAGCTATGTGGAAACCCTCCATCTGGTTGTCAACGCTAAGGAAACTTCTCCTCTACAGTAGGCTACCCAGCAAAGAGAAGCACCAGGAAGATAAAGAACAAAAATAAAACGCATTCATCCAGGACAGCCCAAGTTGCAACAGCATCTCCATAGCCAGGGGCTCTTACCTGCAGGTCGAGGGCTTTGGAGGAGAAGGCAGGCATGCGGCACGCGAGGATAGGACACCAGAAGGGAGCTTTGGTTTTCTTGTCTTCGTCAGGGCACAGCCACCCAGGCTGGTTCTCATCCCCTGGAGGCAAGCAAAGCAAAGGGAAGAAGTTACCGGCTTTGCAGGGCAAATCTGCTCCCAGCTCGCTCTCCCCAAAGCACACCCTGCAAGCAGGATGCTCTTGGTAAGTGCTAGGGGTGGGCTTTACCCATTTCTGTAGGAGACGAGACAACCTGCCCACTGCTTAAGGAGTCGGGATGTGCCCCATGCCTGGCCAGTAGGATTTGGATTTTCAAAGCCTTCCTCCCACTCAAGGTTGGGATGCTCAGCTCTGGTCCAAAGGCTTTCAGAGTCTTACTGCCTTGCCAAAAACAGCATCTGTATCCTGACTGTGCCCCTGTGCTGGGCTAAGCCTCGTTTCGCACACGAGGACAATACAGCAGAGAGAGGTGCGGTGACCTGCGCGCAGCCAGCATGCAACACGAGAGGGATTTCAAACCAGGACGCGGGCCTCCAGCTGAGGCTGGCATCACTGAGGGTATTTTAGGACTGCCTGAATATTGAGGCGCCTGCTATAAAGAGAGCCAGAGAGAACGGACATCCTCTCTCCTGGCTAGCAGGACCAGGCCCTGCGGGCGGTCATGGGTGGTTTGCCCAGGACACCCTCTCAATGTGCTACAGGATGGCAGTTTCGCCCATCACAGTTCTCACTTAATCCATCTCCTGGTGAGAAAAGCCAGGCACGATGGGGAGTTGCATGTTCCCCAGATTGTGCCTTGCTGCCCCCAGCTCCAAGACCTTTAAAAGTGACAGTAAATGGCTCCCTCCTGCTCGCTGATGTTGGCACATCAAAACCAGCCTCCTCCACAATGCTGGGGTGCAAGCAGCCAACCAAGAGCATCACAGCCACTGCCCTTCCAGCCCCGTCTTAAAGTCTCCAGATCAGAAACTCCTCCCTATCAAGCAAAGTCACCTCCAAGACAAACCCAGTCAAGTTGGTTCAACTTCTTCTGGTTTCCCCTAAGTCAGGGGTGTGGGATTCAGGCATCACGACAGACTGGCCCTCTCTGCATCCCTAGACCTTGACCATCAGATAGATAAATCCCTGCTGCCCCAGTGGACTTCTTTCCCCCCGCCAAGAGCTGAGTTCAGACACCCTCTTTCCAAGGTTGGAGTATCTGTGCCTTGCTATTAAGCTACAATAAACATGCCCAAAGGAGCCTGAGCTGGAGCTGGCTCTTCCCCAGCGGGTTTAGGGGCCCCTGTAAAGCGCAGCTCTGTTCCTAGTAACTTTATTGATCTGGGGAAGCAAATTAAGTGCAATGAAGGAACTGCTGGGAGGACGATCGTTAACGAGGCTGCTGTTATGTCTTAATCAAACTACTTAATTAAACTGTGTGCAGAAGAGTGAGCGGAGGGGAACTCATGCCTTCCTGCCCAAAGATGATGGGTCCTGTCGCATCTTTTTCCCCATGTGTCGATCGACTGGGACCCGGCACAGCAGAGGAGCGAGCCTGAGACTCCGTGCTTGTGGAGGTCAGCGGGCAACAAGCGCCCATGATGACAGGCCTCAAGGAGGGGACAACCCACTCCAGGACACCAGATACGCTCGGCTGAGAAATCAGGGTCTGGAGACCCAGAAGGTCTCTGCAGCTTCCGACCCCATGGAGGAAATCCCGGGAGGGCAACAGGTCTTGATCCTCCTCTTCCCGGCACAGCATGGCTTCCCGTCAGACACTGCCCAGCGAGTTAAAACAACACACAACGGGGCCTTTCCACCAGCCTTTGCTGTCCAGTCTTGCTTCTCTCCTTTCCATGCAATTCCTCCCAGCTCCACGAACTCAGCACCGGTGCCTAAGACGAGACGTCCTGCCCCGGGGTGCTCTCCAGTGCCTGCCGACTTAAGGAGGGCCTCCCCATATCACGGGGGTAGACATCAGCACAAAGCCCCCAAAATGGAGAGACCCCCACAAAGGAAACAGTCCTCCTGTCAATGCAGTCCAACAGTGGGAACCACTGCCACTGGCATGGGGGTGGGGGGAAAAAATTTTAAAAATCAGTTGCCTCCAATTTAATTGCGCTGCTCGGAGCTCTTTCAAGGGTGAAAAGCAACAGGCCCAAAGCACCCGGTGCCCGATCCTCTTCCAAATTAAGTGCAAAAGGTGGCTGGGTCACTCTCCCCTTCAAGTTTGAGGGTCAGATGATGGCATGTTATAAAAGCAGATGCACGAATAGATTTTCAAGGGCCGGGATAGGGTAAAAGAGAATTGCATTTCAGCATCTAAGTCCACTTAGACACCCAACAGCTGGAATAAAAATCTGGCCTGTGGAGATAACTTGCAACTACTTCCACAGCTCCTAAGAGGGGGTTAAAGCCATCCTAGCAGCAGCGAACGCTAGTCCCGAGTGCAGAAGAGGAGGAGGAGGAGGAGGAGTGATGCTGCGTGTTTATCCTCTCACGGATGTGCGGCACCTCACTGCAGTGCACAAGAAACAATTCAATAAAAAAAATAAAAATAAAGCATTTCTTCACATTAGGCTTTAATGCGTTTTTATTTCTAACTCGTGGTTACAAGACAGTCCCCCAGGCATCCCAGATAAAAAAAACCAAACTGTTAAAAACAAGAGAATAATAATAAATAAAAAAAAAAGTCGTTCCAGCCTGAGGGAATCCGGGCATTCAAATAAGATTTCAAATGAATTTTTTCTTCCATTAAACTTTTCTTTTTTTTTTTTTTGCTGCAGTGGCTTATGGAGTTAAATAGAAATAAAGATAAGAAGGGCTGGAAGCGTCATGAGGGAGCTCGGCACAGACAGGGGATCAGCGAACGGAGGGAAGCTGAGGATGCCTGCAACAAATTCACCTGCTTTCCACCCCCCGCACCCCTCCGCCCCTAATGAAAAGATCAGAGGGTCGCCGTGCTCTGAAAAGCAGCTCTAACAATGACATTGTGGGGTTATGCATCCGCTCGCAGCTAACTTCCAGAGGGGCGTGCTCCCTGCTGCAAGATGAGAGAGGAGTTTCAAACAGCCTCTTCCGCAAGAGGCGTCTCCACCTTGAAGCCCAAGATTAGCCAAAGGCATTTCAAAAGCAAGCCATGAGCCTCTTTTTTTTTTTGTGGGGGGGAACCCCAGCTTGAGACCCCCATAAATAAAGATCTTGCAGCCAAGCACCCACTCACCGAAGAGCAGGGACTCGAAGGATGCTCAGGCTTGGGCTTTGGGCACCCCAAACCAGTAGCAGCTCTTAAAAATCTTGCCCATGACAGATGCCTTCTGCTTCCAATGGCAATATCACCGGTCAAGACTGACGCGTTGCAACACAAGGTGTCGGAGGCCTCTGCTGTGCAGTTGTAGGCAGACACGGTTCTTTGGGTCCAGCTACGTAGTTGGAAAAATTGTTCTTTGCAAGCTTTCGGGCACAAACACCCTTCTGCGGGCGCATGCCGCGCCAGACACAATTTTCCCAACTATTTAGTTGGTTTAATAAAAGCTAATCACATCTACCCAAAACACCTGGTCTGCCTGTGTCCTTAGGCCATCACGGCTACGACCAACAACCCCCCTGCATACAACGAGAGTCACCCACGCTCAAGAAAGATGACATGAAACTGGAGCAGGTGCAGAGAAGGGCTAAGCAAGTCAATCAGGGGAAACAGAGAGCTGGTCTCATATGAGGAAACTAAGAGAGCTTGGCTCTTTTGGCCTAGCAAAATGAAAGCTGAGAGGGGAGAGGCGATACGACTGCTGCCTAGAAATAGACTGTGGGCAGTACGCGTCAGGGAGGGAGGAGAGCTATTTAAGATAAAGGACAACGGTAGTGCAAGAACAAATGGGTATTAGCAGGCCAACAATAACCGCAGGCTGGAGCCTGCCTTGTTGATGCAAGCAGTTATATGGGGCATGCAGTTGTAGCCATGTTGGTCTAAGGACGTAAGCAGACAAGGTTCTTTGGTTAAATCTTTTAACTTTTATTAGACCAACTAAAACAGTTGGAAAAAAGTCTTCTTTGCAAGCTTTTGGGTATAAATACCCTACGTCAGGCTGAGGAAGCATCCGCAGTTGCTGCGTGCTCTTCCCGGGTGTAACGAATAGTCCTCGGGCTTCTTTACTATTCATTCCACCCAGGAAGAGCACACAACGCTTCCTCAGCCTGACAAAGGGTATTTATACCCGAAAGCTTGCAAAGAAGAACATCTCCAACTATTTGAGTTGCTCTAATAAAAGATACCAGAGGTTATATAAAGTGGTTGGTTGCAAAAGCAGACGCTGGACTCATGGTCTGCTCCCAGCTCCAGGGCCGCACAGGAGTTTGTCTCCATCCCATGGTTTCAAACAAGTTGCTGAGCGGGGCAAACAGCTGCTAGTGGTGAATCAGCTTTGTGGAGCCAAGCCACAACGTGGGGAAAAAAGGAAGTTGCGAGTCTGGGGACTAGAGCTGAAAGCAAGCAAGAGGATACCGGGTTTTTGCTCCTCGACCTCACCGCGTCATTAAAAGCCCTGCTCATGCTTCAGTTGTTCAGGAGGAGAACAACCCAGTGCCAGTCTAGTAGCACTCCTTCCCACCAACATGACCTTTGCCATCCTGCATGAGCCCAATCCTAAGATGCTCCATTAGTTTCAAAGGATGTCCCAAGCTCGTCTTCCCTTCCCTTGCAAGGAAAGTTGAGGCTGCAATGTACCCCAAAACTCAGGCCCAAGCAATGCGAACTATAAGGAAGTTCTGAGCTGGGCCTGAAGTTTGGTTTGTCTCAAACACCACGATCCAACGAACATGCCATGCTTTGCAGGGAACACCTGTCTTTCATAGGGTACTTCATCCCATCCCCAGACCTTCCCTTCTCGGGTCTGCAGCTTTCAAGAAGCTATCCCCTGCAACATGCCTCTACATAGCATCCCCATACTTACAACTATGGTACACTGGATGTCACATGAGAAACTGGTAGGGTCCAAAGCCGAACATCCCCCTCCTTCTCCTACAGTCTGATTTTTCAGGAGGGTTTAGCTTCATTTAGGTGCCAAAAGAAAGTGCCCAGATTTTCAAAAACAAACTCAGCGTAGCTCACAATAGCAGCTGGTACGCATCAAGTTCTTTAGGAAGATCTGCCCTGAACAGTGGGCCAAGCATTACAGTATCTAACCCCGAGCTCTTTGGAAAACCTGGGACCATTTTTAGTCTTGCCCTTGCCATCCTTGTCTTTGCATGGAGTTACTGCTGACAGAGCAGTTGCCAACGGGGCCTTTCCAAAGACGGCATCACAAAGCATCAGTGCAGAGACACAGCTCAGTCTGCAGAACGACACGTGGACAACTATTTTGTAGCCAGGACTTCCAGCACGAGTAGGAGATGACAGCTGAAGGTGACCACAGTAGAAAACAGCCAAGTAATGTGCTGGGAGGCATCTTTTCCCCCTCCCCACCACGTCCCTCTTAGCCAAGGACTTGGGGATGTCTGCATTGTGTGCACATCGCTTGCTCTAGGCCAGGAAAGTTTGCAGAAGGAAAGCTACCAGAGGCCTCCTGCGTGACGATAAGAACCAGGCAATTTCCTTAACATTCGGGGCAAACTTGCAGTTTCCGAAAGCCCCAGGCGATAATAGCTGCTGTTATTTATTTCACTCATTTCCAGGGTGCTGATGATTGTGGCTGCTACGCAATTTAATTACGCGAAATTAATACCAAGCAAAGAGGGATCTCAGATGCGTCTCGCCCTGAAGGTCAATGTCAGAGCCATGCTTGGCAGGAAAATCATAGAAAATGGGGGTGGGAAGGGAGCTCAGGATGTCATGTCTAGTCCACCTCCCTGCTCCAAGCAGGACCAGCCCCAGCTACATCATCTCAGCCAGGGTTTTGTCAAGCCAGGCTTTAAAAACCTCCAAGAATGGAGGGAAGAGGTAGGCAGATGCAAACATGGCCAAGAGTAAGTCCATCTATAGGGTACAGGCACCCAAAGTGTGCCCCAGAGACTAAAAGGAGGTCCTCTGTCGACATGCAGTCCCTGCTACTTGCACTTGGCCACAGGAACAAGGGCAATGCTTCATCAGTCCAACTGGTCCAGTCTCCCACCTTCCAACCAACTGATACCACCTCCTCCGGGGGATGCTGCACAGTCTTCAAGAGAGATGGAGAAACAGGGAGAGCTAAGTTGGCTTGGGTCTCACCCCTCAAGGGGTTCAAATGGGGCTCCTGGTGGAAAGGAGCACCAAGAAGCAGCGAGTCCAAGAGATGGGCAAGTGAAGACACCGGCCATGCCCAGACATGATGCAACATGCCAGGGTTTCAGAGAGCTCCTGCTTCACCACAGCCATCGTCCGCTTTTCTTCCGCGCGTCGACGTCTCAACATAAACCCCCAGCTGCTCTGAGTTACATAGCCTGGACCGCATGGCTCTCTTAAAAGCTGCCTGTTTTTATAGCGGGAAGAGCCCTGACGGCACGTCGGGAGCTCCAGAAAGCAGTGCCCTTGGAGTTGTGACCCCCCCACACTCTCCCCCACCCTGTGAAATCTCCCTTCAGAAACCCACATTCATCAGCAGGACCATGGTCCCTGCAGCGCCCACCCGCGCAGCTCTGGAGAAACAGGGGAGGAGGAAGAGAAGCCGAGAGACTCGAAGCAGCCGACTCTTTGCAGCCCTTATGGAAGGGGGCTTCCTTCCAGCCACTTCCCAATGTTATGGGGCTCCCTGGCTCCTCAGCCCAACCTTTGCATTTCAGCACTAAAACGCGGAGCTGTAGGAGCAAAAAAAAGCTTTTAAGATGCTGCTTTTATAGCATGGGGACGCAAGTCGCAGCAAACAGCTCGGCTGCACCTTCCCCTCGATGCTGATGTAGTGAGATGGGCTGCGAGAAGGGGAAAGCCATCTCCCCACAAGCTCCCCATCACGGCTGCTTCCTGTGCTGTGGGGAGAGCACGGCACAGGCTCACGGTTGGGTCTTAACTGCTCCTCCAAGAGAAGAGGGCTGCGGTGACAGGCAGCCGAGCCTCCATTTAAAACAAACATGACGGGGGAGAGGGCCCTTGTGTTCAAATGCCTGCTGTGCAGTAAAACCAAATATACACAGAAAAAGCAAGCCGCAGGGATGCTGTTTAATTAATCCCTAATGAAGCAATAAGAAGGAGAGAAGCAGCAGCAGCTCCCAGGGCCTCAAAGGCAAGTAAAAGTTACCCTGAAATGGGAAGAGGCCTCTTTGCAGCAACATGCCTGCCGTATAAAATGCAGCAGGCCAGACTTCGCGACACCAGCCCACCTTGCAAACTGAAGGCAAAGAGTCCAGCCAGCCCTTCCCAACCTCCAACCTCCCTGCCTTTGCACTGAAGGGATGCAGCCGCCCGTGCACACGGGGGTACTCACGGAGCCCAAGCTTTGCCAGGTGCAGGCGGTTGACCCAGGAGATCTTGCTGACGGGGTTTGGCGTGATGAAGACCACCATGAAGCTGATGGGGCGGCCAGACCTGCAGCAGAAGGAAGCCGAGCCGGGAGTCAGAAATCAGCTCCGTTTTGCATTTCAGGGAAAGACCACCCACCACTGCCTCAAGCTGCCCAGGCCACCTGCAGAGGAGCACAACCCCCAGCCCTTGGGGTTGCCAAAAGCAGGTCTCACTCAGCTCCCTCCATCAGCATTCAACAGCTGAGGCAGGAGCTGGTTTTTGGGCCACGAGATCCAGGCTCTGCAGAGCACAGGGACTGGAGGGGACTTGACCTAACAGTGCCTGATTAGCGCATGCGACCAGGGCACCCAAGAGGCCCAATAGCTACCAAAGCTGCCTTGGCCCCGTGTCCTTCTCCCCTGACCGGGTACAGGAATATCCCCCGAACCAGGAACCTGTCACAACAGCCACGTGCCAGGAGGGCTGTGGCCTGACTCCGGCTGCCCTGGACTAGACACCTGTGCAAGCCCTTGGGGTAAAAGTGCACAGACTCCCAGCACCTGAGACCCTAACCCCTGGGACTGGTCAAAGCATTGGGGCATATAGAAGGGGGCAGTTCTGTACTGGGCTGTCTGGAGTGACCAGTAGGCCTCCCCCATGAGACACGCCCGCTCTGTCCAAGGGGACGCGAGAGCAAGCTCACTTGTCCGGCTTCCCAGGAAGCAGGAGGCGGAGGCGGCACTTGTTGGCAGAGTGGATCTCCTCCTCCTTCACTCTCATCATCCTCTGCAAGGCCAAGCACCAGTCCTGGGCCACCGTCATGTTCAGATTCTGCACGCGAGAGGGGGAGAAAGGAGACGGCTGAGACCCCGGGCATTGCACAGCTAGTCGTGCACGGCACCCCTGCCAGCATCCTTCCAATCTCCTCCTGAGCAGAGGCATGGCTGCCACCGGGGCCAGAAAGCCCAGCGCATCCTGCAGAGAAGCCAGTGCCCAACCACTTGAGGACAAGCAAGAGGTCTCTGCTCCCCAGCTGCAGACAAGGCACAGCAATGGTCCGCTGGTGGGATCTGCATTACATCAGAAAAAACAGCTGCCGCTAACCAAGGTCGACTGCTCCAAGGTTAGATGCTTCAGATTGGAAATGGCGCAGGTTTCCCCAAGTAACCAGCCTCCGCTAGCTTCCCCTCGGCCTGGCTGGGGTAGCTCGTCTCCGAGTCACAAGCTAGTCTGCGGTTTGCTGAGCATGGAGAAGTGAACAGGAAATGACTGTTTCTCTCTGCGTTCCCACCGGGCTGGCAGGAAACCGGTTTAACGTGCCAAGCTCAAGCAGCCCATGACGGAGAGAAGAGACATCGTTACCTGGTAGGTGCCGTGCAGGGTGCTGATGAGCTGGGTGATCTGCTCCACCACCGCCAGATCCTTCTGCAAGTCTTGGAGCTCCTGGAAGAGCCGTGGAGGCCCAAGATACACCTTATCTTGAGAGGAAAGACATGCATTAGAAAGCAGAGAAGGAGCTAGCAGGTTCCTTCGCTGATCTTTTACCTTGGAAGACTTGCATTTAAATCCCACAAGGAAAGGAGAGTCTGCCCCATGCCCACTGTGCAATAGGTGCTAGAGGCCAGCGCTCGGCTACTCAGGGTCAGAGTACGGGGGAAAGTTTGCACAGACTCCACCATCACCACTTCGTGCCATCCTCTCTGCAAGCCCACAACTTAACGATGAGCTAGAGCACATCTGGTCAGTCAGGGCCGGATGTATTCCTAAGCGCTGCAGCGCTGGAGGATCCCTAGGTGGGATTTGCTTAGGGGAGATGAATGCACCGTGATGGCGGCTTCTCATGGGACAACCACTGCTCTCAATGATGCCTCCAACTCTATAAGCATCCAGGCCTGAGGTGCCTGGGAAAGAAGCAGAAGGTGGCCCATATGCCTCTGGTTTAAGTACAGGAAGGGAGAGTGCAGCAAATCGGTGAAGCCAACAAAAACCCAGATAAGGAAAGGCTCCAGGCTCCGGTGTTTTGCTCCGAGAAGAGACAAACCGCACTTTCAGCGTGAATGCACCGATCGAAACCAAAGTCACAGAAGCTTGCCCAATATTGCTACACAGAGGAATCCCCCTGTCATAGGCAAAGTGAAAGCAAAAGGCACATGCAATTGTTATCCGTCCTGAGCACAGCCAGCCTCCGAACCGAAAGAAATGCTGGGGAGCAAGCAGGAGGTCTCCCTTGTTTGGGGGGGATTAGGGTCTCCCCTTGCCAGCCCACAGATAGCACTGACTAAACTAGACAATGCTGGGAGCTGCTGAGCAATTTGCTGCAGAAATCAATTTAGCATCCATTGGGTGCTGCTCAGAGATGAGCACAGGAGTCCTAAAGCAATGAGGAGGAAAGGGAGAGGAACCCCCTCAATGGCTAATGCCACCTTCTTTGGCACCATATTCCAGCATCAGGGTCCAATTCAGCGGCCAAGTGACCCAGCACCGAGTAAGACCCGAATAACCCACCCCAACTGCACTCCCCCGCTCGAGCCAAAGGACCAACGCCGCTGGACGCCAGCAGTAGTAGGTCCTTGTCTTCTGCAAAACGGCTCTTAGAGGGATGCAGCGCACCCAGCTGGCACGTTACACGCCCATCCCATGCAAGCGACCCGAGCCATCACTCACTGTGGGAGGACTGGCTGGTCGGCACGTGCTTTTTAGCCCCCGCGTTCTGGATGACGACGTTGTCCTTGTCGTACGTGCTGTTCTCCTGCCCGACCTCCACCACCTGCACCTGGGGCAGGGCCGTGTTCCACTTCACCACGTACTTCGGGCCCAAGGGGACGAGGCTGCTGATCTCCAGCTGGCCTCTGCGGAGAGGAAGTATTCGTTAGCACAGGTAAAGCAAGGCTCCTTCACCTCGCCATCACCAGGGCCCGCAGCAGTCGTGCCAGGAGCACGTCTAGGTTAAACACGCCAAAACAGAAGCGAACCCCGCTCCGAGGCCGTGCACCCCAGCACCCAGACTCGGGCAGTTCATCCACCACACTAATCGACACCCCCGCACACCTGGGGCAAAAAGACCACGCCATGTGCTTGGCCTACCTTGTATTCACAGGCCTAAGGAAGAGAGAAGGTTAAACAAGAGTCATTACTACAAGCACTCACGAGTTTTCAGCTCATCTCCCTCCTCACCCAGATCTGTCTACAACCCCTCTGCTCTTCAGAAGGAAAACCTGGTCCTGCCAGGCTGGAAGCCCCAGGTTTTAATCCTGGGACTGCTCTGCATTAAGTCCTAGGCCTGCTTTAGTAGGAGCATTGCCAGCGGATCGAGGGAAGCGATTACTCCCCTCTATTCGGCACTGGGGAGGCCACATCTGGAGTCCTGTGTCCAGCTGTGGACACATCGGAGAGAGTCCAATGGAGGGCAATGAAAATGGCTCAGGGGCTGGAGCACAGGACTTATAAGGAGAAGGAAGTGGGTTTACTTAGTCTGCAGAAGAGACAGAGGGGATTGAATAGCAGCCTTCAACTCCCTGCAGGGGGGCTGCAAACAGGATGGAGCTGAACTGTCCTCAGTGGGGGCAGATGGCAGGACAAGGAGCAATGGGCTCAAGCTGCAGCAAGGGAGGTTGAGGTTGGACATTAGGAAAAACTGGAGGGTAGTAAAGCACTGGAACAAGTTACCAGAGAGGTGCAAATCTCCATCCTTGGAGGTTTTTAAGGCCCAGCTCAACAAAAGCCCTGGCTGGGATGATCTAGTTGGTCCTGCTTGGAGCAGGGGGTTGGACTAGATGTGACCTCCTACGGTCCCTCCCAACCCTCATTTTCTCCATTTCTGTGATTCCGAGTCCCCTAAATCAAAAGTTTTCCAACCTAAAATGAGCTTCAGTGGTGCCTCAGGATTTAGGCCACTCAAATGCCTGACCTGAAGCAGCTGACACTGAAAAGTTGTTTTTCGTGGGTTTTTTTTTTTTTTTTTACCTAAAACAAATTTGCTTCAGTTTATTACTATGCACCAGCAGCCTCTAGCCACCACATTTCCTTAATCCCAGGAGACGGACCAGGGACTGGGACAATAATAGGCAAAATAAGGAGATTAGGTTACCAATCATGATTGACTGGTGCCCAGGGCTATGTTCTGCAATGATTCGATGCATTGGGATGCAGGCGCAGCTCTGCAGCACTAGCACAGGAAGGGCACAGGGAGGCTGGTTAGCCCAGGTCCCTGGGGAAGCCCAGGTGGCTGCAGGCTGCTTCAGTGCTGGGCGGTTGGAGGTTAACACCACCAGGCCAGGCCACCGTATTCATACAGCCCCTGGGTAACTTGCTGGGCCTGGCAAAGTTTAATCAAACCTGTATCTTAAAGTCCACCCATGGCTGCACATGGTGCAAGCTCTTGGAGTGACACCAGGGATCAATTCGGCTCTCCAGAATGACCGAAGAGAAAAATGTCAACTCTCAGCACAGTAGTTGCTGAACTGCCCTGCATAGACAAGACCGGTATGGCAATCTGGAAAGGTTTGGATCAGGTGGATCCTGCCTTTGGCAGAGGCTAGCCATGGAGCCCCACTTCTCTGGGATGCTATGAGTGGTCTTCTTGGGCTTTCCGGTTTCTTTTTGTTATGCAGCTGCAATCCCAAATCCTAGCAGGGACTACATGAGGGATACGTGCAACCCCGAGCAGTTTGGTTCACCCTCCCAGGGGAAGGGAAAGCTGCTCACGTACTTGAAGTTGATGTTGGCGCACACCAGCATGTCGTTTAGCAGGAACACCTTGCGCTCCTTCGACTTGATCAGCTGGCCGCGGTCCCCATAAACAGTCTCCGTCAGCGTCTCGCAAAGCAGCAGCTGGCGCTGCCCCGAATTCAGCAGCTGCAGAGGGAGGGGAAGAGAGAAGGGCTTGACCGGAGAAGAGAGAGGTGGGTACAGCCTGAGGATGACCGCAACGACTGCGTGTGCAATCAGTGCAACAGGCCTGGCCCGTTAGCAGAGAACAGGGCATCTCTCAGCTCAAGAGGCAGCGGCCTGGATTTACAGAGCAGAGCTCCAAGTTTGATCCCAGCTGACACCATGCGGCTCTGATGAGGTCCCTGTATCCCCCTGGGTTTCTTACAGCAATTATTTCCTTCCACACCAGGAGTTTCATCTAATGGGACTCTCCAGCTGCAGCGTGCCAAGACGCAGCGTGGCAGAGCCAGGTTCAAACGCAACCTCTTAACTTCACTCCTTGCTCACGACATCTCTGGACCGAGATGTAGACTGGAAAGTTGGAAGGAGACGATGTCAAGCTCCCGTGCCGCACAGACACCCACGTAAGCTCGGGTACTAGCAGTCCAGTGCTCCCCATGCAAGCTCCTTCACCCAGCACTGAGGATGTGCCCTTCCTCGCTGCCTGGCTACTAGGATGCAGAAGCAGCAAGAGCATTGCCCTGCCAGATGTTGCCTCCTTCATTCCCAGCCAACAGCAAGAGCCAGAGAGGAAGCAATAGCTGCAAGAAAGAGGGCAAGCACAGGATGCCAGAGAGATGGCACTAGGATATGGAGGTAGACCTGGGCTCTCCTCTGACACTTCTGCCACCGATGGCCGCACGGCCTTGGGGAAGTCCCCTCTCCTCCTCGACTCATCGTCTCGCCTACATGAGCTGCCATCTCCTGTGAGCCGGGGCTGAAGAGCACCGTGCTCAGCTCAGCAGGGCCCACGCTCCCTCCAACTTCTGGGTGCTCATATAGGAAACTCTGGGGCTCTGTAACCCTCAGCAGCCCATGCCTGGGTGAGGCCTCCATCGAGTCAGAGATTCAAACCTAAACCCCCACCCCCAGCAGAGTCCCCAGTAACAGCTCCTCCTCCCACACCTGGCAGGATCAGGCCCTTTGCCTTGATTTTTCACCATTTTCCTTCAGAAGGGCTCTATCCCAACGCTGGGTGTTTTGCAAACGCTGCATCCGGGGCCTTTCACGGGGGACGGTGAAATCCTACAGACAGGACGGCTTCTTCCTTTTCTCAGCCCCCCAAGGGGAATTCATTCTTATTGCAAGGAGCAAACGCAATGGGGAGGGGGGTTTCGGCAGGATGCTCTTGGGCGCCGTTTCCAGCTGCCCCCTCTCCCTCTGAGAAACAAGAGGCTGAAAGTCCATCCACACACCCACTTGAAGCGGCCCAGCACAAGTCGCTTGGTTGAAAGGTTGAAGGGCCTGCCTGCTGCTCTGCCCAGCTTTATTTGAACCTCGGCTGCAAGGGGAGGTCGGGCTGTTGAGCGGGCCAGAAAGATCAGCCAAGGAAACCAAAAGAGCCCCCCAGACCTGAGCTCACCCAGCTGGTTTGCTGCGTCCCAGTGCCCTGCCTACTGTGCCACCAACCCTGCACCCGTGAGGCTTTCCACCTGCCACTTCCTAACACAAAGAAGCTAATCTGTGGTAGGGGCAAGAGAGGAGGGAGTGACTTGGCTGGGAATAGGGGAGTGGGGTCTTTCCTCCCCACCATGCTCCCACTCCCACACACCAGCCCAAAAGCTTAACAGACCCAACGTTGTACTTGGGCTGCTTTGGGCTCCTTTCTCTGTAGCTAAAGCAATCATAGGAAAGCAGGGCTGGACAGGACCTCACGAGATCTAGTCCAGTCTCCTGCACAAGGCAGGACCATCCCTGACACCCATCCCAGCCAAGCATCTGTCCAACCTGCTCTTGAAAGTTTCCAAGGATGGAGATTGCACAGCCTCCAAGTCAGAAACTCCTCTTTATCTCCAAACTAAATGTCCCTTGCTGCAGCTTGAGGCCGTCGCTCCTCGTCCTGGCCCTGGGTCCTGCACCCACAGAGAAAAGCCCATCTCCATCCACACTCCCCTCTGCTGGGCACTAATGCCCTACCCCATCCACCGCTCATGTTAAGCATCCTTTGAACGGTCAGGATGGAATCGGAGATCCTACAGGGGTTAGAGCCACGAAAGTGGGCCAGGCTGTCTGGTAAGTGGGTTCAGGCTCCATAAAAACGAGAACTTTTCAAACCACAGCCTGGTGTGCTTGACAGACCACGCCATCCCCTTGGCGAGCTAGCCAGCTCCCAAATCAGAGCTTTTTCTTTAAGACAGACACATCTCCATCCTTCTCCTTGGCAGGTTAGAGGGCTCCTGTGCCCGGTCCTCTTGGCAGACGGACCCTGGCAGATGGCTAGGCAGACACCCGCCATCCAAGAAAGTTTGAGAAGGCTTTAAAAAAAAAAAAGAGACAGGCTCAAGCTCCAGAGTTCATATCCTAAGCCAAACTCAGAGCGTGCATGTGAATCTGGGGGACCCAAGCCTGGGCATAGCAAAAAACAAATCAGCCCAGGGATCAATTTAGGAGTCCACACTCGGGTCCAGCGGCGGTTCAGGCTGGCAACACTGACCTCGTGGCTAGGTTGCTGACCCTAAGACAGTATCAAAAAGAAAGGCTTCTTCCATCTGGCACTACCAGGGCAGGGTGAAAGCAAGCAGGTGGCCTCATTAAAACAGAGGGCAAGCAGGAAGCAAGAAGAGAGGGGTCAGTGGACTCTCCTGGCTGCAATCCAGCCTCCCCTTTCCAGGGATGTTTTGAAGCTTCTGGGTTTGAGCCTGCAGCTTTGGTGCCGCACAGCAGCTTTCAAACAAGACGGCAGGTGCCCTTGGATACTACGGGGGCAAACAAGGCAGCTTATGCAGGGGACTGCAAGAAGGATGTTGGACGAGAAGCCGAGTTCCCATAACATGTCTGCTCCGAAATCGCCTTTAAAAAGACATGGTGGTGAGAAAACAGATGCACCCGGTCCTAGCCAGCAGCCTCTAGGAGTATACAAGACCAGGTCCTTGTCCTGGCCCTGCTGGTTTCCCACACCCCAGGCAAGCACCCTAACCACCAAGTTCACGGCTATACTGGTCTCAGCACAACTTCCGTCCCGCAGCCGGGAAGCCCTCCTGACAGAAGTGATGCTGTAATCACCACGTTCCCCCCAGAAGTTTCAGTTTCGACATATCGGCCTTTCCTGACAAAATTGCATCACTGCTAAAAATTCCCAAGCAACAATGACCGAGCAGAGCACGCGAGGTGGGTCGCAGACCAGGGATGCTGTGGCCCAAGCTTTGCAGATCCCAGGGTCTAGCATGGAAGACTTTGCCGTGGCCCTCGAAAGGGGGATTCCTCTGATTTGGGTACAGCAATCCTGGGGGTTGCCCAGGAGAGCGCACAGGGCTGTGGCTTGAAAGGGTCTCTTGCTTGCAAGCAGGCTCACCACACAGCCTGACCCAGCAAAGGCTGCGGAGGAACTGAAACACTCCCGTAACCCAGCAATGCCTCCTGGGCATTTCCGCCACAGCCCATCCCAGTGGGGATCATCTTCCGTAAAGTGTTTTTAGGTGGAATCCAGTTCCCTACAGAAATGCAGGCCGAGCTATCCTCTGCATCACCCTGGGGGGAGCGGACTGTCTTCTTGCCCTGCCCTGATGCAGAGGAGACGCAGGCAGATTGCCTAACAAGGGTGGCTTTTTTGCTGCACCTGAAACGGATGCTGAAGATGCCTCTGGAGTGAGGACAGAAGGAGGCTTGCAGCCCAAAGGTGTGTCCCGTACTTGCGCTGCGATCAGTGCATGCACAGTGTCACCTAGTGGGCAGAGCAGGGATGGGGAGGCTCATCCCAACCAGGCAGGTGCCCAGCAGGCCGTGGCGGAGAGGA
Source organism: Gavialis gangeticus (assembly GCF_001723915.1). Taxonomy (NCBI): domain Eukaryota; kingdom Metazoa; phylum Chordata; order Crocodylia; family Gavialidae; genus Gavialis; species Gavialis gangeticus. Next base: position 20,922,916 of record NW_017729014.1, read on the forward strand.
GCACGCACCTTGTTCAGGCTGCTGCGATCGCTGATGCTCTTCGTCAGCTGCTGGATCTCGGCTACCTGGTCGGCCACTCGTTTCTGCTCGTTGAGCTTCTCAGCCAGGGTCTCCAGCTCGGTGAGGGCGAGTTGGAGCGACAGCCTCTCCGGGTGGCCTTTCGGCGTGTTCTTCAACATGTCCTGGAGCGACAAAAAAAAAAAAGGAGAGAGACCATCAGCATGATGGGAAGTCACCCCATCCATGCCCACCAGCACCAGTTTGGCAGGCCACGTGGAGTACAGCTGTAGGCACGTGGATTTCCAGAGGTGCTAATCGCTTGCCGCACCTCTGGGAATCAAGGCACCGGACCCCAGAGAAGCTCAGTCTGGGCTGTAAAGACTTGTGCTGGAAGAAAGCAGGGCAGATGTCCCTAACCCTGACCCTAAACCTGCCCTACTTGAGTCTCCCAGATCACCTGGCCATTACTCGGGGTGTGCTCTGCCCTTTAGCTGAGACTGCGAATGGCACCTGGATACGCTCCCACCTAACAGGCGCAACGTGCATCCCAGGGGCATCACTCAGACCAGACAGGCCCCTCACTGGGCAGCTTTGCACCTTCTAGCAGGGGGAAAAAAAAAAAAAAAAAAGACTTTGTTCTTTTGTGCTAATGAGCAGGGTGAGATGCTGCTGCCCCTCACACAAGCAGAATCCCTTTGGGATACTACAGGGACCACCTGCCTGGGAGGGAGCTGGCAGGGAAGCCAAGCAGCCCCATTCCCCTCACCTGACCTGGACAGCAAGGAACCAAGGGAGATCTGTGCAGACGGAAAGGAGCCGAGCGGACTGGCGAGCGTCCACCCCACCAGTGAAGGGAAGCCGTGCCCCCACCAGCCTTGCGGGCCGGTGCATGCCAGGGGCGGGGTGCAGTTCAGGCCAGACTTCCAGCAGCGCTCCTCAGCTGATCCAAGTCAACACAACCTCAGTGCAATGACCTCAGGAGAGGTGCCAGCATCAGAGACCCCAGAACAGCTGCCCCAAGTCCCCCCAGCCTTCAACTACCCCATTTCCCTGCCTCGTCCACGTGTCCTTCCTGCCCCTCCACGGCCCCCGTGGACCCCTCCTCAAGGAGCAGGCTCCTGTTCATGGTACCTGCAGCAGCAGAATGAACTGTGGGAACCTCTGGATGGGCTTCACCATCAGCCCGTACAGCGTGACCCGGTCTGGGCTCGACATCTGCCGCTTCTGTAGAGGTGAGAATGACCCATAACCACATGCACTTCAACCAGGATCTTTCTGAAGAGCTTCTTGAACAAAAGTCCCCTTCACCTATTACTCCCTCCCCTTCTCCACCCAACCCAGGATCTCCATGGGAGGGTCTCGGCCAGATCCTCTGGTCCTACATTTTTGTTTCTCCATCTCCTGCTTGCTCATATATAGCCTCAGTAGATGCTAAGAGCTGCAAGGACTCCTTGCACCCCCTTCACCCTGCTTTGGTCAGGTGCAAGGTTGTGCACCATTGATCAGGCCGTTTCTTTGCTTAGCTACCGGGGCTCGCAGATATAGAGCCCAAGCAGATACTGGTCTGCATGACGCATGCACTGCAAGGGGAGCACATCTGCGCAGAGAGTTGGGTGGGGGTCTGAAGAGGTCCCAGTGACCGTGGCCAAGTTGAGTGCACCATATTCAGGCACTAGTCCTGAGAAGATGCAATCAGGTGTCACAGGAGGAGGTGGCACTGAGCTGGGTGGCAAGCCTAGACCATCAGAAAGGATGATGAAGGGACCTCGCACAATTCACAGCAGTGAATGGCAACCTTTATACGCCAGCAGTATTCTGGGCACCTCCTTACCTCCTGGTGTAAGTGGAGTGTATGCTTTGCCCAGGACAGGGCTTGGACACCCAGCCCCTGCTGTAAAACCACAGGATTGATACAGAATGGGAGCTCTCCTACAGCTCGACAGTGCGGCGCTGACGCCACGGACCAGGTCAAAACCCTTGTTGAGCAATTCAGTGCAGCTGCAATAACCTGCTGCCTACAAACTGGTGAACACAGTTTCAAACTGCATCCTCACTCCACCCTGGGGATGTCCAGGAACACGCCAGCCCCAGTGACACCCGGTTACAAGTGTAATCCCGCCCAGGCAGGACCCAGCATGTTGATAGCCACCCATCATGCATCTGAAGTCTGCTATATCAAACTTGACTCCAGCCCCTCCATTCACCTTGAGGAACTCCAGGAACGCCGGCTTGGTGAGACAGGCCTTCTTGATCAGGGACATGGCGCTGGTGAAGTTATTCACATAGTCGCTGTACACATCCAGCACCATCGACTTGGAAAACTGCACCAAACCGAGGCAGGAGAGAGAGAGAGAGAGAGAGAGGGCAGAGTGAGAGCCAAGCTCCTCTACCGAGCACTCAGAGAAGAGAAAGGCCAGCCCCATCTACCTTCCCAACTCACCACACACCACCAGAAAGAGCTTGGCAGATGCCCAGTGGCCACCAGTTTGCAAACCAGTTCCCCCTACAGCATCTGCATGCAGCAAGCCCACCCAAGTACACCACTGCCATCAAGCCCGGAGTAAGAAGGGAGCTCGGGACTGCACAAGGGGGTCAGGATGCATTGCACATGGGCATCCACCTCCTCACGACACAGGACTCTGGACAGCGGGTTGGCTGGTTGCATCGAGGACTAAAAACTGTGGCTTCAGGTCCTCCACCAAGGCCTGAGCTCACTGTGACCCCGCAAAGCAGACAGCGCTCCAAAGGGGGCAGGGATGGACCGCGCCACCAGAGATGTCTATATTCGTACGACGAGTCAACCCGAGGCTCAACGGGTCTCTGGCACCTGCTCCGCGTGGGAGCCGGAGTCACAAGATGCTGACATCGAGGTTGGCATTGCACTCCCCCGTCAACAACTCCGGCCGTCCTGCTGTGCAGCGGAGCTGCCAAGTTCAAAACGGACCTGACGAGGCCTCCTCCCGTGGCCAACGGGCGCAGGGAGGCTTCACGGACGTCTCCGAGCAGACGGCGGACAAAAGTCACCCTGCTACGATGGACGTAGGAAGGGGATGCGTGTCAGGAATGGGGGGAGGCAGAGGAGGAGCTGGGATAGCTTGGCAGAGGGATGCTGAGGTTGCTCTTACCGAGGCCACAAAGAGGTCCCCGATTTTCTCGGTGGCATCCCACTCGGCCACGCGGGAGAACAGGGCGATCTGGAACATGGAGTGGCACTGCAGGATCTCCTTGAGGCGGAAGAAGACCACCTGGCACTTCCTGGCACTGAGGACCTTGGGCTCCATCTCCATGAGGGGGTTTCTGTAATCCTGCAGGCCAGGCGAGGTGGTCAGAGCAGGGCCTTCCCCCTCCTCGCCACCCCCTGCAACCCACCCAGGGCTCATCAGTGTGAAGGGTGCCTAGCTCTGCAGGTCTTTGCACCGTCTTGGCCTGGACTACATATTTCTGCTCCACATCAGTCAAATGCAAAAGTTCTGCTGTGATCCTTCTCCCAAACTTAGATGGATTTTATTAAGACCGTTTCAC
>NW_017729014.1:20931437-20943538 GCF_001723915.1 Gavialis gangeticus
GGCTCATCAGTGTGGAGGGTGCCTAGCCCTGCAGGTCTTTGCACCGTCTTGGCCTGGACTACATATTTCTGCTCCACATCAGTCAAATGCAAAAGTTCTGCTGTGATCCTTCTCCCAAACTTAGATGGATTTTATTAAGACCGTTTCACAGCACCCATGACAAGCCCCAAGCCTTCCTGGGACCAACCAGCCCTGCCATACTAAGTGAATTGGCTTCATTATCCCCAAAGCAAATAAAACAGATTCTTCCACGATACCCCCCACACCTTCCCTCCACCAATAACTCCCAACCTCCCAATAACTCTGGACATTTCCAGACGATTTGGTCAGGAGAAGACAAGACTGGAGGGGTAAGGAGAGGACTCGATAACAGATTTCAAAATACATGCTGGGCGGTTATAAATAGACAGTGATAAACTAGTCTCCTGGCCGCAGGGGACAGGACAAGGATGCAAGGTCTTATACTGCAACAAAGAGATTTAGGCTGGATATCGGAAAAAGTTTTCCAATCAGGAGGGTGGCTAAGTGCTAGAGAGGGGTGCAGTTTCCATCCTTGAAAGCATCTAAGAGTGAGTTGGACAAAGACTCGGCTAGGATGGTGTAATCAGGGACGATCCTGCCTTGAGCAGAGGGCTGGACTAGACCTCCCAAGAGCCCTTCCCACCCTGTTTTCCTATTATTTTACTCCAAACCTCCCTCTGTGAAACTCTCCTTCTCTATAAAGCTTGGAAAACAATTCGTTGCACCAAACCCACAGCCCACCACACCAGCCAATAATGCTCATTGCTTCCTTGTGCTCCCATGTCACCCCCATCTGTTGTCTCCTTATACAGAGACAAGAGACAACAGGGACAGGGACCATCTTTTTTTCTTTTTTTTTTTGCATTTGTTTGCACAGCTTGGCCCTTCTCAGGGGCCCAAAGGCAGCAAAGCAGATACTTGATTAGAGCAGCAATAGGAGGCTGGAGGAGAAACACATTTACTGAAGACACTGCTGCTGAAGTTACCGTTGGCCTTCTGCGTTACCAGCCGCACCAGACAAATGGAGGCAGGCCAGAGCATCTGGAGACGCAGGCAACATGTCACTGCGTGGCTCCCACTCCGGTCCAACTGCAAAGCCCCCCTTTGCAAGCAGTGGGAGTGGGAACACAGCTCGGTCTGGAATGGGAGCACGGACCCCGAGCACCATTTCCTCCCCCTCCCCAGCCCCTCAGCGGGAGGGGGGCTTGCCCCTTCCATCCCGCCCTCCCCCAGCACGGGGCTCGGCCGCATCCGCCCGCCTCGGTAAACATGGTCACCTGGAGGATCCGTCGCAGCGAGTCCACGTAGCTCCCCTCGCTCTGCACGATGGAGCCCAGGATGTGGCGCCGAACCACCTGCAACACCCAGATTGGGGCAGACGTCAAAAGCCTGCACGCCGCTCCCACCAGCAGCCCCATCCCGCTCAGAACCTGTGTGTGCTTTCCCATGCACCCATTTTCCAGACTACTGAGGCCGGCGGGGAGTCGGGCGACACGAGAAAAAGGGAAGAAAAGGACAAAGCAAGGGGCTGTCAATCTGTGCAGCGATGCAGAGCTTGTTCTGACTCATCTTGATGCCCAGTGGCAGGACCCAAAAGAAGCAAAACATTTCTGCTGACTTGTCCTTTCCGACCGACAGGGCGGAGGAGGTGAGATCAAGCGATTACTCAATGCACCCATGCCAGGGAAACTACATGCAAACCCCAAGCAGGGAGCGAGACAAGGGGGTATTACTCCAGATCCAACCAAATCCCCAGGCCCCAGCCTGTTGGAAAGCTTGGGCACTGGTCCTCAAGGCTCCCATTGGATGCAGACTTGCTCTCCAGCAACACCCCCGCCGGGACGTGCTGCACCGCGTGCTATGAGATCTAACAACGTGCTGGTGCTAGCTCTCCACACCCCCTGCTCCCCCCACTACAAGATGCTTCATGAGCTGAGACAGTGGGGCAGGTCATCCCGCCACACAGGAGACCTCTGCCTAGCTCTACCCAAGCCCCCAAAATACAACACTGCCCCCGCCCTCCCCAAAAACCTCAAAGCATCAAAGGTTTCCCTTGTCCCTCCCCACATCACCCCTGCATCCAGGGGGAGCAACACTGCCAGCATCCGGCTCCTCCATCCCTGCACAGACCTGCTGAGGGCTTAGTCCTTCGGGCATGGGACCCAGCTCCGGAGGCGGGTGTCTCATGTCGGTGACGGTGACCTCCAGGAACCCCGTGTCCTCCTCCTCCGAGTCACCTGGAACGGGAACACGCGAGCCGTGAGCACCGCTGCTAGCACAGCATCACGGGCCGGCCGAAAGGCCGACGTCTGCTACGGGGCTGGATCCAGCGTATGGTTTAAAGGCAGGTGAGGAGAGGGAAGATCCTCCTCCCTGGGCTCCGCATCAGCCCTGTGCTGCCCACCACCACCTACGATTCAGAGCAAAGCCTCGGGGGCTGCCCCCAGGACCATCTCCAGGCACGACTCGGGCGGTACGCACCCCTCCTGGCTGCATGATGAAGACTTTCCATGGGAGACAGGAGCACCAGGGGGGTTGAAGCCTGATCTCCATCAGCACCAGGGCCGGTCAGGGCGCTCCGCACCCTCCCCATCTGCCTGGGGCGTCCGCCCTCCCTCCGAAAGCTCGAGCGCAGCCGCAACGGCACTGCCATGGGGCAGCTTGCACGGGCAGGGTCTAGTCCCTGCCGGCGCTGTTGGTAGGGCAGGGGCGCATTACAAGACTGGCCAGTGCAAACCAGGTCTTCTGGGAGACCCCAAACACCGACACCAGACACCACCGGGCTGCGTGAGCCAGCCCAAGGAATTTGAGAGCTTGGGAGAACCAGAGAGCTCAGGCTGGAACGAGTCCCCTTTGGGGGGTGCCTGGCCAGCCTGGGCTCTGTGGGGGACACGACACCCCTGCGCCCCACACTGCCACAATCACCGGGCAAAGACACCAGGCCGAGCCCTTAAAAGCAGGCACCTGGATTCCCCGCAGATTGCAATCCGTTTCAAACAGCGAGGCAGGTCCGGACCCCACGAGGGGCTGAGCGGGAGCTGCCCCAGCCTTGAGAAATCAACCTCGAGAGGGAAAAATAGCCCCGTGCAGAGAGAAACCGCAAGGCAGAGAGCGAGCGAGCGCAGGGAGCAGAGCCGCAGAAGCGAGGCGGCGGTCACACCGAGCGAAGGGGAAGCTCGAGCCCGCGGACCTCCCCTTACCTGAGACCGAGACAGAGGAGGAGGAGGAAGAGGAGCGGGCCAGAATCGAGCCATTTTCGATGGGGTGCCGTTTCTTCCACATTATGCCCTCTGCATTCCCCCTCGAACGCTGCCTGTCTGTCGACTTCCTCTTCCCCCCAACCCAGTTCCCATTTTGGTTCGAGGTATACGCACTGCCTATTAATAGAAACCCCGGGAGGAGGAAGGGTCACTCCACGGAGGAACGCGCTGGGCAGCCGCGGGCAGGGGAGGCGGAGGGGGTTTAGTAACCAGGGAGATGAGAGGGCTGCAAGGAATACACCAGCTGCTTGGCTCCAAAACGGATGAGTGACCTTTTTCCTTCCCTAATTTTGGAAGGGAGGCTCAGCTCACCGGCTCCCTGCTCCAACACACCGGCTGCCCAGAGTTTCCATCCCTGCTAGGGGCAGACCGGGAACAGACCTGGGTCCTGATGGCCCCAGAGATACGGTGCCTTAAGACCCAGCCCCTATCAGCGGTGCGATGCTGTGCTCCCCACGCGCGTGGCAACCCCTCGGGTCCGGACCCTGCAGCCTGACAACGCTGGACCAGACCCCGAGTCCTCCAGCAGCAAGGAGATGGCCCCCCGGGCAGGGGTGGCAGAAGCAAACCAGGTGCTACCCCAAGTAGATTTGCCATCCAGGGCATTTCTTGGCCTGGAAAAAGGTCACCCTAAATGCTCTCCGGGCTCCTTCTCCTTTGCTTTAGCCCTTGGACACCCCTTGCTGTTCAACCGGTCCCTTATAAAGACCCTGCACTTTCTCTTGCTTCGAAGCTCACACAATGAGCCCAGGGCTAGAAGCCAGCAACCTGGACTCCCAGCCCTCTGCTCTAACCACTAGGTAATCCACCTGGGAGATGGAGAAGAGCTTGGATATGGAGCACTGAATACCAGGCACAGCCCTAACCTAGGAGGCTGCCCCCCCCTTTTCACCCCAGATCTCTGCCAACACACAGCTCATCATGCCAGGCATACCCCAAGACGGAGTCCAGGGCATGCATGGGGCCAAAATCCTGCCTCGTTTTGGAAGTCCCTTTGAAATGCACGGAGGGGTTTGCACTTTCTCCATCTCTGCTGCCCTCCTCCCACACTCCTCACCCCTACACCCGAACCAGTAGCGGGCAGCATCCAGCCTGGCTCTGCTGGTCCCCTGCCTTGGTCCTTTCTCTGCAATCCTTGCACGTCCCCTCTACGGAAACGTCAACGCGTGGTATGCTGGGGGGATTTTTCTCCCTTTGTTTCCTTATTTAAACTACATTCTTTGAGCGACATGTCTCACCTAGGTTTGTAAAGCACGGCGTACACACAAGCGGACTGGACCAGCCAACACAGAACAGCTCCCTGAAGGGAAAATCATATCTAAAAAGCAATGCACTATGGCGGTGGAAGGACCCTGCTGCCTCCGTGCTGTTTGCATGCTGGACTCCCCATCTCTGCAGCCCCCGGCTGGGATTTGCAAAGCGGAAGGGGCTTCATTTCCATGAGAATCAGGGTGCTAAAATCCCTCTGCTGCCTCCATCTCAGCCCCTCTGTGCAAAGGTACGAACACCCAGACAGGTCACCAGATACCTCCCTCAAGGCCCTTGGGGACACTCTCCACAGCCTGCAGCAACCCCAGGACAAAGGTCCCAGCTCGGAGCTGGTCACACAGCACTGCCCTTCTTCCCCTGCATTGCAAGGATGCTACTGAAGGGGAGGGCTGCAAGAGGGCGAATGCTGGGCGAACACTCTCCCTTTCCCATCTCTGGGTTGCACAAAGGGTTTGAGAGCTGCCATGCTGGGACCTGGGGGAAGCTGCCTTTGGAGACCTTCTGCCATTTGCTGCATGGTCCGAATTCAGTACCAGATCTCACCCATGCCAACTCCCCGAGGGTTTCGGTGGCATCCTTTCCAAACCCTCCGACAAGCCTGGCTCCAGCTTCAGCTGTTGAATCCTTCCGTCTCCATATGGGGCGTGCACATGCTTACAGCCAAGGGGCAGGTGGTAGAAGGCAGGCAGGCATCAATGGAGATTAAATAGTGCCATCAAGGCAAGGTAGGGAGAGCAGAAGTGTGGGGATCAAGCCTTCAGGCCAGGCCAGATGCAACCCCCTATGTGCACAGCCCCTCTCATGGAAGAAGCAAACAGCTCCATTGCTCCGAACCGCGTTTTCCTGCCAGAGGCAGTTCTTGGTGGCACGCACTCCTGCACTGCCCTCTCCTGGACCCAGCACCGCACCTCCCTCCAGCCTTCTGCATTTCCTTCCCATTACTGGAGAGATGACAGCTCCCTCGCCCAGCTCCGAACCAGTTCCTCTGCCCCGAGATGACCACAAGAAGCCACGTGCTCTGCCCCCCAATCATCCCCACGGAAATGCAGCAGCAATTCAGAGGATTGTAAACAGACCAACCCAGATGGCAGAAGGGGGAAAACCCAGATTTAGTCACCGAGGGCCAAATGCCCGGCCAGCGCTAGCTCCAGCCAAGTCAACGGTGTTGCGCCAGCAGAAGTTTTGCCCCAACATATTTTTACAGCTCAGAAACAGCAATCTAAGCAACGCACTGTGCAAAAAGAGGAACATGAATTCATCTAAAAAAGAGAGAGGAATAGACAGCGAGAGCCCGTGGCAGATAGGTCAGAGGCCAAAAATGCCAGGTTTCGTTTTCCCCAATTCTGCTGCCTCCAGGAAGATAAAGATTACCAACCACCAAGGCAGGTTTTCAAGTGTTCAGCATCCAGAATTGGAATCCAGTCTTGAAGCGACTGGACGCCTATTACCGAAGTTTCAAGAGAGCGCAACAGCCAGCGTGCTACAATCAATCGTTTGAAGCTTGGTGCTTTGCAGCGAACAGAGTGCCCTTGATGACCGGATCCCAAAAGGTGGGTGCGTTTGGAAATCCAGTATTGAGTGTCTGAGAGTTAGTGTGGTTTGGAGGAGCAGCATGAAAAAAAGGATCCTGGGGCTTGGAGGAAAAGGAAGCTGGCACCCTTTAAAAGCCACCTGTGCGACACATAACCTTTCCCCCTCGCACTGCCGAAACCCAACGCGGGTGATCTCCTCCTGTGGTTGAGGTCAAACTTTTCACAGGAATCCAAATCCCACCTTTCAAAAATTAAAAGCCTTTTAGGAAATGCTATCCTAGACAATGAGAAAAATCGAAGCCGAGCAGTTTAGTTTGCAGAAAAGTGCAAGAGGAAACAGAAAAAATGCATCAAGGGGGATACAAGTATCTAGTGGCAATGAACTCATCGGTGTGGCCTGGCACCAGGCTTTCTTTCTAGGAATAAAAGAAGATAGCGGGCTCTCTCCTGGTGCAAAGCAACTTCTCCCTGTAAAGGGATGGGCCTCGCAACAGTTACCTGGCGCCTCCTTCCGATGCAGGAAAGTCACCTTCCGCATGACCGCGATCTTGGTCTTCTCCAGGCCGTCCTTGGTGCCACTGCGTGCAGCTTTCATCAGCTGAGTCATCTGAGCGGGACCGGGAGGGAGAAACACAGCAGATCAATGAAGCTGCAAACGATCTTTCTCAATCCTCTGGCACGGGCCCTGCCTCTGCACTGGGATGCTGTCCCCCCTCCAACGTATACACACACAAACATGCTTTGGGTGGCTGCACAGAGGATGCTCGGAGGAAGAAAAGGTGTTTCAGTTCAGCACCTAAAGTTCGGTTTTAAACAAAAACGACCAAGATCTAGACACAAAGGAACTGGGTCTGCTCACGGCTTTCAAGAGTGTTGTATTATTTTTTTAAAATCAAGTTACACTTTACATCAAGGAGCTATTTATGAAGGGGTTAATTAAGAGCTGCTATGTGATGGGATGGACATGAGTAGTGCAAAACAACTGAAGGCAGGTGTAAGAGTGACCTATTGACTCACAGTCTCTCTGGAACAAACACCTAGCTACTCGCAATGCTTTTGGACGAGGGGTTTCATATAAAACATGCTCTATACATGTAGGGAGGCTCTCATCTGTGGCTCCCCTCTAGGAGGCAGATGCTCCATGGTTTCCATTTATTTTTAAAGTGAAAAGGATTTGTTTTCCCCTCTTTTTGTCATCACTCACCTTGGCCAACTCTGCTGCCACCAAAGTCCAGAGCAGAACTCCCGCTGGCGTCCATGAGAGCCAGGGCAGGCCAACAGCACCTCAACCCTTGGCCCTGCACAACCTCGCACGCTCCACAACAGGCCACGGTCTCACTCGGCCAGCTTCAAGGGTGGTTTGTCTGACGAGACCAACCTTGTCCTCAAAGACCTGGACTAAGACCTAGGAGCTCCTTCCAGGTGCACCGCCAAATCGCCCTCAAATCATGGCACCTTCTGGTCCCTACCAACCCAGGCCGGACGTGGACCAGACAAAATACTCCACATCACGACCTGCCTGCACCTTTCACTCCAGCATTCCCAACTGGGACAGAGAACAAAAGCACCCCAGTTTCTTTCCTGTCTCTTGCGTGGGACCAGCATCAGCAAAGCTTCGGCAATGGACCTTTAGGGAGCAGGATGCATTTACTTGGCAGTGTCCCATTCAAGGCCTCCTTCCTACTTTGGTAGACAACCCCCACTTCCATCCAGCCAACATCTTAAAAGGGCCAGCATTCTTCATTTAGGGTAGGGAAAACAAGCAAATCCATTGGGAAGCAGGTGCAACAGCTGCCTAGCACTCATCTGGAGGCTGCTCCAAGAGGTGGCATGTGGCAACCGTGTCCAAACAACCCCCTGCCAGCTGTGGCTAGTGTAATATCATGCACAACTGCTGTGCCTATAACCACACCTGGGCACATGGGGCTGCAGGGAAGGTGGCTTTCTGGGTGCTCCTGCAAGCGGCATGGAGGCCAGCTGTGCAAGACAAAGGGAAAGAAGTAGAGCAAAGAGCCTGTCCCCCAGCATGTGCAAGCCTGGCTTGTGCACCAGATGCAGTGTGGATGCTATGGGAAATGAGGGGGGATGCTCATGGCCGGCTGAAGGGAGGCCTCATGGGGACCTGCTATTTGCACTCAGAGGAGACTTGCATTCACATGTGAAAAACCCAGCAGCAGCCTGTGCAAAATGCCCATTTGCAAACAGCCAGGGACAGAAGGGAGAACAGGGTCAAGCAGGGGAAGGGGACTGCAAGGGGATAAGGGACATCCAGAGGCATTCGGAATAGCCACTGCTGGACATGCAACGAGCATGGCGGGGAGGGGGGAGCTTTTCTAACGCAAAAACAATGAAATTCAGACTCTCGCAAGCACCCTTGGGATTGCAATGTCACAGCATAGACAGCAGGGTTCAAACCCACATCTCCGTGCAGAGACTGGCGTCATCTTCCCACGACAACACTGAGACTTTGCTAGGGGCGAGAACGGCTCTGTTCTGAGATGCTTCCCCAAATAACATCCGTGGAGGAAAGGTATTGCAGCACGGATGACGGTTTGGGCCAACTTGGAGAGCTTAGAAATTGCAGAGGTGGACACAGGCCAAAGGGAGGTGTGAGATACCCAACTGTTATCCACCCCCCGTAATATTTTAGGCAGCATCCTAAACACCAGGGATGAAAGGTGGAGTCCAGAGCAAGGATACAGAGCTCTGATGAGGGGCTGATAGACTAGCATATTGATGTGGAGTCTTGAGCAACAGCTCAGATACCAATACCATCACACTTCACACCCAAGCTGGATTGATAAATGGCCCATTAGGGGCTCACTAAGTGATTAATGAAACCTTCCAAGTAGAGTGGTGTGAATAATTGAGCTTTCAGTTTAGCAGCCAAAGTAAAAGGGAAGAGAAAAAAAAAATCAAGTTTGGGTCAATGCAAGTGAACGGGTGTTGTTTTCAGGTCATCAATACTCTCTCTCTCCACCCTTCTCTCTCTGTTTTTTAAAAACCATTTTATCCAATTTTGACTTTTCTGAACTCTTCCCCTCACTGTTTTCTTTTTTTTTTTCCAGCCAAAACTAGTCACCAAGTGCAACCCAAACCTGTGAACCATCTCGCTCTCTTTGCAACTGCTTTTGCTATAGATCAAGCACTCCCAAAACAAAAAGCTCACCCAGCTCCACTGCGAAGCATCTTGCAGACACAAGTAGCAGGTGTTAGTGCAGGAGAAGGAGGCATAACGAATACCCATTGAGTAACCCTTTACAAACAAAGCCCTAGCATGAAGTGCGACTGATAATATTTTGCGTGTTCTGACAATAGCGACCATGGAGAAATCACCCCCATTTCCCATAGAGCAACCTCCAAGATGCTCCATTTACTTCTTCGGGGACCTCCTGCTCAGATCATTGCAGGCAGGTCTGAAAATGGACCACGTGCAAATGGCTCCAAGTATCACAGTTGCATCCAGTCACTTTGGCCCCATTTTCCCTGCGCAACCAAATGAGCGGGGCTGGAACTAACCTAGCTGGAGTGAGAGGGGCCAGGCTGCAGAAAAATGCATGAGCTGCATGCAGGGCTGGATTAACGCCGTGGTGAGCCCTAGGCAAGCCACTTCATGGGCCCCTACACTTAATTCTATGTATATTATAATTATTGAGTAGAGAGGTATCTCGATATCGAGATCTCTCTCCACTCCATAATTATAATATGCAAAATAATCACAACTGGGCTCCTTCTTCACTTGGGGCCCTAGGCCTGTGCCTAGTTTGCCCATGCATTAATCAGGCTGCGTGGAGCGGTTGTGTTAGTTGTACAAAACACAAGATTAGCAGAGGAAAAGCTGGGCTACCTCAGGCTGTAGCTTACACCGCCTAGACAGGGCAGCCCGCTCGAGTGAAAAGCACCTCGACCCATGAGCTAAGGGGCTTTGGGTGCAGACACAACTGCAGCCATCCCCGGAGTCAGCTTGGCAGTGGCAGCAAGCCCTGAAAACCCAATTATTCCTCTCCTCCCATTAGTCCTGCAGGAGGCAACACAGGTGGGAGAGGGACTACAGGTCCTATTCCACCGTAGGGGGGAAACCCAAGCATTGAAGCCTTGCTATTAGTAATGATGCCTGCGAAGTAATGGCCCACCGGGACCCACAGATCCAGCTGCAAGAGGGCAGGGCAAGTGATTTGGAAAAAAGATCCCCTGGCTTTACTGGGCTTTTCTGTGCCATGGGCTCAAACCTGGACACTCAGCCATCTGTCACAGTCTTTTCCAGAGCCAGAGCCGCTCTCAAAGGTCCAGCAAGGCTCTGGGGAGGCAGGGAAGCAGTCCCCACATTTTTTGTTGCAGAATTAAACCAAGGCGTGAAGCTGCCATGACTTGGTCACACCGTGGGGACATCTCCGCTGCAATCCCAGGCGAGCCTGCAGCGCCATCAAACACACAGGGCCAGCTAAACCAGGCTGCCCAGTATGTACCAGGGTCCTGGCTAGGGTCACAAGTATAGACAGACCAGCAGCAACCACGGTAGCTGCAAGCAGCAAGAAACCATTGCAGCATTTCCCCACTGCATGGCCTGGGAGCAGAGAGCTCGCATCGAGCAAGAGACCATCCCAGGAAAAGCTGTGGCCAAACACTGACCCCGGTGGAGTTTTACCCCAATTTTTCCCATGGTAATTCTACATCAGAGTTAAGCCAGTTACGCTGGGGTAGAATTGGACCTCGTGTGCCCACTCGGCTGTTGTTTTTTTTCCTTTGCACCAGACTATAGGTGGGTTACGCCGATGCAACGGCGTCGCGTGCCCAGGCCACGAGTTCAGTAGGAGACGCGGTTTGAAGCAAGTCCCCCATGCAGAGAGAGAAGAGCAGAGACTGCTGTACAGAGAGAGCATGAGACCCAGGTGCAGTTGGGAAGAGGGTTTAAATATATATATAAGTCCGAAGGAGAGACAGTACCTTACAATCGTACTTCTGCTTCAGCTCCTGCATGTCTCTCCCCCCAACTCTTAAAGCCAGAATGTCCCTCTTAGTCCTGGCGTATCTCTCCTTTAGCCTATTCAGGTCTGGAGAAAGCTGCGCCCCAAGCAATCAGGTAGAAGGAGAAGCAACAGGAGGAGGGAAGAGAGGCAGAGAAGAGAGACTCAGGTAAGCAGCCAAACACGAGAGGAGGAGAAACTATCCACGGAGCAGCGGTCACCGCAGGCTCGCTGGCCTGGGCAGTGGGGCTAGACCGAATGCCAACGGGAAACCCTTATCACCTCCACCCTCTGCCAGCCCACATGCTGGAGGGGAGACAGCCTGAGATGATACCCCCAACACAGGCTGGGACACAGGGTCCTTGCCCTGCTCTAGTGGCTTCAAACGATGCTTCCGGTTAGCAAAAGACCCAGCCACCGTCCCCAAAGGCCGGGTAGGCTCATGGCAGTGGTGCTCCTCCAGAGGCCAGGGGAGAGGCTGGGATGGTGACGTGCTGTCTAGGAGGCTGGAGTTGTCCTGACTTCTCCCTGTAGAAACCCAGCCCAGCAGCCACCTCCATGTCCTGACTCCTCGCGAGACAGCCCCACTGGCCCAGTAAAGCCTCTGGATGTTAAAGGTGCTCCCCACACAGAGCCAAGTGCAGGGGGTCTACACCTCAGCCAGGCAATAGAGGGTGTAGACCCCCTGCAACAGAAGCTAATGCAGCCACGTGAGGCTGCAAAACCCACCTGAGATGCAAGAAACGTCCCCCCACGCAGGGCGGTGGGCTGCAGGGACTCGGCTGCTCCCCAGAGCCCGCGGACGGTGGGGAGGAGGGAGGGCAAATTCCTTGGTGCCATGCGGGGCTGAGAAAGCAGGGGAAGAGGGTGGAGGGGAGGACGTTCCCAGAAAAGTGGCTGGAAGCTGTGCTCAGCAAGCCGTCAGCTCCTGCCCTGGGCGCCGTGAGGCACAACCCAGCGTGTGCAGCAAAGCAGAGGACGGAGGCGAGTGCAAGCAGCAGCCTGAGTGCATGCAGGGGCAGGGGGAAAATGTGGGCTCGTGCTGTATGCAGGGT
>NW_017729014.1:20948538-20963523 GCF_001723915.1 Gavialis gangeticus
GGCAAATTCCTTGGTGCCATGCGGGGCTGAGAAAGCAGGGGAAGAGGGTGGAGGGGAGGACGTTCCCAGAAAAGTGGCTGGAAGCTGTGCTCAGCAAGCCGTCAGCTCCTGCCCTGGGCGCCGTGAGGCACAACCCAGCGTGTGCAGCAAAGCAGAGGACGGAGGCGAGTGCAAGCAGCAGCCTGAGTGCATGCAGGGGCAGGGGGAAAATGTGGGCTCGTGCTGTATGCAGGGTTCAAGGCAGGATCTCTCAGCTGCAGGCCAGAGTACCCCACAATCATGCTTCTGGAGAGGGTCAGGGTCCATGCTCCTCTCCTTTCCCAAAACCTCACCTGCCCCCTCCAAGAAACCAGCATGCCAGACCCAAGAGAGCCGATGCACTGGTCAGTGCAAGGGAGCATCTCGTCCCGGGGGACCGTGCCCAACAGCTTTCCTGGGGGTGTCTGCAATGCACCAGACACAGCCCCGAGGGGCCTAGGAGTGCTTTGAAGGATGCCGGGCCCACAGCAAGAGAAGTGGCACCAGCCGGTCGGTTCAAGGAGTTTTGCAGGGACCAGCCACGAAGCAAAGACCACCAGACACCAAGCCCCTGGGACATCCCCTCCCCACAGCTGCACGGGTAGGATAGTTGCCACCCCGCTGCCATGGACTGCCCAGGCACACGGGCACCTCTGTGGGCCTCGAGCCCTGCAGCCAGCTGGACCCAATTGCCATCACCCTGGACGGCTGGAGCTGGCCGCACCGCGGAGGGGCCGAGAGCTCCCACAAGGCAGCAGGGGACATGCCAGCAAGCCTCCATCCCTTAGGAAGTGCAGCTCAGCCATCTGCCCTGCCAGACCCTCCGTTAAATCAGGGACAGCAGTGGCCTCCTCAAAACCAACTCATTTTCTATCCCAGTTCAGTTTGTCTGGACTAGTGTTTAACACGTGCACGCACAACGCCCACCCACCCCCCACCAATCAAGCCATTTCCTCCCAGATAACAATCCATCTGCTCAGAAAACAATGCTCTTTTATTCAGAAGACCTCAGCACCCTGGGAAACCTGGGTTCATTCCCCAGCTTTGCCTCTGGCCTGCTGGGGGACCGAGGACAAAGCTGGGGAAAGAACCTGGGGGTCCTAGTCCATAATTGCTTCCCGTCTCTGGGATGCTGCGGAGCTCCCAAAACCTCATCCCCCTACATGCACAGGGGTTGCTGGAGCTGCAGGGACCCAAAGCCAGGCTAGAAAGCACCTCAATTCCCAAGCCAACACAGCTCAATACAGCCAAGGTAATCCAAGCCCCCCGTTGCGCTGCTCCAAGTTGGGCGGTCGATGCCCCCACCCCTTGCCCACGAAGGATAGCTGTCACACAGGGGCTGATAAGCCATTTTGCCCTTCCTGTCCCAACCCCATCCAGGGCAGGGGCATGCTACCCGCTTGTTACCTTTGGCTGGAAGGATGCTTTTAGCTTGGCAGGCCCGGCCTCGGGTTTGATCTCTTCGCTGGAGTCTTCGCTGTAGCTCTCGAACTCGCTGGAGCTCCAGCCTAGATCCTGGGCGTCCCGCTGCCCCTCCTCCCGATGCACGTCCTCGTAAATCAGGTTTCTGTCTGTCCCTGGAGGGGGAGAGACCACGGCACCATTGGCAAAGGCATGCAGGGAGACATTTCATCAGGCACTCTCTGCATGGATGCAGTTCAACACTATGGGCATGTCTACACGTGCATGAATGCACTTTAGTTAATGCGCATTAAAATCTAGTACCTATATTGCAAGGTACTTGGGAAATGTGTACTAGCCTGCCTTAATAAGCATGAACTAAAGTGCATGCTTTTTTAAGTGATGCTTAATGTGCATGAGCCTATTTTAATGCACATTAAGTTTTTACATGATGCTTTATTGCGCATTAAAATAGGCTAATGCACATTAAAGTGCATGTGTAGATGCATCCTAAATGCCTCAGTGTCTCTGCCTCCCGCACCCCCCACATCTGGCTACAGAGCTCCCACTGGGACCGACCAACGGCCAGGCTCACACTACACTCCTTTCCCTTGGGAGACAAACTCCAGACCTAGGACAGACTCCTGGTCTATGGGTACAGACACTGGCAAATCATGCCCAGGCAAAACCAAAGAGAATCTCCTAACCACCGTTAAAAGGATCTGTGGACTCAGGATTGATATGTAGTGTAGGGGAACAGCCCTGCAGGCAGCAGGGGTGGAGGGGAAAGAAGTGGAGGGGAACAAACTGGTCCAGTGGTCTTTTCTTGCCTGTCCATGCCAGCACCTGCAGGGCTTACATTAAGGCAGGGGGACGGGCTGAAGCAGGTAGGTTGTCCTCTTAACACCCATGCCTCAAGCAGCCACACAACATACCCCAAGGATGGACCAGGGTGGGAGTGATTTGCACCCAAAAAGGCTCCCGAGTTTCCTAGACAGGCCATCCAGGCCTCCATGCCAAAAGGGAGCAGTAAGAAACTTGATGAGAGAGGCAGGTGTGCATAATGGGGGTTAGGCCCAGGTAGGACGGTCCCCCCTATACATGCAGAGAGCTCACCAGGAGCAATGCTGAAGGCTGCACAAAGAAACAAAACCAAGGGTCCCCCCCACACAAACGATGATAGCTGCACAGCTGCAGGATGCCGTGCTGTGCCGCGGGAGCGGGCGTGTGCGCTCGACAGCAGAGGGCACTCCACCGCCACAATTAAGCAGATTCGTTCTCTTCTTGGGGTGGAAAAGGTGTAGCTACTGCAGATGGAGCCTAATAAGTGATGATAAGTCCGCAGAGCCCCAGGCGGGGAAGCCTCTTGGCCAGGGGGAGGAGGCAGGAAAAGCATCGTTTCCATCTCGGGAGAGGCGTATCATTATCATTATTATTATTAATTATCATGATGAGACCATTGTGACGGGAGGGAGATGCCACTGCACTGAGTGCTCTACCAGCAAATCAGTAAAAAATACTCCCCCGGCCCAAAGACGTTGCAAGCTCAATAGAGCAGCCAGACAAAGGAAGGCTGCTTATCCCGCCTTTACAAACAGCAAGTGGAAGCCCAGAGGCCAGTTAACATGGGAAAAGGCCGAGATGACAGGTATTACAACTTACGGCTGAGTCCTGACCACCCGGCCTGGGCAACACTGGGCAGTCCCTCTACAACGAGTGACACCGAATGCACTGGTTTAAACTATCAGTGTTTTGTGCAGGTTGAACTCCAGCGACCGGGACCACGCTGCACCGGGGATTATGCAGACAGGACAAAAAACGCCCCAAATTACTGCAGCATCACACATGCCAGGGTCAGCTGAGTGCAACTTCCAGCAGCAAAGACACTGCCAGGTGCACGGGCTCCTTGCGCTCAGGGTCCTTCACCTCCATTAGGGTCTTGAGAGCGGGCTCCACCATGCGGGAGAGGAGGAGAGATGGATGAAGACCAAAATGGGCATCAGGCCTGACGTGCATCCAATACAACATGCTCCCTGTACTCTGGGATAATGTTGGGCTCTCTGTTTTCTAGCTTAAGGGAAACAGCTGGGCTTTTTCCACTGCTGGAACATCTGTGCCAGGGGCTAGGGAGGGACCCGGCCTCCGTCTGCAGCCCGGCAGGAGGAAGAGATGCGCTGGAAGGAATGTGGGCAGACAGGAATGCTAAGCTGACGTCCAGCACCGGTTTGCAGTCACCGGACTATTTTTAAATGCAGATAAACAACTCCCTAAAAGATTTGGGAAGGTATCCGGTGCAGCCGGACACAGAGGCACAAAGAAAGAGCAGCCATGATAGCCTTCCCACCCACAGAGCCTCACGCTGGAGGGGCAAAGCCAGCACCTAGGGGCCTTTACTGAGACTGGAGCCGTACCGTACAAGACCCGTGCCAAACACAGGCTGCCCCCCACACCTGAACAGACAAAAGCTGCAATATTATATTATCGCTCCTTTGACAACCAAGGCATGAGGCACAAAAGTTAGGTAACTTGCCCAAGACCACCCAGAGCATCTGTGGCAGAGCCCAGAAGCGAACGCAAATCTCTACAATCTCATCCACATGCCTCACTAGACCCTAAGGTGAGTACAGGTGCCCCAGGTGCCAGCCTCTTGGGACCCAGACGCCCCTTACAGCCAGGTATGTAGAGCAAGCTGGCACGAGAGGCGTCCCAAGAATGGCTCTCATCCAGCCTCTGCCAGTTTAGCTCAAGCTTTTGTGAAGACAAGCCAGCTTTGGGCCAGCGGCATTTGGACAAGAAGAGGATGCACGTGCCAAATGAGGGAGCTCTGGGTGGCGGAGGGGCCTACAGAGCAGCTTGCTGGACGGCAAGCTGCGTGCAACGATTTGAGGACGGGGTATAACTACGCGGCTCTGAGCATCTGGTGCGGGCTGCCTGAGAAACGCCCCCTCTTCCCGCAGCAAGTGCTGTTTAACCAGAGGCAGAAGATCCTGTATCAGCGAGTTCAGTGGTGCAGAGACTCAGGGTGGCTCTTCGGGCCGGGGGAGCGGCAGGGCGAATTCCTGTTAGCAGGAGACAAGACGCACCTGGAAACCAAAGAGGGAGATCTGCAAGGTCAGCTCCAGCTCAGCAGCTGATGGGGGACCATCCGACGCCAAAATCTTTACAGCACGAGCAGCTGGTTAGCCCACATCCATCCCCGGCTTGCTCTGTGAGCTTAACGAGACGAGGCTGGGCAGGGAGGACGGCGCTAACCTGGGGAGGGGCCTATGGAGCCGTCCGACAAGCTGTCTCCCTGCCCCTGCCTGGGAGCAGACCCGCTGGAGCCTCTCGGAGCTGGGGGTCCTCAGGATGCGAGCAAGGGGGACAGCATGCATGTGAAGGGCATCTCGACCTGTGCAAGCCAGAAGTGCTGAGGGTGCATTTCCTCTCCCTCTCGCCTTTCAGCTCTCAGCCAGCTGCAGGTCCCAGCACCAGTGCCAAGCCCTGCTTCCACCTTCACCTCGCAGACTCATCCCAGCCTCACCACCGCTGGATGATGCTCTGAGCGGTGGTGGCAAAGGCCTGGGAGCCATCTGCACCCGGAGCGAGACAGCGCTGGACCCACGATCCTGGAAAATCCCTTTTGAGGGTGGGATGGGACTGTAGTGTCATGGCTCGTCTTAGCAAATCAGCCCCCGTCCACTGTCGCCCACTCCAAGACCAGGCATCCTCCATCCTTGCAGCCGTTCCTCGCCCCCAGGCCACGTACACAATCCAGAGTGCCCCTACGCCGCGGATGGGCTCCAGCTGGGTCCATCCAGCTCCTGCTGGTTGCTGGTACAGACCCAGTGCTGCATTATATTAATGGCATGGAAAAGCCGGTGGCTCCATCCCACACGCATCTCTCCGAAGTAGTGCAGATCCCTAATGCCTTTTTCCACCTCCCATCCCCAGCCGACAGCCTCTTCCTCCAGAGTGAATCAGCACCTCTGGAGACCCTGAGGACTCCCTGGTCCAGCCGGGAGCAAGCCGGCCTGGCTTTGCACAAGTCCGAGCTATGCCAGCCTGCACCTGCTGCGGGCCTTGCCTCTGGAGGGACCGACCAGGCACCACGCAGGCTGAAGGAAGCCAACAGCGCTAAAGCAGAGTCTGAGGGAGAGGGGATGGGCTGGGAGTCAGGACCCCAGCAGAGATATGGGATCCTCTGAACACAAGACAAACCACTTCCCTTCCCTCTGCCGCCCTTTCCCCAGACGTAAGACATCACCTTTCCCACCTGGCAGCACCCTCATCAGGGCACCAAGACCCAGAGATATGGGACCATTTTAGTGATGAGAGGGTGGACAGGAGAAGGGGAGGGGGCACGTTGAGAAAGAGGGAGCATTTGGGGAGGTTTCATACCGTACTGATCCGAGTCCAGGTTTTCACAGGGGACGTCATCGTAGATCACATCTTCCTCCAGCGCCGGGAACTCAAAACGGTCGCCTAGAAGCAGGAGCAGAGGACATGCTAAGCCCACGCCGCCGGCAAAAGGAACCCATGTAACAGCTCCTTCTGCATCTGACTTGTCCTCCCAGCTGCCAGGAGCCTGCGCAGCGTGATGGGGAAGGCACCAGATGGGGAGTCAGGAGCCCCGACACCTGCTCCTGCCTCTGACAGCCGAGCTCTTTCACCTCCCTGTGACTCATCTCCCTCCCTTGTCCTGTTAGATCATCTGCCCCGGGGCAGGGACGGCCTCGCTGGGGCGTGCGCACCCAGGACGATGGAGATGGCTCAGCCTTGGTTGAACACCTGATTTTTCAGCGCGCTGCTCTTGGTGCTTTTTCAATGCCGGGGGGAACAGTATCTTGCTAACACTAAACGCAACCCTTGTGTCAGACCCCTCCGCAAGGATTACTCCAGCTCTGTATCTAGGTTTTACAGCTTGGCTCCGTCTCCTTTCTGATAAGCGGGAGGCTGGAGCTGCCAAGTCAGATGTGCTCAGGTCAGGGCCTTCCAACTCAGCAGAGAGAGATCAAGCCCCACGTGATCTACAGCCCCAAACTGCCCTAAATAGACTAAAATATTCAGGACTCATGGTAGAGGCGATATCTTTTATTAGACCAACTAGATTTTTGCACCCCAAAATGAATAACTAAATAAATAAATAAATAATTCTTGAATTCTTGCAAAAATCCAGTTGGTCTAATAACAGATATCACCTCAACCATGAGTCCTGAATGCTTTTTTCCTCTAGACCAATATGGCTACAACCTGGATACCCAAATAGAGACTAGCCTCTGGGCTCAGACCCTTCCCCATTTTCACCCACTGAGCCCTCAACACCTTCTTCCAGGCAAAGTAACATTGGGGTACGTTTGCTCCAACGTAACCGAGGGGTGGACAGCTACCTCCGGGAGAGCTGGTCATCTCTCCTCTCCAGATACCAGCATAAAGTACATCCAGTTGGGAAGTTAAATGGTATGAAGCATCTAGGCCCTGAGTCATTGCCCCACCCGCGAGTCCCAGTCCCAGAGATGCCCCATAGCCCTCCTATCCTGAGGACTGTTGCCTGTTTACCACCGGAGAAGAAGAGGATGGGAAAAGCCTTGCCAGCTCCCCTACGGATGCTAAGAAAGCAGCAGCTCCGTTTCAAGGAAGGTGCGGCGCTCTCCACCCATGAGCCCATGCAGGTATCTGGCCCCTACCTCGCCGGGAGCTTTTCCTCTTCCAGCTGAAGGTGCGGGTCCTCGACTGGGAGCTGCCCACCACATCTCCATTGCTGACCACCGAGAGGAGCCTGGAGCAGAAAAGCAAAGCACCGGGTCAGGCTGAGTTAGCAGGGGGCTGGGTGAAGATGGACAGGAGCAAATCCAGCAGCCTGAGGGCCTCTTCAGAGCAAGCGCCGCTCATGCAAGCGGTGCGGTAGCAGGGCAGGCCGGGCAGCAAGCATTGCCAGCTCCACCAGCATGCACAACCCACATGAGGGCACAGGTGCTGCACGCAGACTGCAGCCTGGGGGTACCCAACTGAAGGGGGAGCACCTTCTAGGTTGGTAGCAGGGAAGCACAGCAATGCAAATTCAGCACAGGCCACCTGACACCCTTGTTGTGAGCTTGGCCAGCTCATTAGCCCTGCAGTGGCTTCACTGTTACTGGTGCCCGAGCTGGCTTCCGCCTCCAGTGTAGACGCACCAGCTCCCCGCAAAGGTTAAATGAGCCTGTTCCTGCTTCCAGTGGAGAGCGTCGTTCCTTATGCTCAAGCATGCTCCAAAGGGCCTGGGTTCAAGCCCACTGATGGCCCTGGGGCAGCTTGTTACACACGTCCCCACATGCATGCTTGGCTCCTAGATGTGCCGCACCGGAGGCCTGGAGCTACACGGCAGATCTCGGCTGCGTGCCTGCCTCTACCACGCTGCCACCGCTGCTCCTGACAGACCCACGTGGCAGAAGTTTCCCTCCATTTGCCTAATTCCCTTCCCATTGCCCACCACCGTGTTGCTTTGCCTCCTTACCTCCTCCAATGCACTCTCTCCCCCCATGATAAATCGACCCTGTTCCTCTCCCACGGCTCATTAGCTCCTCGGGGCAGGGACCTGCCTGGGTCTCTTCCAAATTGAGTCTCACGCACCATCTTTATCCATGCTAGGTCTGTACAAATGTGCCACCGAGGCAGCCCCTGCCACCAAGCACTTGCCAGTCTCCTGTAAAGCTATTTCGCTTCAATGCGGGGAAGCTAATTTTCCAAGCTAGGCAGGAAAGGTCTGAGCATATGCTTCAGATAGGGCCAAGAAAGCAGGTCTCATTTATGGCCAGGAGCCACCACGGTGGCCATACATCATGCCTCATGGAGGATGGATACCAGCTAAGGCACCGCACCGGCACTCAGAAGAACCGGGTTTTGGTCTCCGTCCTAACATAGCGTGAGTGCAAGGCCAAAAACTAGGCACAAACCCCATTCCTTATAAGACTGCCACTTGCATTCGCTACCCTCCAGAAGACTCGGCTCTAGGCCCTGGCAGGGCATGCCAGCTGCAACCGTACATTTGCCAAGCACACCAACCAGCACAACAGGGCTTGAGAGTGTTTTAAGGGTCTGTGCAAGTCCCATTAGCGCTCAAAGGGGAGCCAGGTTTGAAATCTCGCCTACTGGAGAGGGTTGAGGCCGGGATGAACAGAGACCGTGTGAGAAAAGCGATGAGATGACACAGGGGTTGATGGTGCCCGGGGGACCCTGCATCCTCCCAGCCTTCCTCAGGGAGAGATCCTCTCCCCCAGCCCTGCAGGAACCCGACTCAGCCAGGCAGATCTATCCTGGGGGAAGAGTCAAGGCTCCCTTCAGCTATGAAGCATCACAGCTGCACGATGTCGTGACTTTCTGCGGTCCTACAGCAAGCTCAGAAGCCAGTCGGCATTGCTCTCCGTAGGAGCGGATGGAAGGGCTCAATTCCCCATCATGGTGCAAGCACAAAACCAGAGGGGACGTCCACCGCATCGCCTTATGTCCCCGGCTCATGTGCTGGGTCTGGGGGGACCCCGGGGGACCCGAGGCAGTCAGGCCGCACCTGTCCGGGGGGCTAGCCCCCGCCGGCGGGGGGATGGGCAGGCAGCAGTGCACCAGCACCTGCTCCTGTGCAGGCTGAGAGCTCCCTGTCCGCCCCAGGGGTGGGTCTGTCCTGCACGGGAGACCCATGCAGCTCATATAGCTGAGGAGCCGGTCTGAAGTCACCGAGCTCCCTCCTTTGAGCCTGGCGCCCTGGCTGGAGCAATGAGTGGGGGCGTCTTCCTTCAGAGAGGGAAAGACTGAGACCTACACGTGCCCGGCTGCTCCCCTCTCCCTCCCTTGCTCGCCCCAAATTTCTGCTATAGGCACGATAGGCCTGCAAGTGTGGGGCTCAGTCTTCTCCATGCCTCCCTTGAAGACCCTGGTAAGTGAGCAAGGAGCTAGTCCTGGCCCAGCCAGGGAAGGGCAGCTCAGGGTGGGCACCTGCTGTACCCCAGCATCCTGCTGCCCCCCTCCAGCAGCCCCCCCCCCACCTCTTGTACCTTTAAAGCCAAGCGCTCTGCTCCTCTCAGGAAAAACGCAGCAAGACCCCCCCTGACATCTTGTGGGACACCCCCAGCGCCCACCGCCCCCGCGGTCGCCCTCGCTCCTGCCGGGCGTGGAGGCGATGTCCTTGTAGCTCCAGGCAGCCGCTCCTCTGCCTGCCCAGCCCCGCCGGTTCCTCTCCCACGTCGAAGGCGCACAGCTGTGCTGACTGGGCGAGATCCCCGAGCCAGCGAGCTGAGCAAACTCGCTACCGCTTTCCTCTCCCCGGCCGCATCCTCCCTGCGTGTCGCAACGCCACCGGGACCACGGGGCATCGTCGCGCTGACACCCAGACCCGCTGCGCAGCCACTTCGCCTCCCTCCGCAGAGGTCTGCTCCCTCGTTAGGCTGCAACAGCACTTCTTGGCAGGAGGAGGGAGAGCAACACATTTGTGAGGATCGATGGAGCTGCTCAGGCAGGAGGCTCTGGAGACACCGGGACTGGAGAGAGGTGCCAGGATGCTGGCGTGCAGCCTCGCGGCTGCTCTACTTGGTGCTAACCCCAATTTGGGAGCAGACAGAAGGAGCCAGGACTCTGCAGGCCTAGGCTGAGCGACCCTGGGCAAGTCATTGCTCCTCTCCTCTCTGTACCTCTGCTTCTCTTTGCCCTCGGTGGGACACAGGTGCGTCAAGGGGAAACGCCGCAGCTCTGCCACCGTCTCAGAAACCGGGGACCTGTCCTCAGCAGGGACCTCGGGCACTACTGCAGTAACACCGACGCGTAAAGCACGTTCGACAGCAGCTTTCTCTCACCTGCCAAATCCCCACCTTGCTGCCCCATCCATATCCTGACACTCGCACTGCACCGGGGGAGCACTCCCGGCCCCCTTGGAAAGGAAAAGAAACACCGTGTTTTCCCGGGGTGGCATAACCACACGCTGCGTGCCCGCTTCGAACCAAAAACAAGGGCATGCAACTTCCTGAGCTGCATCTGCCAGGTGGTACAGGAAAGCGCTGCATGCCGAGCTGCCGAATCCTCCTCTCTCCACCACGCTCTGCAGCCTGATGCAGCTCATTTACGGCCTTAAATGCAGCCCCCGCCCCGGTACTGCTGTGAACGTCGATGAACGCTACAAACTAGGAATACTCTCTGAGCTCCTACACAGCTAGCGCTGCTTTTAAGAAACAAGACATTTGCCCACAACGGAAACTTAAATCTTTACAACAGCAGAAAGCAAATCCAGTGTCAGTCAAGGGCCATTTCACTCTGGTTGCCATTAGGGGTCAGGATTTAGGCACGATCTTCCCTCCCAAGCCAGACTCGCCTTTTTTGTACCTCTGACCCTCTTCCAGGAGCCCAATGCCCCACGGCTCAGAAAGGACCGCGTAGTCTGCAGGCCTGAAGCCCAGCAGATGCTCTTCTTGCACCTCCTGAAGGGAGAAATCCCTGTCCCCAGCATGCTAAAAGTCTGCGAGAGATCAGTGCTGAAGCCAAGCCTTGCAATTTAGACCCAGCCCTAGTAGGGACAGAATTAATGTGCTGTATAAGTGTCCCGAGAGAACAACATCCTGTGGGATGACTAACCTGGGTCTGAATCCAGGAGTCGCACCGCAGGTGTTAACCAGGAGAAGCGAAGCATGCTCCATGATGCTCCTTTCGCCCCTAGCCTCCAGCATTGCTGCCCACCACCCATCCAGCGCCAGGGTCGGCCTCGCCACGTGAAATGCAAGCGTTGAGGAAGATGAGGGAGAAGCTGGAAGGCGCCGACACGGGGAGAGCCCCAGAGGTGGGGGATACTGGCTGACTGGTGGGAAGAAAAGA
This sequence comes from Gavialis gangeticus, assembly GCF_001723915.1. Classification (NCBI taxonomy): domain Eukaryota; kingdom Metazoa; phylum Chordata; order Crocodylia; family Gavialidae; genus Gavialis; species Gavialis gangeticus. Next base: position 20,959,765 of record NW_017729014.1, read on the forward strand.
TACCTCCAAAACCAGCGAGCAGCCGAACTGTGTCCTGGGAGCACCCAGGCTCCTCTGATTTATTCCCAGCAGCGCCGATGGCGAGAAGGCAGAATAGCTACCCATCGTGCCCCACTTGCTCTGGCTGGGCTGGAAAGCAACAGAAATTCGCACATCTCTACACACCGCTGTGCCCAATGCCCAGCTGTGTAGACAGCCCTGCCAGCTGCCTCAGGGCAGCCAGCAGCACTCGCTGCATCTGTAGGGGCAGCAATATGCAAAACTAAGGGCATGGATATGGGCGTTTGAATCCTGCATGAAAGGAGCGAGCGGATAGCCCAAGCCACCTAAACCGAAGTCGTTTCACCTACACCGACGATGCAGAATCACCCTGGAAAAAAACCAGGGCTAAGAGCCCCACCAGTTTCTGCCACTTCTCTCTAACATGCCTCTTGCCAGGCTTCCTAATGGGCATCACGTGCCTGATCCTTCAGCTGTCCTGTGTATTATGCAGCCAGAGCCACGTGAAACACTATTTCTGTGCCAGCAGCTTTTTGCAGCAACACAAAGGGCAGGGATACGGCGACTGGGAAAGGAACCGCCTAGGAAGGCAGAGTGCTCAGGGGCAGGCTCGCAGATCCACGTCTCAAGCTGCCCAGCCCCTCTACCCCCCTACTTCTCTCCCCGGCTCCCAGAAGCAGGCCTTCATCCCCTGCTTTTGGCAGCATTTCCTGCTTCTCACGGCAGGAGCATGGGCTCCAAAACACAGGGGCATCAAAATGGAGCCTGTGCAGGAAGGACTGTGAATAAAGCCCACAAGCTGTATTTGCTTAATTGACTTCATCCTCACACAGTGCACTCGTTCCGCTGCAAAAACAAGCCAAATGTAGACCCAGCCCCTACCAACGGCACCACCAGCTCAAGGGAAAGGGGGTCTTTCAACACACATCACCCACCCCAGGGTGCAAGTCACAACTAGCAGCCCACCCTGAGGCCGATACACTCCAGGGTAACCACCAGCTACTGGTAAGTGCTAATGAGCTTGATCTAACTAGAGATGGGGCTGTCACTGCCTTGCGGCCACCAAGCAACTATCAGTCTGACGGTTAACGATGAAATGAAAGCAGCTAGCCAGTCTCACTTAAACAGGGACTGAGTGGAGGATCTCAATGCATTTTAAAGCGGCAGGCCAGAATTATTCCCATTCTAGAGATGAGGAAACTGAGACCCAAAGAAGGCTGCGGCCTGGGTTTCTCACAGGGGGTCAGGAACAGGGCATGGACTTCTCTCAACTCCTCCTTCTGACTCCATACTAGTCTCTCTGAGCAAATAAAAAGAGCCCTGACAAGGTGTCCTGACTCTTTTACAACTTCACAGCACAGAGGAGTGACAAGTTGCAGGGACACCCAAGAGATGGGGGTTTGCATAGAGGAAGGAGGGTCTGGCACCCTTCGAACCCAATTCCACCTTGAATTATTCGCGGTCACACAAGACATGCCACACCTGGCCTAGGGGGAAGGGGTTGACAAGGGGCAGACCCAACCTCACAGGTGTGTGCAGGAAACCCGGGGGACTCAACCTTGCCCAGGTTCCCCTGCCCCGCGGCAGTGTCTGCTCCAATTGCAAGCTACTCTGGGCAGAGATGCTCTGCCTCCACGCACGTTACAACACCACGGGGCCTTGACCTCAGGACTGCCGTACTACTCAGAGTGACAGATAATTTGTTCAGCCTTCCCTAACTGCAAAAGCTGCAGACAGACAGTATAAATAGCAGGGAGTAGGCGAGATCAAAAGCCTTCGGGCCCAGCAAGAGCAGGGTTATTCACAGCACAGGGCGAGGACTCTGGAGGGGCCCTTTGTGAGCATTTTTAGCATATGAAGCATTTGCTCACATGTTGCTTGATACTCGGCCAAAGGCCGAGAGCCTGTTCTCATGTGTGGGAACCCAAATAGCAGGGGGGGTGGGCAAATTAGTAACAGAAGGTTATATTTTGCAGGGGAGAGAGACCTAAAATGTACCATAAGATTCTTGCAGAGATGTAGCATCAAGTCAAGATGCAGTTGCTGCTCTGAGAGGGTCCCCATGATATTGGATCAGGAAATAGCCAGGCACAGAGCAGCTCTCCTGGCACATACCTGCAGGCAAAGCTATGGGAGAGATCCATGCATTCGCAGAGGCAAGGACCTCTCCTGGAGCATGCATTTCAAGCACATGCTCCAGCAGGATTTGCCCAGCTTCAGGCCTCTCCCAGCTCCCCTAAATGATGATCACCTTGGGATGGGGAAGGGCCCAGCTCTGGGGCTGTCAAAGAGGTGGTTAGGAGCAGATGGGGATGAGAAGGCAGGCTGCATTAACCCTGCCGAGAGCCGTGCTGAGGGGGGAGCAGAGATGAAGGCTGCAGACAGCTCTCAAGCAGGACCGGCGTGCGGTCGGATTTGGACCTGACCTCTGTGTAAGGCAGAGGTGGGGAAGGATCCCGGCCTGCCACGTATCATGTGCTTGGAGATCCTCCGGTGACAGACTACGCACAGTGCGTGCAAAGTATGCCTCCCCCTGCCACGCTCCCAGACACTGTACGTCTCCCTGCAGAGACCTGGTCCCTGAGGAACCGCGTCCAGCTTGATTTGAGACAGGCTCTCAAATGCAAAAGTCGTACTGCTGTGGGACCACCCCAGTCCCAAAGCTCAGGGGGATGTTGAGATAGGGAGGCCACTGTGCCACGTTACAGGGGACGAGGCTGGCTGGCTACAAGCTCTATAGGGCAGGGCCTTCTTCCTGCTCCAGAGCTGTACTCACCCAGCACAGAGAGACCCTGGCTCCTCTGTGCTACCCCTATGCAAATCAATTGTTATTATGCATTCATATTATTATCGAGGCAGCTGATCTGACTCAGTAAAACAGGTCCTATTATCAGGTGCCGTATTCATCGGTTGGTTTTTACTTCTATAAATGGAGATCAGGACCCTAAGGCCTCTTCTCCTGCAGAAGTGCATGAGGAAGGAAGGGCTGGAGCTTAGCCTGGAACAGAAAACCCTGCATTTTCCCCGTGCCAGCAAGACAGGCCACATGCAACTGTAAGAGCCGAGCAAGATGTGGAAGCCTAGGCTGAGGGCTTGCTGGAGAGGACAGGCAGCAGATAAAGCAGCTGATGTGATCTGGTTTAAGGACGGGGGGAAGTTTGGAGATGGTGGGAATTGCAAGTCCGGAGATGGGTAAAGCCCCAACTCTGCCACAGACTTTCTGGGTGACCTTGGACAAGTCACTTCATGTTCCTTTGCCTCCACCCCCTGTTTGTTAGGACCGTCCAGGGCAGGGACCGCCTCCTGTTCAGGTGGGTGCAGCACCCAGTACAAGGAGGTGCTGCCCTCCCTCCCTCCTGGAACAGTCATACCAAATACAACATATAGCAACACCCCATCCGGATACCGCAGTGAGGGATAAAAACCTGAATAGTACTGGAACCCTGGACACCTCCCGCCCCAACACCCATTATCCCAATGCAACTCCAGACGCAAACAGCTCCATTTCCAGCCGCTCCCTGCTGCAGATCCTCCAACCCAGACACCGAGCCTGGAGTTGGAGCCAAGTGGCAACACATGATGCAGCTTTAACGTGCCAGCCAAGAGCGGTGCGGCTGCCCCAGTGCCAAAGGCTGAGCTGGCCTGCACCAAGCAGCATGCAAAAAGCCTCAGCACCTGCCTCCAGGGCACTGCAATGGGTCTGGTACCTGCCATGTCACATCCAGAAGTGCTCTCTGTTACTGGGGAGGGGGAATATAT
>NW_017729014.1:20968523-20979768 GCF_001723915.1 Gavialis gangeticus
GTTGGAGCCAAGTGGCAACACATGATGCAGCTTTAACGTGCCAGCCAAGAGCGGTGCGGCTGCCCCAGTGCCAAAGGCTGAGCTGGCCTGCACCAAGCAGCATGCAAAAAGCCTCAGCACCTGCCTCCAGGGCACTGCAATGGGTCTGGTACCTGCCATGTCACATCCAGAAGTGCTCTCTGTTACTGGGGAGGGGGAGTCGGGGGGAGGGCTTGCTGGTTACAACCCTTTGTGCCCAAAATGTGCAGCCAGAGCTGACTCTGGGGAGAAGGAGGTTCAGAAACCTGTTTGCAGGAGGGAGAGAGGGAGCAGTTACCCCTTCCCCACCAGAAATGCAACTGGCCAGGCACGAGCTGGGCAGCAGCAGGACACAGACTGGGCCTCTCTTTTGGAGACCTGGGGGCAGGGAAGAGCAGCAGCCCCACTTCCAAGATGACTTGCTCGGCAGGAGGAGGGGACAGCAGTGGTATCAGATGGCCGGCCTGCTGAGATCTGGAGAAGCCCAGTGAAAGCAGAGGCAAAACCCCAAGAATACAGAGAGGAGACAACACCGATGAATGGCAAGTCTAGGTCAGCTCACACCAGCATCCACCCCTGACCCCTCAGCATGGTGGGGAAGCCCAGCAAATGCTTCACTAGGGTCACCCGTCACTCAGGCCAGGACGTCAGTGCCAAGGCCCCAAGCACCAATCCTCACTCCACATAGAGGTTTCCTAGAAGCAAAACCCACTCAGTCTTCACCCCTGTGCCCTTCCCATCACACACCCAGACAAGCATCCCTCCGGCCATATCAACCCCTCGTGCTTGTGGTAGCTGGCTTAACTCGGAGCAGCCTCCAGACTGCTCTAACTTTATACAGAGGAGCCACCCTGCAGAGCCCAGGCCCAGGTGAGAGATTTGAGGCACCTTTGCATGTCCGTGCGTGGCAGAATGGCACTTCTGTATGGCCCAGGATCCGTCTGGGAGAGCAACAGACTGACTTCCTAGGCATCAAGTTTAGCATGGGAGGAAGCTATTGAAGCCCAAATATGGGGAAACAAGCAGGAAAAGGGGAGAGGAGGTGATCAGTACAGTGCACGCCAGGCTGGCCTGGGACTTGATTGCCCCCCAGTTCACAAGATGCAACAACCGCATGAGTTGATCTCTCCATTACCGGCAAACAAACTGGGTTATATCAATTGATATAACCCAATGGATCCATGCCCATTCTCCCCCCACAACTCCTGCCCTCCGAGACCCCCTCCTGGCATCACCCAACAGACACCCAAGGGCTCTGGCTCACCAAGCCCAGACTCACTTACTCTGTCGGTGGCTGTGTTGCGAGCGAGTCTGTCAAAAACAAAAGCAGAAAGAAATCAAATCAGCATCTCAGAGTCCATCAACCCAGATACAGTACGAGTTGTAGGGGCAGCTCCAGGTACAAATTGGAAGGTGAGCACCCAATTCCTAGGACGGCCGAGAGAATAGGAAGTGGAGGTTTGGGAGGGGGCATCTCCTGTGGCATGGGTCCAGCCCCATCCCACCCCAGGCAGACCTACAGACACAACGGAGCCATCTCCATCTCCTGGGGAAGGGCTCCCGGGAGGGCAAGGAAGGTCTAGTTGAGAGGAGATGCACCCAGATTTGCATCACATGGCTGTGATTAGCAGTGGGGCAATCTCCCAATCTGATCAATGGAGACCTCAACAAAAGGCTTGACTCCCCCCGCATGGGGTTTAATCCCCCCCAGGGCAGGGGGAGATGGATCAACCTTGCAGGGAGGCCCTGGCTTTGCATGGGTCCAGCGCCCTACTCACTGGCGCTGATGCTGGAGTCGGAGTCGGCGAGCGGTGCCTGCCCCGCCGGGGGGGCTCCATCCCTCTCCTCGGCTGCAGCCGGGGGCTCAGCCCCCACTCCCGACTGATGCCTCTGGGCTGGGGCCTGCAAGGTAGCTCCCATGCTGGGCTCGGTGCTAGTGCTGCTCGCCCCCACGATGGAGTCCTCCTCCTCCTCGCTCTCCTCCAAATCGAACGCCTCCCCTAGCTCTTCCTCCCCCTCGGCCGAGGCCTCCAGGGCGCCCTGCGCCAGGCCAACCCCTGCAAGGAGAGGCAGAGGTGGGCACAGGTGGGGGCACAGGCACAAGAAAGCCCAGAGCAGCTGGAGCATCTTTCACCTGCTTTCTCCTGGAGCCAGCCCCAGCAGACAACGTGCCGGCACTGGGGCACCCACGCTACGCATGGCTCTCCGATGGTTACGGCATGTACTGCAAGTCAGACTACTATTGCCTCTGCCTATCGATGATGATGATGATGATATGATCAGGATAACAACAGCCCCCAGCTCATATCGCCCTTCCTATCAGCACCTCTCAAGTGCTCTAACCAAACTAGACTGATTTTGCACAGGGAAAACAAAGGCGCAAAGGAAGGAAGCGCTCCCCCCGCACAAGTCTGTCATGGATCAGATGGATGCTCTACATCCAGCGCCTGCCCTGACTCTGGTCCCGTAGCTCAGGAAAGGAGGGCTCGTGCTAACAGAGGTTCAGCTCTTTGGGCGATCAGCTGCCTCCTGCCCAACAAGTACACAAAGGTCTCATGCAGTGCATTTTGGTCGCTCCCCACCGCACAACAAGGGAAAGCTCCTCTTGGTACCTCCGGCAGGGCAGAAGCTCCCCAAAGCTGCCCCCATTACGGAGCCCGAAGCACGGCCTGGGATTCAACCAGATTTCCCTAGGGAGCCACCAGCACCAGCTGGGATGACACGGGGTCCTGCTGTCTGTACCACGAGCGCCGTGTCTCTGTCCTCAACGCCTGTGCACACGATAGAAGAGCCAAGAGGCAGCACCCGTGCACCTCCCCTAAAGCACCAGGCTGTAGTTTGGGGGTACTGGGGTCTTCTGCTGAGGCACGGCTGAAACACTGCAGCTTCTGGGGCTCCCCATCCATGTCGGCATGCATTAGAGCCCGGTACCCGCCTGTCTTGCCGAAGCCCATCCCTGGGACCCTGCTGTCAGGGGCCAGGCAGGCCGGGGTGGTTCTGGGCACAGAGGACAGCGAGCGGGTGTCCAGTGCAGGGGGAGCCATCACAACTGCACGGGGCCGCCCAGCACAATCCCACAAGCTGTGCAAGGGAAGGATGACAGTCCATCCCCCTCGGCCTGCGTGGAGGGCTGCTTTGCATTAGAAAAGCCCCACGGAAGGCAAACTAAGGTGCCCATCAGCAGCACCCGCTCCTGCAGGACTTGAACTGGGGTGGGCAGAGGGAATCCCCCCAGGAAAGCAGTGCCCACACCCCCAGGGCCGCCCACACCCAGACAGCTGCGGGTACAGTACCTACTGCAGGGCTCGGGGCTGGGTCGGACGAAGCCATCTCACTCTCGCTACGAAACCGGATGCTCCGCCGGGCGCCTGGGCAGCTGCTTTCCTGGGGATGCAAGGAGAGGAGACAGCTGCTGAGAAGAGACCCCCAGCACCCATTCCTAGGGCAGGAGGGGAAGGATCCTGTGCCCTTCTCCAGCCCCCCGCATCTCACAGGGCTTCGCTTATGGCGAGACCCCATGATAAGTTGGGGGGAAACCCTATAGAGCCCTTGTCTTCAGAGGGCTCAGCAGGTCATTCTCCAGGTCAGAGGTAGCAGTGCACCCCTGCCCCTAAAACGGCACCCCAGGGGTGCACCTCTTCTACCCGCTTTCGCCAGCATTTGCAACTTCAAACAAGGCCAAGTTTGCCAGCGGAGGCAGACCAGAGGCTGGGGAGGGGGCTGGGACAGGAGCAGCCCCCCGACTCTGCCCCAGTGTGCAACATGGCGGGATTCGCGGAGGGAAGAGGGTGGAAAGCCCAGCCGGAAAGCAGCCTGTGCCCTCCCTTGGAGGCGATTAAATGCAAAGCCAGGCCCCTGGCACGATGCCCGGCGGGGAACATTGTCCTTGCTGGTCAGGCAGAAAGACCCTGCTAGGACTCAATGGCCTTTTATTTTTTGCTTTGAGCCCCCGGTGGCTCAGCCCCTCTGACGTGAGCAACCCGTGACATTTAACCCTCGCTACCGCTGGGGCTTGCCACAGGGATCACACGACAACCCCCAATTAAAGCAGGCATGGCCTGTCCGTCCCAGCTGCCTTCTTCCCCTAAATGAGGGCAGGGCAATGCTACCATTTGCACCAAGGCAGCCAATTTGGGGCTGCAACAGGACCAAGCGCAGCCGGTTCAGAGCTGCTCAGACTGCCTGGTAAATGCTGGCGACAGGCAAGGCCAGGGATGAGAGCAGCCCTGAATGGGTTAAGGAGATGAATTTGCCCCAAGTTTGGGGGTTTTGGACACTGGGCTTGGGCCCCCTGCAGAGGTGGGGCGAGCCCCGAGGGCAGCACTTTCCCCTAGTACTGCAGCCGGGGGGTACGAGGGGCATTGCCACTGACAAACGGGGATAACTCGCCGCCAGCCCAGCCGACTCCAGGTCAGCGCTACCGCATGAGCGAAGGACTTGGGTGTAGCCCTTGACGGACAGGTCAAGCGAAGATGAGCCCTGTGTCACACCACTCCCTTTGGCAGGGAGCAGTTGTGCAACCCTCAGGCAGGAGTTGCAATCGGCCTGTGGTAGGAATCAAAACGTTGCACAGGGAAACGAGCTCCGTGCAAAGCCCGGGCCTTCCCATTCACCCCAGCGAGCACACAGGCGTCCGCAGAGCCCTCGCAAACCCGCACCAGCCGCAGCCACAGCCCAGGAAGAGTTTCCTGCAGTGGTGACACCTCTGCACTGACCCCCAGACCTTCAGGCTGCAGAGCTGCATGGGGCCGATGCTCTCCAAGCACCCCCAGCTCAGACAGCAAAGGGGGCGACCATGCAAATCCAGGCCAGAGTGCTTCCCACCTGGTCGCCCTGATGATACCTTCCTCCAAGGCTGCCGGGAACAAACGCCACACTATCTACCCCAGGAAACACCCCCCCCAGACACCTTCCTCGCAGCCTCACCAGACCCCTCCATCCGCAGCGCTGGGGTCCTCGTCGCTGCACCCCAGCAGCTCCTGCCGTCACCCCGACTCTCTGCTTTTCCGGGGCTGGGACATGGGCTGTTGGGAAGGCGAGAAGGTCCCCGCGGCTCACAATGCCGCCATGCCTGGCTGCACAGGCTGTTTGAATGCTGCTTGCCGCCTGTCACGGCTTCCCAGGCAATTGAATAGGGCTGGAGCTGGCTCAGCTGGGGCTAATTTTGGTAGCCAAGGCAACTGGGCACGGGCATGGGGGAAGGGGAAGCTGGAGCATCAATGCTATTACCATGCAAGAGAAGCCCCCTGGCCTGCGCCAAAAAGGGACTCCCACTTGCTCAGAGCATCAATGAGATTAACCCCTTCTCAGCCACCGGCTCGGTGCACAAGGGAGGCGAGCGCCGACAAAACTAACAGCAGGGCAAGCAAGCAAGGCCCAGCACAGGTCTCTTTGGCTGCAAAAAAAGCATCAAGAGATGCGGTGCTCTAATGGATTCACCCTGGGCATGCGGGAAGGAGACGGCCGTGCTGTTCTCAGAGCTGCTCGGGGGCCTTCAAGGTCATTTTGACTCCCCTCCACCTTTGTCCCCCTTCCTAGCCTTTGTCCAGTCACCTTGGGGGAGGAAAGGGGCACCCAGCAAAACAGAGCCCCCAAGATCTGCAATATAAACACGACGTGGCTGTTCAGATCAACTCCAGTGACCACCTAGATGGAGGCAATTTCTGGCTGCATCTCCAGCTGTGAGATACAGGAGATGGAGGCACACACGTACCACACCAGGCGAGGCGAGTCTCGAGGCATCTGGACAAATGCCCTTGCAGGGCACGGTCTGTACCAAACGAGCCCGGGCCTTCTTAATAAGCCCGCTCCTCCGGCATCTCCTAGCCCAGTCACGCTCGCCCTGGGTGCCCTGAGACCCTTTCAAGGGCGCCAGGCAATGAGAGCCCTGTTTGGTTTGCAAGCAGGATTCACAAGATAAACCTGGTTATTTCAAATAGGAAGTCATAGTTGTGGTTCGAGTTCTCTGCAAGAGAAACTGCTCCATTATTTTCTTCCCCCTGCCCAGAAAAAAAACCTATGAACTAGCATTTTCCAAAGGGAGCACAAGTCTATCCAGGAGGTGGCCACGTTTTTGGGAAGGAGAAGGTCCATTTGAAGCACAGGCCAGGGGTTACTCCTATCTGCGTGCATTAAAAAGGTTGCGAACCCACTGTCCAAGTGCTTCATAAATAGCTCTTCAGACCCCCATGCTCTCTCCTCGACGGTAGGAAGGGATGACAACTCTCCAAAGCAAAGACAGCCCCTTCATTTTTGTTTCTGCAGCTTGCAGAGCTAAGGGCCCTCACTCCCAGCAGGGTGGGCTATCCAGGGACACACGCGCTCTCCCCAAAACAAGTGAATATACATTATTAATCCCGCTGTTGGGTTGCAAAAATCAGTGCAGGTAACTGCATCTTGGGAGCATGTCGCAGAGGGAAAAAAAGCCAGCAGCAGGTGCCACCTCCAAATGCATGCCCTATATCTCTAGGGGTCCAGCAATGCACTGAGAAGTATAAGGCAACAGGTATTAAAGAAAAGGGATCAGGGGAACATAGGGCATGATAAGATCCTTGGAAAATGATGGGTTAAGCCCAGCTGCTGCTCTCTTCCTCTACATTGCCAGCACCATAATGACAGCTTGTTAGAGAGGCCACGCTTTTGGGGAGGTCAGGGTCATAGGGCCAAGCTGAAGTGCAGGCCAGGGGTTACTCCTATCTGCGTGCATTAAATCGCAGCCAGATCCTCCGCAGCCGCGCGTCCCCCCCGCGGGAGCCCTTGCCAAAAGCAGCTGGGTTTGCTGCTTCCGCTGAGTCAGTCCCCAGCTAGCAGTTGGGAAAACCTAAAGGAAATCAGGGAAACACTGACCAAAAGGCCAGACCGGAAACGGAAGCAGGTCCAAAAGCTGCAGAGCTCCGATGGGGACACGTTTTTCCAGCTCAAAAGTTCAGGAATGAGCACGGGGTGGGGGGAAATGACAGCAGGACCAGATCCACGCAGCCCCGGGAAATCCCTGCGGGTCAAGGCTGGCTACACATGCACGGAGCAAGGGTGAAACACAGCCCCATGGGCTTGGCCCTGCAAAATCGAGCAGCTCCGTTCTCAGGGGAGAGGAAGGGACCGATCTCACCCCGAGCTGGAAAGACCAAGGTCTTCATGCCATCCGGAGCCAGGCAGCAGGAGAAACTACAGGCAGCTGGATAGGAAACAGGCAGAAAGCCTGGAGCTGCTGCATTTGCAGCAAGGCCTGATGCCAGCCACGGAGATACGTGCTCCAAACCAGAGGGAAGAGAGAAACCTGGGAGGAATTGCAAAGGTCAGGTGGGAACCGGCGGTGAAGGCATTAGCGTTCCCAAGCAGCAGGCAATGCACCTGCCACAGGAGATCGGGGATGCTGCAGCAAACTGGGGCACTCCAGTATCATTGGTGGGGTGCGGTGGAGGGTCTTTTTCAGGATTCGGGTGGAGTCAAGGGAGTCTTCCCACCTGAGACAGGCTCAAGGGACACAGAGGTCACGCAGCAGGTTGGCAAAGGCAGGCACTGCACCCGGCTCTTGCAACCCAGGCCTGGCCGCCTGCACCACGGCACGGCTCTGCGGAAGCCGGCTCCAAACTACTCCCATGCCAGATCCCTCCGGTCCGTGCAGCACAGCTCTAGGCAAGGAGGTAAGACGTGATGGGGGAAGAAGCAGGCCCGCAGTGCTTCTAGCCGGCATCCCAGACACGGCTCGGGCGCGCGTGACGTCACGCTGGCCCAAACGAACGCTTCAAAAGGGGGTCGTTCAACCTCTCGTGACAGCTGTGCGGACACTAGCCTTCCTTCTATGAAATGAAGCTGATTTCAGGATAGATTCGATTGATTAGAAGCCGATTGAAGAGAAACCACTTGAAGCTGAGCCCGGGCAGCGTGCCAGGCCCTCTGACCCCAGTTTGATCCAGTCAGACAAGCGTGTGCGTGCCCATGGACTGCTCACTACGGCCAAGTGACCCACCGAGTCCACTGAGCCCATCACCCTGGTGTCCTGCCAGAAGTCAAGGTGCAGAAGACAACCCTGATGAGCACCCTGAGATGCCGTGGATATTGCATGCACACCGGGTCAACCCAGGGCTGCAGGGAGCATTGCAAGCTGTGGGTGCCCTTCCCCGAGATGCCAAGAAAGGGTGCTTTCGATCCATGCCCAGTCGCGGGACCGTGCACTTCACGCAGTCCAGGGTTAGCTATTCTGGTGGCCGAAGAACAGGCTTTGACATCCAAGACGGAGGCTCCCTGTGCTTGCAGCAACTCAGGACAGGAGGAAGGCAGCTAGGGAGGCATTTCCAGCCACTCTGAACAGCGGAGCGGCCGATCCAAATTTCTGCCCTAGCTTTTTTGGCAGCTTCTTTCTGGTTGTTCTCTGCATTTCCTCTGCAGACAACTCACGGACGGCAATTACCCCAGACAGAGGGGTGGCAGACTCTTTATTTAAAGACATCCTGCTTATTGCCGATAAGAGGCAGGCATTAAAAATAAACACCCCTGACATTTCCTAGATAAAAAAGCCCAACTTCTTGAGTTTTCTTTTACACTAATGTGCAAATCCATCTGCTTCCCTGCAAGGCTCAAAAACAGACTTAGCCTCCCTCTGCACTGCTCTTGAAAGCTAATTCTGCCCACAAATATTTTTTTAATGACTCTTTTGCAGAGTGTTTGCTTACCGGCACAAACGTGTTAGCTGTGATTTATTCAGGGATGTTTCCTCTCTCTAAACTCTGTTCACTGGTCCCATATACAGGGAAATGTTTCCAGCCAAGGAGTGATGTTTAAATCCTCCTGTGCATATTTATATCCCTTGCATATTGTTGACTAAGTGTATTATAAACATGCCATTCTCCCGTTTCTGAGCTCGCGCCTCCCCAAAATGAATGTTGGAAGAGGTCTCTCCAAATCACTGTGTTTTGTTTGCAAATCCAGGCTAAGAGCTCTCAAACCTATGGGAAACTGAGAATTAAATGCAGATCTTGCCTCAGCAAAAGCCAAGGCTCCTGTCACCTGAGACAGATTCACAGAAGCTTACAGACACAAGCAGAGTCCACCATGGTGACAGTATATGGACCATGACACTAACTGGAGCATTTCCAATTCCAGTGGCTAGGATGCAAGGACGGAGGCATGCACTAGCAAGCTCAATACCACCCAGATGTAGCTACCATATTCCCTACATTGATGAAGCTGCAGCTTTTCCAAATGGGACTGAAGACATCACCCTAAAAATGACATGGAAACACAGTGGGGCATTGAGACCTTCAGGAATTCCCATGCCAGTTGTGCCAGAGACCCCCCAAAATGACCGCCACATCCAGTACATCACCTTCTGCCCGAGCAACCACAGAGCAGCAGCACCAGACCTGTGCTCCACTGCACTGGCAAAGTCTCCCCCATGGACTGGGGGCTGGATCCCTGTACGGGAGATCATTTGCAGCCCTGTATGGGTGGCAGGGGAAGGAGGGAGAGAGAGTCCTGGAAGGAAAAACATTTGGACTTGAGCGCATCTCAGCAAAAAAAAAAAGTTCCTCTGCTGGGTGTTTTTAATCCCTTGGTTTCTTATTCTTCCAACAAAAACAAGCAAAGCATTTTCACTTGTGTTTGAAAAAAATCTGAGCAAAAGAAGGTAGCCACAAAAAAACTAGAAGCCAGGGCCGGATCAGCCTACTTGATTTCATTGGGATAGCAGAGGTGCGGAAGAGTAGTTCCCGTTGACAGCCAGCATAAGCTCCTAACAGACCGATTTGTCCTCCAGCCAGTTATTTTGCCATCTGGCTTCTGCAAGCAAGCCTGTTATGGAGAATTAGCATGCTCTCCTCTCTCAGCAAAGAAGGGTGAAGATCTCTTAATTGCTCCAGAAAACAGGTTGCTCTAAAGCAAGTTCATTCATGTAAAATCCGACCCGCACACATGGTAGCAGCTGTGCACAGGAGACTGGCCACCGTGGAGGTGTCTGAAGCATGTGCCATTTGCCACATAGATCTTCCGCGGGGTTTGGGCACTGGATCTGTCCCACATGGCTGATGTAATGGAGAACACAGGATGGCAAACAAAAGTCTTGCAGGACAGGCTACACGCAGCCCTTGCAGAAGGACTGCAAAATGCAGCAAATGTTTGTATGGGGGGGAAAGAAACAGGACAAGATAAACCTCAGCCCCGACTCTCTCCACGACTTGCACTGTGAAGTCGTTTTACGCCAACACTAAGCGGCTGCAGCCTACCGCTGCTCCGATCTGGTAGCGCTTTATGCTCGCTATGGCCCAGGCGCACCACATCTGGACACAGCCCAGCCCCTGGAGATAATCCAGTTGAGCATCTCAGTCTTCAAGTCAAACAAAACAAGTCTCTGGCTCTCATGGTTGTCAAGAAAAGCTGAAGTCCAGCCACCCTCAGACAGCTTCTCAAAGTCCCAGACAACTGCTCCAGAGGCCTGTCACTACCCCAGGTCTACGGGGATTTAGGACTCAGATGACACAGGGAAGGTAATCCAGATGTGCATCGAAGGAGAGAAAATGGGGGCAACGACAGGTTTGTGGTCTCAACGTGTCCATGGCAGCACTGAGCATAAATCACGAAAGGTTAGCTTTTAAAGGGGTTGTTGGTCGTAGCCCCATTGGTCTGAAGACACAGGCAGACGAGGTCCTGTGGGTGAATGTGATCTTTTTTATTAGACCAACTAAACAGATGGAAAAAAATGTTCTTTGCAAGCATTCGGTGTCTGTACCTGAAAGCTTTCAAAGAACAATTTTACCAACTATTTAGCTGGTCTAATAAAAGAGATCACATTCACCCAAAGAGTTTTTAAAGGCATTTCAGTGCCAACAATTTGTCCCCGGATCTGTCCTGTGCCTTAGTTTCCCTGTCCATAAACCATTATCATCTCTCCCTACCCATAAAGGCATTATCATGCATCCCTTCTGTCTGTGCACGTAGCACCTAGAGCAATGAGACCCAGAGCTGAGCTGGGGGCTGGAGGTACGGCACCCACGACAGAGCCACAGCTGTTATAGGGGAAAACCTCTGCACCTTACGGCAACAAATTCTCCCCAGCAATTGAAGGGGAAGAAATAGAGAAGCAGGGAAGTGGGACCAGCTCCTGAGTCTAGGCAGCCTGGGTGAACTAATACTCCTTCAGACTCTCCTATGAGTAAGCTGGCAAGTATCTGTCTTTATTAGTGCATTTTTAGCCTTTGTGCTTAAGCAACAGCTTCCAGCTGTTAAAGCTGCC
>NW_017729014.1:20984768-21012120 GCF_001723915.1 Gavialis gangeticus
TGAGACCAGCTCCTGAGTCTAGGCAGCCTGGGTGAACTAATACTCCTTCAGACTCTCCTATGAGTAAGCTGGCAAGTATCTGTCTTTATTAGTGCATTTTTAGCCTTTGTGCTTAAGCAACAGCTTCCAGCTGTTAAAGCTGCCCATGCAGCTGGGTATTTGGGTGTCCAACAGCAATGGAGACTTTTGGGTCTCCCCTTTATACTGCCACGAAGGCTGGGCCTCAGCCAGAAATGCATTCACCACCAGCCCAAGAACCAGGGGTTAATTTAAAATCTTATTTATTACTATGTGACTCCCACTTAAATCTGCCCTCCAGCTGGATTGCCCAATGGCACTTCTTGCTAATCCTGCTTTGCCGGGATCTACCCACAGCTTTTGTTTAGCAAGACACACTGGAGCACTGCAAGGTGACTTTCACAGGGAGCAAGCAACATGGCTGTGTGCAATGGACCTTTATGCCTTGAGGGTGGAAAAAGGTCCAAGAAAGCATTTTTAAAGGTTTCCTTTCTTATTATTTAAAAAGATCAATCCTATTAGCACCAGCCCAAAATGGAAGGCTCTGGCATGCAATGCATGTGTATCCCCTTCTCCATCCAGGAGATGCACCAGAAGTGGAAAGCTTGCTCACATTAGAGGCAGACAAGGTTTTTCGGGGGAATCCAACTATTTGAGTCGGTCTAATAAAAGATATCAGATTCACCCAAAGAACCGTGCCTGCCTATGTCCTTGGACCAACACAGCTACAACCTAGAGCCCTGCTCACATTAGAAATATTCTTGGAGGAAGGCAGATGCTGCTGTTGGAAAGCAACAGGCTCCAGACTCTACACTTTGGCTGCAATAGTCACAGGGGTGGAAAGACCTTAAGAGGGTTATTATGGACCGCACGTTGATAAGTCAGCATAGCAGAGGACCACCAGCCAGAAGATGGATGGATGAGATGCAGCAGAGAGCCGCAGCCCTCCTGAAGTGTGTGCTTCCAGAGATAGACTGAGAAGACTTGGGAAGCTCTGCTACGATGGTCAGGAATAAATGCAATTTTTCTCTGGAAGCATCAATTGTTGAAAACCTCTGTGCAAATTTCCCTCATCTGGACAAGACCCTAATGAAGTGGCAAAACACCAGGAATGGAAGTTGAGCAACTGAGGAAGTTTTAAGCAGCATGACTGAAAAAAAAAATTAAAAAAAAAATCCATGATTGTTGTTTCTGCCAGCACCTATTTAACCTCAATGACTGATTAACACTGATGATTAAAAAGACATCTTTGTTAATGCTCAAAAACCCCATCCATTCAATAGAGGAGAAAAGAACTCCGATACCTCGCCCTACAGCAAAACCAGAGGCGGCCAGATTCAATATTACTGATGTTTTTTTAAAAAAAAGAAGAAAATCCTCGTCCGTTCATTATAAAAGACACCAACAAACAACATGGCCCATTTTTAAATATCCTTTGCAATCCAGCTTTACAGTTTTAAGTGGCGTGGGCTGTATAGCAAAACTCCTCTAACGGGCTGAGGATTTCTCCCAGCTCTAGACAGAAGGATGAGCTGAGAAATTCCAGTCTGGATTTGGAAATTTTTCCTGGATTTGTCCTTCAGGTCCATCATCGAGTTAGCAGCCAGCTGAAGGAGAGATGGAGGGCTGGAATCTGCATCAGCTCACAAAAAACAGGCAATGTTTGCTTGGGACACCATTTGCTGGGGAACCAGCATGGGTGATCTTGCAATTAAGGTCCTGGCCGGGGAATCTGGAGGGCTGAGTTCAGCTCCAGATTCACCATGTGAGCCTGAGCTAGTCACTGATGGGCCAGATCCTCAAAGGAGCTCATCATATGTCCTGCAGGCACTCCGTATCTGAACCGTGCTGGCACTAACACCGTTGCCTTTCAAGACTGACAGATGCCAAAACCACTGTGTTGGACACTGAAGAAAAGGCTGGAGCAGGATTGAAGCCATGATGATCCAGGGCAGCAGTGGGCCAACCTTTTGACTGGTGTCCCACAAATTAAGCTCCACGCCCTCCCCAAGTATCACTCTGACACCCCCTCCTGATCTGCTGCTCTGCTTTCTGCTCCCTACCCAATCTGCCACTCCATTGCCTTCTCCCCCTGCCAATCTTCCACTTGCCAGACAAGTTGCCCATGCAGTATTGCCAACTCTCATGATTTCCAGTGTTGTTCTTAAAGTCTATACTTTGGGAATGTGAAAAACTTAGCTCTTTCATATATATGCATGCGCATACACGCATGTGCATATGCGTCCATAAATATATATAAAAGAAAAAAACTAAGTTTCTCACATCCCCGAAGTGTAGCCTTTAAGAACAATGCCAAAAATCACGAGAGTTGGCAATAGTGCCCATGCCACCCGTGGCAGGCGTGCTACAGATTTCCAACCCTGGTCGGCAGGACGTGCAGGAAGTAAGAGGTGTTTGGCAATCTTTTTTTACTGGACCAACTTTATAGACGAGAGCTGTTAGACCAGCTTTTGGGCGTCAAGGTCTGGGAAAGAAGCAGACTCAGTCTAAGCTAAGCACCGGGTAGAACAACCATTTCTGTTGCACCCCCACGGTGTAAAGGAAAGAACTCAGTAAAAAGGGAAGTGGACCTTTTTTAGCAAAGCAAAGTAAACCTGTGGAGCAACAAGTTACCAGAAAAAACTTATAGAGCAACACGAACCAAGAGATGACCTTAATTATGTGACAGTAAGCCCATTCAAAGGGGGATAAAGCCATCACTACCCGGGGACCACAGGGAGGTTAGCAAAGAAAGCAGGTAAGATGAGCCATAAAACCATTGTGCTGAGTCCTTTCCTTTTGGTGGCCTA
Organism: Gavialis gangeticus; assembly: GCF_001723915.1. NCBI lineage: Eukaryota > Metazoa > Chordata > Crocodylia > Gavialidae > Gavialis > Gavialis gangeticus. The sequence continues at coordinate 20,987,597 of NW_017729014.1, forward strand.
TAGAGGCATGCATTTGCTCCACGACCCATCTCTGGAGGCTCTGCATAGATCTTCCTGGAGAACAAGTGCACAAGGTCAGAGATGGAGAGTGGGTGCTCCGAGCTCTCCCGCTCGGTGGGGAAACCTGGACAGATGATGATGTCTGAAAAAAGGAAGCTGGTGGATGTTGAGGTTGTTTGAAAACCAAATGGCCTTGCCTCTTCAGGCTGCGATTCCCCTTGCAATAAGAGGAGAATAGCATCTCCTGTATCCCGGGGGCTCTGAAGGCAAAGACATAAATGGGCACATCTACATGTTCATTAATGCGCTTTAGGTAATGCGCATTAAATTTAGTGCCTTCATCATGAGCTACTAAAAAAAGGTGCATTTGCCTATTTTAAGTTGCATTAGCTAAAGAACACTTTTTTGCGATGCTTTAACGCGTATTAAAGTGCACATGTAGACATGCCCAGTGTGTGTCAGGTGCTCAGCTACCTCAGAGACCAGAGGCACATGAGTAGTAGCTACATTTCTATCCCTTAATACCACGTCACCAATTAATTGTTGAAGGACTTGGCAGAAAAACACCTCCATTGTTGCTTATTACCAAGGTACACAGGAAGCAAACACTAGTTGTGCACATCCTTGATACCATGAGCTCTCTTTCGACCATGCCATCAAGACAATACTGCAGCCCACTGGATTTTGCTCCACTGGAGGTGCAAAGGGCAAGATCTTTGGCCGACATAAATCAGCACCTCTTTGCTCCGGCCCAAGGAGCAACGCTAATCCACATCAGTTGAGGATCTGCAATCGAGTGCGTTCTGAATAACCCCCGTGATAAGTTTGGTCCTGTGCTCTAAAGAGCAAACAAGACAAAAATAAAAAGGCATTTTGGATTAAACTGTCCCTGCAGCATGCTCAGTTAAGCTGGTAGGCATCAGGAGCTCAAGTCTACCCCTTTAGCCTGGTGTTTCAAAGAGATTATCAACAATTAAAAAAAAAAAAAAAGTCACTGTGTCCTTTAAGGCATATGAACAGAACAATGACTGAAGCTGTATTCAGATGGCCTAGAGGGCTTTCCAGCCAGCTTCCTGCTTTAATTTTAGCTGCAGCCTGCACAAAAGGAAAATAAGGCAAGGCAACACTTGGTGCATCTGCAAGATGCTGTCCTCCTAGAGGTCACAGCTCATAAAAGAAGGGTTTCCACCTTCAAGCTTGAATCCCTTCTATAAAAAGCAAGCGCCCCGCGCACACTCAGCAGCAACAGGTACAATTACTCCTGGAACGACACCTCCTGCACACACCTGCGTCACACTGATCCTCGGTTATAAATAGGCCGGTTGCTCAGCACACTGGTACCTGCTCGGAGGAGGCAGGTTGCAGCTGGCAGCTCAAAATGCAGCGAGAGCATCCTCTGTGGCTCGATAAGGAGCCTGAGCCACCCCGATTGGTGCTAGAGACCAGGAGCAATATGTGAAGGGGGTTTCAAGGTTTGTTCTTAGCTGGGCGCCTTTGCCTACAATGAGGCGAACGCTTTCAGAACTGCCGGGCGCTCCGTTTGCACAGACAACGGAGTCAGTCGACGCTTGGTGCTCTCGAAAAGTGCTGCACCGAGCGCTACGGGAAATCTGGAGGTGCCGGGTCGAAAGACCGAACTCAGCATCCCTACAATGGAAGTGGTGCGACACGAATCCCGTGGTGCCCGGCTGGAAGCACCACATGAACAAGGGCAGGCGCAAAGCCCGTGGTTAGAGGATCTCACTGTGACGGAGGACTTTACCACTCGCTCACAAGCAACTTTCTCCTGCTGTAGGGCAGGGGCATTACCTCCCCACTTCACATCCCACCTGCTGGAGGATGGGGAGCAATATAGGAAGACTTGCTTTAACCAGGGCAGGTATTAAATATATCCCCCACCTTCTCCCTGCATCACCAGACGGTGCACGTACATGAAGGGAACCTGCCTCGGGGTTTCCAGCGACTCATGGTGACGAGTGGAGATACAGGCTCCCAGCACTGTTGAAGTCAATGGGAGCTTTGCTACTGATTGCAATGGGAGGTGGACACACGCTGCTCCCTCCTTTAGGGCATACTGTTTAGGGAAACGGGTTTGATATTCAGCCCCATCTCTCTGGAGTGCAGGCACCTCCCTGTAACCGTGGTTGAGCTCAGGAAGAGGATGTGGCTAGACTTCGATAGCTACATGGGAACAGGGACTGAAGATGCACGTTCCCCATGGCCAGGCACTGAATAACCATCTTGGGGTGACCGAGAGAGGACGACCCCCTTTCCCTGCCAGACAAGCCCAGGAAAAAAAAAAAAAACAACCCCCTTGCTGTGCACAGCCCAGAGCTTCCAGATTACAAAGTGAGATGGACAAGGCTGAAACTCTGCCACTGCAAGGAGCAGCCTGGAGGACTCTGCTAGTATCTGACTTCTGGCAGGAGGCAAGCATCTGGGAGCATTTGCTTGAGAAAAGCTGCCGTGCTTTGCCGACTTCCTGCCGTATTGGCTCCAAAGCCAAAGACTGGGCCAGCAAAAAGACTGCGCTGATTAACAAACATAAGAATACCATCCCTCCCCAAGGTCTGGCCTACAGCTGGGAGAAATTACACAGAGGCATTTCCTGATTACCGAGGGAAGCAATGGATAATAAGCCTAGGCTGGAGATACAGCAACAGGACCTGACTGACATCTGTGGATGAAGCCAGCAGATAAACATGCAATTACCATTACAGATGCAAAGTGGGAAAATACCTGGTTGCTGCCGATGCAGCATCTCACACAGATCTGAGTCAGCGACGGGCCGGCGGAAGAGCGGGCGCCTGCTTTCCCTGTGTCCTGCCGAGGTGACGATGTTTTCCGGAGAGAAAACCCCGAGAGATGAAGGGCTACAAAGGGGGACACTTGGGTAGCAGCCAGCTACCCACCTGTCCTGGGAAGAGCTGCTCTACCAGGCGAGACGTCCTGGCAGGAGGCAGGTAGACTCAAAATACCTGCGTCCATGCAAGAGGCCTGAGCCAAAGGCTAAACCAGGAGAGGTTTAGGGATATAAAACCGACCCTCTGCCCAGAGCAGACCACCTGCAAGAGCAAACAGACAGAGGCTGCTTTGCTCAAACTCATCTCTTAGAAAGGGAAGTCTGAGCTGCAAACCTGGACCCAAACCTGGGTTTCAGCTGCGACTCAAGTCCAAGAGACCTTACAAGGCCCTATTAGCCAGCCCGGACCAAGGAGACCGCTCAGGCGATACAGGGTTTTTGTCCAGATCTGAAATGTTCCTGCCACTATTGGCTGTTTCAACACCGAGCCTTTCCCAGAGAGGCACCCGGGGCTATTTATTTCCCTATAATCTGATGAGCCGTTTTTGGACTATCAATTTTGGAAGGGAAAAGCCAACCGGTTCCCCCCTTCCCCAATGCAGGATCATTTCAGCACTTGATCTCGTCCAGCTTTAAGCATCTCAAATGTCCCTAAAAGATTCTGACGTTGCAACGCTCAAGCTTACCGCCATCAGGACCCATTTAAAGACTCAAAACAGATGGCTTCTCACCTATAGCTGGAGAAAAGTGGTAAAAGCAACACCATTCATGTTGGCAGGATTGGGCCCAACGGGTGATTTCTCCCCATGCTCATTGACCTCCCCGTTGCACCTTAATGTCACCTTTGCAACGCATCTCCCATCTCCCTGCTAGCAATCTGCACCTTCCAGATCTCCAGGGACATTTATGTTAACTTGCCCCACAGCCCTTGTTTAAATAGCCCAGCTCTATATACAGAATGTGTTTGCTTCCCCCCCCCACCTCAATTTTCTTCTCTTTCCCCAGGAATTTGCTTTTCTTTAAAACTCCCTCCATTTCATCAACATTAAGGTTCCCAGAAACAGGCAGAAAATAAACTTCATTTTTGCACAGAGCAAGCTGAAGGTGGAAGTCTGTTCCTCTTAGTCTCTGTGCAAAAATGAAGTTTATTTTCTGCCTAGGGGGACTTTTTCCCACTCCTGTCTGTAATTTTCCCTGAGCCTGCGGAAGGGCATGTGTACCTAAAAGCTTGCAGAAAACATAACTTTTTTTTTTTTTTAAATGTCTTAGTTGGTCCAATGAAAGGTATCCTCTCTGGACAAGACTTCTAGAGTTTTGCATTTCTTTCCATCTCAGACCAACACGGCTACCAAATACACCCCTGAACCAGACCCTAGATCATGTTCTCACCTGCCCCAATAGCCCTGCGCACTACTGGGGCAGAAAGTGGGCATCAGTTAGCAGCATAAATGGGTCTTGGGATCAGTAAGAATTGTACCCCCGGTCTCAAGTGTTTGAGCAGACCGTGACCCGCCAGGACGTCTCTGTACATACAACCCAACCCCTTGCTGGTCTCTATGGCAGGCAATGCACATTGCAAGTTCTCCCTTGACTGGTTTTCTACTCCTGCTCCTTGCCGTTTTCCAAAGCTCACTTCCACTTCCACAGCGTGTGCTTCTTTTCCCCAGAAAGACAAGCATGCAGTTAGTTTTCCAGGCTGACTCACCACGCTATTCCCGGACTGTATTTTCAAACCTCGGAAGCTAGCAAACGCAGCATGGCTAAGAGAAATGATGAACGCGCATGGCATCCCAGTGCTAATTAGTTATACTGCACCACCCATGTCAACTATCCCAGTAATGACTAAATATTTATAGCAGGCAACAAGGAGACAGGTTTGGCTTGATTGCACGGCTATTAATATCTGACACTCCCCGAATCACACTCCAGTAGAGATAAGAAAAACAACGCGTTTCAGCCAGAACTGGGATTTTACGCAGCATTTGAGAAAGCCAGCATCTTGTGACATTATGAAGCAATAACAAGGATTTCGTAGGGTGGAGAAATCTCTTTCATTGGACCAACTATGTGGTTGGGATAGTTAGACAAGGTTTTGAAAGCAAGACATCCTTTGGTGGATCTCACTCAGTTACCCAAGGTTAACTGGGAAACTTCTTAAATCAAGGCACTGAGATGTCACATAATGACGTACTTTAACTTACCACCCTGCTCCAAAGCACTTAAGCATGCAACTAATCCCATCTTATGGACGTCAAGTGCCCAAATGTATGTGCTTAAAGGGCAGCCTTAAATCTTGTGCTGGGCTGGGACCTGGCTGCATTACTGATCAGGTCTGGGATGTCTGGCTAATTTGTGCCCCGATAGCTAAATGCCCAGCGTCCTATTTCAGCATGCAAAACCTGGAACGGTCTGCTGCCCTGCCTGCCTGTATCCACATGATACCATTGTCCTCATTAAACTATCCGTGCTAGGGAGCCGATGCTTTCGCTTGGATTTGTACAGCTCCTAACGCAGTGGGAGCCTTGGTTCCTGTCTGGAGCTCCCAGGCGACACCGCAGAACAAGCAGCAGCAACAAAGGTTCACCCACCAAATTTCTCTCTCCCACCAAAGTTCACATCAGCAAACCCAAGCCCAGAAGGTTACAACTGAAGCTGGGGGGAAAAAAAATCATTCCCCCTCTCCAAAAATGCACAGATTCAGAAATATTAAAATGTTTTGGCAAATGTGCATCCAGGTTCATTTATTTTGCAAAAACCTAAAAATCCGGGGGGGGGGACGGACGGAACAGACAACTTCAAAGTGCTTCAATGTCTTCTACCAAAATATTTCACTTTCTCCATTTGAAAGGGCTCCAGTGTTTGCATTTCTGTTATTTAAATTCAGTTGGCTCAAAAAAAAAACTAAATTAAATAAATGAAACATTCTGGGCCAAAACTAAAAGGACTTTTTTTTGTGTGCGCGCAGTTTGGCCTCGTCAGCAAAACTGAAAAGGTCATGATTTGCCCTGTTCCTGCGACATTAAGTATAGCTAAAACGCCAGTTCTCTCCACCAATTAAGAAATCTGTTCACCTTTTATTGGAAAGTCCTATCGATCCCTAGCTTTAAGATCCAAAGATGTGGAGGTAAGTTACACACACTCACTTTTCACATGCATCTGCATTTCTCATGTCAAACAGCCCTAAAAACCCAGAGGCTGCAAAACACCCCATGAAAAAGAAAATCTCCCTCAGGAATGCAAGCTTGATCTGTACCAAGAAGGATCACAAATCTTACAGGAAAAGCCCAATAACATTTTCAGCCTGGTTTGGGGAACAGGGCAGAAGCCCAGTCTGAATCTCACCATTTAGGTCTAGGACTTGTGCCACCTACTAGATGCCCAAGTGCAAGCTTCTTCTGCCCTGGTCAAGGCCCCGGGATGACAGAAAGATGCCTGCTTTTGTAATAACATGCCGTCATCTGAGCCGTCAGACGAAGCCACGGAAGGCAGATAGGTAGCAGAATCCAGCCCACCGGAGTTTATATGCAGAGCCAGGCAATGCTCAGCAGACCCCAGGGTGGCAGAAAAGGACTGGAGATGAACCACGATGGCATCTTGAAACTCAGCCTCTCCCCCTGAATTAGGACTGCTAGAAAGTCCCCGAAGCATCCCTCAGTTCCTGCTGCGGTCCACGCTCCAGCCCCATGGCTACCCTGCCAGTTGGAGCACCTCCTGCTGACCCAGGACAGGATTCAAGGGAAGAAAGATAGGATCCGTACCAAAAGGAGGAGAGATCTCATCCCGAACACAGCATGAAGTCAGTTTGCTTTATAAGGGCTTCTCCAGAAGCCAGAGCGTTCATATCCCTCCCCCCTGCCTTGTTTTTCCGGCATCCATTAGTCATGTTGAAACTGCACAGCCGCTGGAGCCTGGAAAATAGCCGCAACGCGAAGAGGAAGCCGGACGGGCTGCTGGACGGCCCAGCCAAATCCAAGCATTGCCACACATTCCTAGCACGGCCCCTCGCAACCACGCTGAAAACAAAGGGACAGAGGACACCAAAAAGCCTTGGGTTTCAGTTGCCTTCCCAGGTCAAAAATCCCTTTCCTTTCTGCTTTCTTATGTGGATCTGGGGGCACCCCAGCTTTGCACCCAGGCCTTTAAGCGCAGCACTCTGATGCCAACACAAACAAATGCCACATTGGCCAAAGCAGCTGCAAACAGCCATCTGAACATTATGAGCGGATAAAGCACCTGCTGTCTGACCCGGTCTCAGATCACATTCAAAGCAAAGAGGCTTGGAGCGATCGGAGGCCCTTCTCCATTCTGCCACCAGCGGGTTTGCAATGCGTCCTTCTCTCAGGTGCCCAAGCTCAAGCAGAAAGCAGGGCAGAGTGGCACCTTGGAGACTAACTGTTTTGAAGAGGCATCAGATCAGAGATAAGGCTCCTATGGTATACTCAGGGTCCTCGCAGTATGCACGGATGTCCTGGAAACAGCAAGGCAAAGATATTCCAGACTCTTTTAAGCCACAGGTCTCCTTCCACCCTGGAGAGGGGAGAGAACAGTTAAACCCCCAGTCACTTGCAGAAAGACAGAGTGAAGACTCCTGATCACTTAGGAAAGGCTCTAAACAGGAGCACAGAAGATATGCAGACAGCTCCCGCCACACCTGACACATGTACACAACACGGGTGGGTTGGGACTCTCAAGAAAGCACGGTGCGAGTCTAACCCTGTGTCCAGCAAAAAGGCAACTACTGATTCCCATAGGAACAGAATCAGGCCAGTGCTGAAAACTGTCAAAAGTCCCGCCTGAAAACATAGGGATTTAACAAAAGGAAGCATCCAACATGAGTGAATTTTGCTCTTATCACAAGGTAAGGTAATAACGGCACTGATCAGAGCCAGACAGGGTATGGCACAGGTCAGCAAAAGTCTGCCAATGCCAGCCCAGTCCTGGGTTTCCCCTGTGCTGTGCCAAACTATAAAGGGGGTGGAGGGGAGGGATATCTGGAAACATACCCACCTCCTTTTTGCCATCCTATGTCTATTTACAGTGGAAGCTTATAAAGGCAGGGCCCGCCTTTCAATGTCCTAGATACCACACGTCGATAGTGGGACCCTGCTCTCAGCCACAGCTTCTGCATACTGCTGCGATGCTACTTATAATGAGACTTGCCCCCTTCACCTACTTTTAAGCACCAGGAGCTGAAGTCCTGCTCCAGAGGAATGTGCCTTGCTGCAGGAAAACCCACCAGAGCACCAATGCAGTCAGCGGGGCCTGACTCTTGCCAGTCTCGCATTAACGTGTGTGCAGCTAAGTGGCAGGCCCTACATTTGCAGAGTCAAATCGAAGAGGCAGGTATCTACCTTGGAGGCTGATGGCACAAGGGAGCAGGGCCATGTCATGGATGGAGTACTTAGAAGGGAGCTCTACAGCCCCTAGACCCTGCATCATCCTACCACAAAAAGCCCTTTGACTCAGCATCTCCCCAGAACCAGGATGGCACGTGCAGAGACAGCCTGTGCTAGCTGTGCATCTCCACGTCCCCCTAGGTACCCATACCATGATGGACCAGACCCAAATGGTGTGTCTACACATGCATTAGCACACTTTAGTTAATGCACATTAAGTCTAGTGCCTCCGTTATAAGGTACTAGGAAAATGTACATTAGCCCGCCTTCATGCACGTTAACGGGAGGGGGGGGGGGTTAGCAATGCTTTAATGCACATTAAAATAAGCTAATGCACATTAAAGCACATGTGTAGATGCACCCTTTGAGCCTGGAAACCAACAGAAAGACTCCCATAGACTGCAACGAGTTTCAGATCCCTGCCTAAGTCCTGCTGTCGCCTGACATGCCCAGGTCCCCAGAGGAATTCATGTAGCCAATGAGCTGAGCTCCGTTTCCCCGCCTGGCTGCTTGTGCATGATTGATTACCCTATTGTCAGGGGTTTCCCCAGCACAGATGGCTGCACGCAGGTGCCTCCCTCCTTCCCCTGGCTGTTCCTGTTGCACTCCAAGTGTAAAAGCAGCTCCTTTGCAGCAATGCCTCTTTGCAAGATATGCGGGTAAATATTAGTCTGCCTATCTCCCAGCTGCTACCTAGCAAGTGGACTGTTTACAAGACAGGATCCTCACCATGATGTAAGGGCTGGACTCCTTGTTCCTGGACTGCAGTCAGGCTCTCTCACATGAGCTGTGTTTTTTGTTTGTTCTTTTTTTTTTTTTTAAAGAGCACTGGAGGGATTTCTCCTCATTTTTAACTCTTGGACAGCCTGATATTCAAACACGCTTTGTCCTCTCCAAGCAGTTTTCCCTCCATCCCGCACATGCTGTGCTGGGCTGTCATTGTAGGGTTAGGGGCTTACTTGGACTCCACTATGGTGCCTTGTCACTCGTTCTGGAAGCCAAAGTACATCCATGTGAGATAAGCCTCTAGGTATTCCTCCAAAATCATTTCTCAGCCTTATAGCAACTTCCCAGCTACCTTCCCTTCCAGTACCAGGGAGAGAGGATTTGCTGTGTATTGCATGACAGCCACCAGATTTGAGGGCCCTTTGGACCAGTGTGCACTCATATGCACCCATGGGTGCATGGTTACTTACAAATGCAAGACAGACAATGAACTGAGCAAAAACAGGGCCCGAGCTCTGCACGGAGAATACGGACCCTGCTTCAAACCCACTGAAGTCTGCGAGATGGGGGTCTTTCCCACCAACTTCAAAAGGCTTTGGATTGAGCTCTGTAGGGTGACAAACCAACACCACATGCTGGGGCTCGGCATCAAGCCTATACATCGATTCCCACATAAGCCTTAAAACAGGACTGTGCGCGCATGCAGCCTATGCACTGGGATATTTCACCCTTGGGATATAGATGCCAGCGGCATTCATAGCAGAGAGCAGTCCAGAGCGGAGCAGATGAGCTTTGACACAGTCCCTTGAATGCCACGCACCCATTCAGTCTCTACTCCCTGCTCGCACACAACTGTCACGGGTGCTAATTTGCATAACGTTGCAAAATGCAAATGAGAAAGGTCAAACACAGAGGGAGATCTCAGGTGCGTTGCAATCACAAGCCACCAGTTTCTTAAACTGTGTTGGCAGCAGATTCTAGCAGCAGAGCTTAAAGTTTTTCAGCTCAGCTTCCTGCTTTAATTCAGGCCTATGCACCATATGCCAGGTGGGTGGTTATGGTGTGGCATATGCAGGTCTTGGGGCAGGATGTAATTAGCACTTAACAGGATACATCTTCTGTGCTGTTTCTGAGACATAGCTGCATATTGTGGGGTGTATGGCTGCAGCCATACCAACACCGAACCACAAACACCATTGGTGCAACAAGGCAACACCTGGTCTATGATCCAGGGTACAACAGTCACATAATTCAGTATGCATTCATCCGTCTGACACACAAATGCAGCCTTCTAGGATCAAGTGCACATCTTGGGTATAACAGAAGGCAAGAGCAGAGACGAAGGGCTGTTTAAGGGGCTTGTAAATCCTGGTTCACTTCCTCTCTCCGACACATACTACCCACGTGACCCTGGGCACATCCCTTTGCCTATACGGGCCTCAATTCCTGCTTTGTAATATGGGGGCAATAGCCCTGCCCAGCCTCATAGGGCTGTTGTGAGGGTAAATGCATCAAAAACTGAGACACCAATATCCTGCGGTACCATTTAAACACCTCGACAGAGATTCACCTCACATGCAGCAACCCCCATTCAATGGCTCACCTTGCACACTTCACTACCAGGGGAGCACAGCCTGATTTTAGCCCAGGATCTGGATACTGATTTCACTCCGACTGTTACCCCTGCGTAACAAAACCACATCCTAAGGCTTGTCTGCATGTGATGTTACTCCAGAAGAGCTGTGGGTATATGCACTCTGATTCAAGAGGAGCATCCACACGTGTTGTCTGGAACAGCTGTTCCACTTGCAATTCGCAGCCTGCCTTCTGCGCAGACAGGCCCTTGCAGCTGCTTTATCTACCGCCGACACGGCTTTCCCTTCTTTGCTATCCCTCAGTTCCTACAATGCACCTTTACCTTAAACCAGTATCCACGGGCATGGGGTGGCATCGGTGCACCTCGGTCCCAACCAGCCAGATAGCGACAAGGACCCTCACAGCCCCTGCCACATATCCCTGCTCTCCAGGCACCTTCCACAATAGGTGAACAATGGGGCGAGGCCTCCTGTTTCTGCTTGGGTCCCAAGCAAGGTCCGGATTTGAGTCTGCAGAGATTGAGCCCTGCATGTCTGGGAAAGCTCAAGGGTAGAAACCCACTGAGGTCCCAGCACCATCGAACATCCAAAAGCCAGTACCAGCCTGTAGCTATCCAACAACGCTTGCTGGACAAGTGGAAGGTTGTCCCACGTTGCACATCCCCAAAAACAATCACCACCCAGGGCTTGCCTGAACACAGCTGACATGTCACGAGAGCCATGCGACTTGAAACCAGCCGGGTGAAAGCAATGCAAACCCCCAGCGCGGAGGCCATGACTCAAGTTTAAAGGCACCTTTTGACCAATTTAGCCTTGCAAATAAAAGTCTACCTAGCAGAGCAGTGTCAGCAAAGGGGGTAGCAAGCTTTCACCCTGCCCAACAGCCGAGCCAGCAGAAGCCTCCAGTGCAGACACACTTCTACAGGCAAAACTGAGAATTTATTTACCTCCATAGTTTGTTCTGCTTGGGATAAAGCTATCGAGATAAGGGTCTAGCTTTGCTGGGATAACGTGCACATCCTCTAGGAGCAGCTAACAGGTCTAGCTACCCTGGTAAGAAGTGCCTAAAGTTGGCATGGACTTCAGGGAATAATCTGCCGTGTGATTTCATTCTGCCCTTGTACCAGTTTAATAGATTTGGTAAAATAAAAGTCACACCCCTTATTACTGACCTAGTTAAACCAGTGCCAAAGCCATGCCTAAACCAGTCCTTGAGAGAGGCCACAGGCAGACTGAACCCCCACGCCCAACCCCTAAAGCAGCCCTCCAGAGGCTTGTAGCCCAACAGCGGAGCAATAAGGGGACATTTCCAAAAGGTACAACTAACCTGCTCCCTCCAGAGAGCACCTTGGCTGCTTCCCGGGCACTGAACAGCCATGAAAACTATCACAGAGCATGCTAAAAAATTAATAACTCTTTTCCTCCCCTTCCTTCCAGGAGTTCAGCAACACCAGGATCTTATTTATCTACCCTGGATCAATCTGCAATGCCCCTCGCCTGGAGCTGTGCCCACAATAGCAGGAAGAAGAGGAAGAAACCTCCCCCACCCCACAAAGAGATGCAGCCATCCATGCAGACATCCCATTTCCTTCCTCCCTCCCCGCACCCTGTGCCCTGCATTATTTACATCCAGGGTGGTTATATATAAAACATGGCCCAGGTAGAAGGTGAGGGCCTTACATTTTTGCTGGCATGGGGAAAGGTTGCGGGTGCCTCTTGCTCTGCACCCGCGTTTGCAAAGCTGTGCCCGGCGTTTGAGAAAGGGGACGGGACGGGAAATACGGCACCCCAAACCCAAGGGGATTTGCAAACCAGGGGAACACGGCGCCCCAAATGCAAGAGGCTTTCCAAGCCAGGGAAAATACGGTGCCCCAAATCCAAGAGGATTCACAAGCCAGGGAAAATACGGTGCCCCAAATGCAAGAGGATTCGCAAGCCAGGGAAAATACGGTGCCCCAAATGCAAGAGGATTCGCAAGCCAGGGAAAATACGGTGCCCCAAATGCAAGAGGATTCGCAAGCCAGGGAAAATACGGTGCCCCAAATGCAAGAGGATTCGCAAGCCAGGGAAAATACGGTGCCCCAAATGCAAGAGGATTCGCAAGCCAGGGAAAATACGGTGCCCCAAATGCAAGAGGATTCGCAAGCCAGGGAAAATACGGTGCCCCAAATGCAAGAGGATTCGCAAGCCAGGGAAAATACGGTGCCCCAAATGCAAGAGGATTCGCAAGCCAGGGAAAATACGGTGCCCCAAATGCAAGAGGATTCGCAAGCCAGGGAAAATACGGTGCCCCAAATGCAAGAGGATTCGCAAGCCAGGGAAAATACGGTGCCCCAAATGCAAGAGGATTCGCAAGCCAGGGAAAATACGGTGCCCCAAATGCAAGAGGATTCGCAAGCCAGGGAAAATACGGTGCCCCAAATGCAAGAGGATTCGCAAGCCAGGGAAAGGATGGGAGGTCTGGGCCACGGCTTTGCGGCTGGAGCTGTCTAGGATCGGCGTTTTCTCGGGAAGGCCACAGGCTGTGGCAACACACGCCATCGACACATCCTGACACATCTATTCTAGCCTGGGAGCCCTGGAAGGAAAGCGGCGGAAATCCGAGTGCTCACTTACCCCCCTTGCCCGCCAGCCTTTGTTGTAACGTTACAAAGGAGCAGGCAGCGCAGGCGGGGGCTCCCGGCAGCAGGCCATGGCCAGGCGCACCATCCAGCGCAGGCAGACGCAGGCACACACAGGGCTGCTCTAAGTCTTCCCTCCTCCTCCTCCTCCCCCGGCCATATCCCACAGGCTGCGGGATCTCATCAGCCAGGAGCGGGCAGGATGCCCAGGCACCCGGGTGCCTGCAGCCCAGTGCACCCAGCCCTGCCTGCGCCGCCTGAGCCTCCCTCCCTGATCAGGAGGCTCAGCCGGACCCCTCAGCTGGTCCCAGTGCCATCAGCCTCCCAGGCAGCCAATCAGGCCCTGCCGCTATGAATACTGATGAATATTCGGGGGGAGGGCCCGCTGTCAACCCAGGTCCAGGGATGGGAACGGTGGCGCCGGCCGTCCACCCCTGCCCCAGGGCCCTTCGTCCTGCTCCTTGCTCGATGCCGGCGCGTGTCCACTCAGGGCCTGGTCCCAGATGGAAAGCAAAGGCAGGATCGGGCCCTCTGCTTTTTAACCCGTTATGTGCCCCGTTCCACCCTCCCCTTCAAAAGCAGCGACCCGCAGGGGCTTCCAGAGTGAGCAAAGGGCCCGTCTGCATTGCCCCCAGGCCCAGCTGCCTTGGGTGGTACTGCAACGCCCCTGGGGATGCACCCAGAGGGAAGTCCGGGAGTTTTAAATGCCACTCGGTTTCCAAGGATGTTATTTTTCTTTTCAATTTCTCAGTTGGTCTAATAAAAGGTATCATCTCTGAACTGAGACTTCGAGTTTTGCATCACTTGGTTTCCAAGGCTGAGAACCAGCAAACTCCTGCGGTTGGGTACCCAGGGAACATAGCCCGTCCTGGGTAGCCTGGAGACAGAAGTCTGCTAAACACATACACCCCTTTCACCGTTAATTGTCCCCCGCCAGATATGGGAAGTTGTTCTCAAGATAAATCTGCCGACTTACAACAATGAACCTCACCCACCCCAGCCAGCGCCCCTCCGTCCTAGCCACCGGCCCCCGCTGCTACCCCAGGCCAGCATCTCTGGTCACACACACCTAGGCACCGCCATGCTGTCCTTCTGGGGCTGTCTCCCTCCTGTCTTCTTGCACCAATCCTGCCAGCAAGCTCCATCACGCTGGGTTGGGAAATACCGTAGAGGAGGGAGAAGGCCGCCAGTCTCCCCCAAAAACTCTGGATGCAGTATTGTGACCTGGCCCGCTTACAACAAAAGCCCATGCTAAAAATCCACTGCTAGCCCTTGAGAAAAGGCCTCCCAGTAATGGTTTCTAGGCAAACAGGATCTGTCTATGGGCCATCTGCTGATTAATACGAGCTGTTTGCATGCCTTTGGGAGGGCAGGTCGGCGGCGCCCGATGAAATCCCACACCCCCCGGGGAATTCAGGTCACCCTGGAACAAAGCCGTGTCTGAACCCCTGCTAAGCTGGGTCCAGATTTGCTCTCTCTAGTTTGCAAGGTCCCAAACCACTGCACTGGGGACACAGAAGGGAAAGACCCTGACCCAATCTCTGGCTGGATCTAGCAGCTCTGTGAGCCAAATCCAGTATGCAGGCTGCGGACACCCATCCAAGAACACTTTTCCGGCTGGCATAAGGACTCTGCGGCAGATCAGGGCCATGCCACGGGTGCAGGTTATGTGCTTTTCTTCCCGTGCAGTCCCAGGCACAGCCTGTTAGAGCAACCTCAGACCATGCTACCAGCCCTCCCCTCTTGAAATCATCTACCCTGGGGCACTGCGGGCACTGGTGCGGTGGCAGTTTATAAGCACTGGTGTAGCATGCTGAGCACTGCCTTCCTCCCCCTGTTTAAAGCCAGGATAAATAGCTCTGGTGCAAGTTGTGTCTGCAGTAGTCTCCACTCGCTGCTGAAATCCCAAAGTGCACGTTCCTGGGTACCTCCGATTCAAGGATCCTCCAAGGCAATGCACAAAAGCCTCCCTGCTGGCATTACTCCTCTCATCTTAGCCCTCTGCTTCCACTCCTTATTTTGGGAGGCACTGCAGAGGTGGCTAAAAGTCGCTTCACCCCTGTGCCCTGCAGCTAACGGGTCTGAGAACCAGGCCCTTCTTATATGAGGTTTTGGCATCGTAGAGCAAGTCTGTCCAGCTTCTAAGCAGGTGGGTGTCACACGGGTAGCACTAGCATGGGCTCTGCACCCCCCAGCCCTCACGCCACATGGGAACATGCCTACGCGTACCCCCACATGGTATGAGCTATGGGGGCAGTGACCCCATGCTCATGACCCCACATACCCCCACATGGTAGGGAGCTATAGGGGCAGTGACAGCCAGGTAGGAGCCCATGGGCAACAAATTAACCCCTCGCATCCAGCCTGGAGCCCACCGGCCACGAATTAGACAGGCCTGTTGTAAAGAGAGATTTTCCTAAACACCCAAGTGATTAAGGAACACTAGACCCACCATGTCACAGGCCTTAGGCTCCCTAATCCCTTAGGCAGTTGAGAAAGTCATCCCTGTAAAAGTCCTCTTGCTGGAATTAAGGGTTTGGTTGTGTGTTGGGGCAGGAATTAATTAGCGAGTATTTCAACCGGGTGGGGAAGATTACTGGGATCAGAGATATGCTAAAGTAAACAATAGATTTGAGAGGAGCTGGAAGAGGAGAGAAGAAAGGATCCGTCACTTTAAGATCATAAAGACTTGTGCACACTTGCAAAGATAAGGTCCAGCACCAGGCTAGCAGCACTGCCTTGAGATAACCCACTTGCTACTAGGTCCTGATCCGGCTGGGAAAGGGTTGACGGAGGAAGTTGGCCCCTTGCAGATGTAGGGCATAGGAGTGGCTCTTGAAAGAGTATTTAGGGTGTGGGTAGATGATCCTAACAGGTGCACCCTAGCAGCAGCCAGACCCAGGGAGGAGGATCCAGCTGATCTTTGCTGTATATTGGTCATGTCTCTGTTAACAAGACTAGACCCCAGGAAAGAGGAGTTTGCGCCCAATGAATGGTGCTGGAGACTGGCAGCTACTCCCAGACCATTCACTCTTCTGCTGGCTCCAGGCTTTCCTTATTCAAGTGCCAGGCAGACAGCAGGAGGCACTTATTAAATATACAGATGTTCCCACTCCTGTCAAATCATTTTTAAAAGACAGGCAAGATAATCTTTTCTCTGAACACTGCCATTGTGGACTCTGGATTGAGATATTTAAAATATATATATAATAAATCAGTCCACTGCAGAGATGAGTGGGGATTTTAGTTACTTTATGAAATGCCAGAGCTGTGACCAGAAGAACTTGGGGTACAGGAGACCATCCACCTTAGACAAGGAAGGGGCTGGGGAAAAGATATAAGTTAGAGAAAACAAGGAAAGAGGAAGGGAGAGATTCAGGAACGGTCAGAGGATGAACTCCCAAGCAAGTAGTGTTGTGCAAAGGATACCACACCAGCATTGCAGGTGGGCAATCTGGGGTTTAGTCCCAACGCTGTCATTAATCCCCCATTGGGACACTACCGGTGCAATATAGCGTGGACAGATACTACCCAATTCAGATCACTGTAGGCTAATTCACCTCCTTTCTCTGATGGGGCTGCACCTATGCTATTAGTAGTAGTCTAGACTACTACTACCAATACCTGGGATACTGTCCTATGATGCCACGAGGGAGACATCCCCAGGGACGTAGACTGCATAAAACACAGTGGCTCCAGTGTGAAAATCCACCGACTATACAGAGCATGCTTCCACTCATCAGCTCTGCTCCTGGAGCCCCGTTCTCCAGTGCCTGACTGGTTTCACGCCAGGATAATTTGCTGACTTTGGAGGCATCGGTCCTGCTTCATGCTGATATAAGAAAGCCAAGAGCCCTCTGAAGAGTCAGCCTCCTTGCTGCTGCTAACAAAAAAACCCACAGCTACAACCTCACTGCTTTTCTACACCTGTTTGCCCTGCAGGAGCTGATTTTAGTCCTCCTTACGCATGGTCAACAGGATGGCGGTAAGTAACAATCAACCACATGTGAGCAAACCCGCCCAGGCCACATAGGATGCATAAGGTGTCAGTAAACCCTCAATCAGATGACCTGAGCTGAGCTGAGCTGACTGGAGGTGAGAAGTGGCAGGAAGCTTTCTGGGCTCTAGGTGGGTTTTAGCTAATCTGGCTGTTAGAGAAAAGAGCCCAGGCTCTCAGCTGGTATGAACTGATGGACTGCCATTGCAATCATGGCAGCTGAGGCTTGTAACAGCTTCCAAACCCAGCCAGAGAGAGGGAAGGCCATGCACTATTTTTCTGATGGGCTGCTCTACAGAGCACACCAGTGCATGAGTGCTTCTGTGCCTCAGTTTCCCTGCTTGTGTATAGCAGGGAGGACGGACAGCCTCCCGGCTTTGTACAGCATGCTGCAGCCTGTGGATGAAAGGTGCCAGACCACTCCCAAGTTGGACTAGGACTTACTACCAGGACATGAATGTTCCTTGATTTGAATCAAATGCTCCAGAAACAGCAGTGAGCATTTTGCTGCTTTTCTGGTCTCCTGGACCACAATGTGCCAAGATAGTATTTGAGCTTCTTCCCCAGATGCAGTGAATCCCTGATCCAGTAAAGACAATCAGGCATGAACAAGAGGAACTGAGCACAATACCTTTCATTGTGAAGCCGTAGGTATGCCGATGCAGACCCTCTGTCTCTTACTAACTATAACCCTAATTCACTGACTGTCTTCCTAATTCCCACCTCTTCTAAATCAGAGAGTATCTCTAAATTACAACTTTTATTGCTAAACAAGGAGGTTTTTCCTTGCCTGGGGCTGGGCTGATACCAAAATACACAGCCAGAAACTCTAGGACTAGTCAGCCACAGTGCTCAGAGAACCTAAAATAAAACCCAAGCCTATTCAGTGCTCCAGCCATGCTACCAGTCCTCCCCTCTTAAAACCAGTCAGTTGCTACAGGCACTGGTGTGGTTGCCATTTGTAGGCGCTGGTGCGGTGCACCTAGCAGCATTAATGTGCACCAGGATAAATGACCCTGGTGCAAGTTGTGTCTGCTGTAGTCTCCACTCTGCTAAAATCCCAAGGTGCACGTTCCCTGGCACCTCTGATTCAAAGATCCTCCAAGGCAATGCACAAGAGCCTCCCTGCTGGCATCTCTCCTCTCATCTCAGCCCCTTTCTTCCCCACTCCCTCTTTGGTCCTAAGGGGCACATGAAATGAATGCAGCCTTCCTAATGGAGCGGCACGCCCAGAACGAAAGTCCCAGCAACCGCTGGAGTGGGATTAACACACCTGAAGCTGGCAAGCAGTGGGAGGGGGAGTTTGCTTTGCTGCTCAGAGACTCAGCCCTGGATATCTCAAGTTAGTATTTAAAGAGGTACTCACATCCCCAGGGCCCTTTATCCCAGTGGCCAGAGAGAAGCATTGACTCTCAGCCACATTTTGCCTTCTCCTGGCCCATCAGCTGCCCCCAGTTGGAAATGGAGCTGAGCGGAGCAGGGCAGGCAGCTCCGAGCGTACCCTGGCATGGGTGGCTCTGGAGGCACGTGGGAAAGGGAACGGCAGAGGAAAGGTGAGAGCTGTTTGCTGAAGCACGTCATCCCCTAGCACAGGAAGAGGGCTTGGCAACTGTGATCCGGGACTGCAGGGCTCTCCTCCCGGCTCTGCCACTCACTCCCTGCATGAACTCAGGCAAGTCACTTTCTCTGTGCCTCAGTTTCCCCATCTGCCTACCAGGAGTTGTATTATTTCCTTGCTTCACAGGGGGGCATGCAGGCAAATTAACTAGTGGCTTCTCTAATGCACTTCTGCATCCTCAGCTCATACACACTCGAAAGGACAAGATCTGGCTCCAGGCCAGCAGCACTGCCTTGAGATAACCCACCTGTTACTGGGCCCTGAGCCCACTGGGAAAGAGCTGATGGCTCTGTTGGCTCGGTGAAGCTGGCTCTTTGCCCCACGCCGAGGGAGGAAGCGGGGGTTTAAAACGATCATTTCAAATGATGCAATAGCATTTCACTGTCTCCTCTTCGCTGCGTGATCTGACACGGGCGCCAGCACCAATGGCCACATCCTGACAATGCCTCTTTCAGGCAGGGAAGTGTTATTATCCCCCTTTCATGGATGGATCACCGAGGCCCAGAGAGATGAAGTGATTTTTCCCAAGGTCACAGAGGGAGATTGTGACAAAACCAAGAAATAGGATGCATTGCATTCCTCCTGACCCCCAGCCCAGCACCTGCACTGTGCATGCATTTAAAATATAAGACTTTGCTGTGAGCTGCAGCTGTGCTATTCTGTTGCTCCTCTGCCTCTTGCCCCGCTGCTGTGACTCTGAACATCTTGTTGCTTTTTAGACAATAATCTCTTTGAAGGGCAAGTTGGTTTCTTCTGTGCCTGTACAGGACGCAGTGCACTGGGGCCCTGAACTGGTTGGCTTTGAAGCCACCACTATAAAAAGGGTAAGTAACAATATTAAAGCAGGGCACCCTCCATACCAGCCTTTAACATGCCTTGATTGCATGTTACCCAAGGACCTGGGGATGCCCGTTGTTGGTCCACCCATGATCACTCAACCTCCTGCTCTCTAAATCCCCCCTGACTTAACCTAAAGGAGATTCCCCATGATCTCCTAGACAGATCAGGGCTATGACACGCAGCTAAAGTGTCCTGATTCCTTCCACGAGGAGGCAGTGGTGCAAAATGGTGTTAGAAAAGTTTTACGTACCATGAATACGCACAGGGTGGCTGAGCTGGGAGACACCAGTAACCCCACTGATGGGCCAAAGCAGACCGGTTTTGTGTCAGCTTAATGCAGTGGATGTTATTTCATGTGTTCTCATCCCAAAGGATTTTGCCAGGTTGTCCTTGCTGGCATGGTTTCGTGCACACTAACTGCTAGAAACGACCCTCCCCGCTCTCTTCTTAGCTGCTACCCTATGCAATAACCACACATGGTTATTACAGCTCTGTCTTACCACCTTCACCTGGCTTGGTTTATAATAAGAATTAGAAATGCCATACGTGTTTTCACCGAAGACCAGCCAAACTAGCCTGACAGCCTCGGCTAGATCTCAGCGTCCTTTCAGTGTGACATGAGGAAATGCAGAACTTGCTTTTCTTGCAATCACCAAACCAACCAGCTAGCGCTGCAGCCTGTTTTCCCTTCCAGTCGCTCCACCCTCAGAGGTGCCAAACCCTTGGGTCCATGCCATCTCTCTGAGCTGTTAGAAACCACCCTGCTGGGTGCTATTCTCCACCAAGGACACAGAACCTCTGTTTTCCACCTTTCAGATGTTTTCGGCAGGCCTTGAGCCTGCAAGGTCACAGGTGAGATGTGTCTGAGACAGCAGGAAAGGTCTCAGCAGGGCCTGAAGGGTTAAAACCATTTGCTTGGCATAGTGTGGGTCTAAGAACCGCTCCATGCTGCTCTTGATTCACTGATGCTTTTGCCTCGGGGTGAGCCTTGCAGACAGGTTCCAGTCTGATCGCTTTGTGTCACTGCAACAGGGAGGGAAGGAAGGATTGAGCAGGTGTCCCTAGAGCACACCCCCTCCCAGACTCAGGTCTCCTCTCTGCACAGATGCAAGCCTGTGCGGTTCTCTCGGTGCAACCCAGAGCCGGGGGCACTTGAGCAAGATGCAACGGCCTTCTTTCAGCCAGATAGAGGTCAGTTCTGTACTGTTGTAATGCACTTGTGCTGATTTATCTGGGCGTAAGCACACATGGGATTTGCTGCTTTTAACCCCGGCGTGTTGGAACGCATCAGGTGGTCAGCATCTGGGCCTGACTCCCCACACATTGCAGCTTGCGGAGCCAGGAGTACCTCAGCTTCTCTGATTGCTAAGTCTCCTGTTGAGTCAGTACCCATGAGCTACTTCCTGTTGGAAGTGTCATGCTAAACCCACCAGGGTTTAATACGACACTTCATCATCGGACCCCCGCCCCAGGTCACTTCCCCATTGCCGTCTCTCAGTCCCTTGGATCAGCTGGGCCTGGGTGCCCTGCAAAATGCGCTGCAAAAGCCCCCGCACAGAGGTGGGGGAAAGTGCCTCAAACTACTGACAAGCCCCTCCCTTGCTGTCCAAGGAGCATCGGAGGAGAAGGACGTCTGTTTTAACCTCAGACTGAAGTTTGGGGTACGAACATGGCCAAACAGCAATGCAATATGGATTAGGGATGCAAAGCCCTGCTGAGGGACCACCAACACTTTTGCATGCCAGGGTGCACCAGCATCTCGCCCTTGCCTGTTCTGTTCCCCTGGCAAACAGCAGCAAATGGCACCTCCGTTCTTGGACTATTGCTTCAGCCCTCACACCCATTAACCTGCAAAGGATGTGAGAAAACTCCTGTCTGGCTTTTGGTAGGGACGACATGGACTTCTTAGTGAAGGGTGGGCACATCTACACATGCATTTGATCCAGGGTCAGTTTACTCAGGGGTAAACCCATGACTAAATGCTCCCCAGTAGGTGTCTACACATGCAGGGAAGCAGGAGCAGGTTTGCTGCTAATGGCAGCAAACTGCTCCTGCTTCCTGGGGCCCTGCAATGGGCCCCTGCCGCCACCACGTGCACATGTAGATGCACATGCTTACTGTGCAGTAAACTATGCTACTGGGTAGTTAAGCGTCTCATGTAGATGCACCCAGTCTGAAAAAGAGTCTGGGGGGCCTCAGAGAGCCTGAAGCTCTGTTCCTAGTTCCACAGTGCACGTGGCAAGTCTCTGCATACCCATTTCCCTGGGATGTCAAAGGCCCAGGTCCACCTCCAGCTTGTTACAAGTGCAAATTAGTGCCTGGAAAACTCTTTGAGATCCTTAGAACAGAGATGTCCGGGAACCACCGGGTGCCATGACACAGGGCGCTGGACTAAGACGGAGGACACTGGCCCCGCCACAGACCTGGAGTTTGCTTCTGCGCACGTTACTTTGCCTCTGCACGCTCTTCGTGACAACTCAGGAAATTTGGCCAAGGTTAGGAAACTGCCACGTCAGAGAGTGTCTCGGTGCGGAGATAGTCCGACAAATCCACAGGGCCTCTACAGACCAGCCATACCAGGAACCATTTCGGTGTTGTTAAGCATTAATGATCGCCTCTTTGGGTGGAAACGCATCAAAACAATGGGTTGTCTGAACTGTAAAAAACGAGTTCCTCCAACTTCTCTGCAAGAAGAGGGAAGTGAAAATGGAAAACCCAGGGACGGACGGGACAGAGGTGACAAAGCAGGGAATGAAAGAAGACTTTCAGGAGGAACAAAGGCTTGGGTTTATGAAGGTAGGAGAATCTGTGGGAAGGAGGGAGGTTCAGGGGCATGCTTTTGTAGCAAAAGGGTTGGGCTTCATTGTGAAAGTAGCCGAGGACAAAGGAAGCTTAAGAGGGAGATTTCATGGTTGAGAAGAGGAGACCTGAGCTGCCAACAACAAGTTCCTGGGCATCCCAGAGGACTCTGACCAACCCCGACACGGTTCCCTACTAGCGAGGAAAATAAGGCAAGGAACCGCATGAGGGGTTTATCACTTCTGTCTGGATGTTTCCTTCCTTCTGCAAACTAACAAGTAATTGTGCTTAAAAACCCCTGTGAGGTCTCCAGGTCATGCTGAGCTCCTGAAGGGTTCAGTGCTCAATTTGATTATAAAAGAAAAATTTAATTATAAAAAAAACAGCGCCTGGGATGTTGGAGCTAGGAGAACGAGTGTGCATAAAACACTGGGGAGCAAAGGGTGATGCAGGGCGGCTGCCTGTGAACCAGTAGACAAAGATTCAGAGCCAAGAAAGCGTGTCAGAGAGGCTGGAGCCAGAAATGGTTGTTAAAGCTCACCGAGATGCAGGGCAGCCAGATACATGTGGGTCTGGCGCAGCAGGACCCAAACACATCGGCCTGGGGAGAGCCCACAGACGGAGCTTTACCTGGGCGGTGCGCGACCCGCCTCAGTTTCCCCATCTCTGCACCAGAAACGATGCTACCGGCACTGTCGGAAAGTGCATTCTCGACCCCGGGAGCAAGGCACAATAGCCAAGGCAGGCGTTGCTATTGTTAAACTTTACTCTTATGGAAGCACCTACGTGAGAATCGAGCATGGACCTAGTTGTGCTATATACAAAGCTGCAGGAAAAGATGGTCCCCGTCCTGCCTACCTCCAAAACGCCATCAGCCCACCTGCAGCCATAGCAATCTGTTTTGCTGGTAATGACTAGAGCAGCTAGAGGCATGATTTTTTACCCACATAGTTATAGTACAACTCCTCATCTGGATGGGCTTACACCTGTATATTGGTTTGTTCTCCTTCCTGGAAGGGAAGAACAATACTGACTAGTGGACAGAGACATCGGTTCTTATCTGATCTCTGCCACTGGCCGGCTGGATGGCCCTGGGCAAGACACTTTCCCTTTGCATGCCTCAGTTTCCTCAGCCTTAAAATGGGGATATGAACACTGACTTGCATAGTCCAGCCCTTTAAGATCTACTGATGAAAAGAGCTATACAGCAGCTGGAGATTAGGATGCTGATACAACTATGTCCAACTGAGGGTACCCGTCATCCTATACCTAAACCAATCTAGCTAAAGAGATACTGCTTTCTAGCAACAAGAAGCCCGTCTTTACACTTTGAACAAAAGCCAAATGATGAATCAGAAGGGAAATGAACATCAGCTCATGGTTATCCCGAGTCCCCGGGGAAGGTCCCTTTAAGAGAGACATCCACTCCTGCATTACCTCTGTTTCCAACAAAACCCAGCAAAGAACTGTAGCGCCCGGGAAGTCAGGCAGTAAAAAGCTTACTTGGTCCCTTTCAAATTCTCCGCTTGCCCTTTGAAGAAGTGAGCTCTCCGGTGTTGCAGACAAAAAGCTGACTTCCCTCCTTTGAGTTGCATGCAGCTTGGTTTCTCTGCTGTCTCTCTGCGGCTCAGGCACTGGAAGTCAGCAAGAAAGCACTCCTTAGAAGTGATTCAGACACCTGCAAGAGGAGTGGAGCACATGTATGGGCATCACCTGTCTCCAGAGCCACTGACAGTGACTCAGTGCAGGCTGGGCTCTGAGTCAGTCCATGACCAGGGGCCAGGGGAAGAGCAAACCTTGCCATCTCACAGAGGCCTGGCAGGGGGAGATTCTGCCCCCGAGTCGGCCACAAAACTGAGGCCAGGTTGGGCTAGAGCCTGCTGGAAAGTTTTTGGCAAATAGCGAATGCATCAAAAAGACAGAGCAGGACTGAATCTATTGGCAAGATTATGCCCGTCGCCCTCTCCAGAAAGAACCTGGACTGGCCATAGTGGAGGCTCACCCATCTCCCTCTTTTTTTGGCAATGGATAATGGGGTAAGTAAGTCAAAGGGAGTTTAGCTCATCCTGTGGCCCACTCCTGGCTTGTATTCTAACCCAGAGCACTTCAATATGCCCCTCCTCTGACCT
>NW_017729014.1:21012141-21012439 GCF_001723915.1 Gavialis gangeticus
GGAGAGGGGGTTTGCAGATATATTTATACACACGCACGCATACATATCCAGGTTACAGCCAGATTGGTCTACAGGCAAAAGCAATCAGGGCTCATGGTAGAGGTGATATTTTTTTATTAAGACAACAAGGCTTTTGCAAAAAAAATTCTTTAATTGCAAGCTTTCAGGCACACATACATACACACACACATATCTATATATTCTTGATCTGTGTGTGTGTGTATTTATATATACACGTGTGTGTATTTATATATACGTGCGTGTGCGTGTGTGTGTGTGTGTGTGTGTGTGTGTGTGT
>NW_017729014.1:21013037-21027922 GCF_001723915.1 Gavialis gangeticus
ACCCTAAAATATATACAGATGGATGGATGGATGGATGTGTATAGATGTGTGTGTGTGTGTGTGTGTGTGTGTGTGTGTGTAGATATGTGTATGTACACACACACACACCCCCCTCTACCTTTACCCCCTATCTTGTGACCGGTCCAGCTCACTTGTCAAGCCCCAGAACACATACACAACTACAGCATCAAATTCCCTCACAATAACAGCAAGCACACGCTCATCCGTATCTCCTTACCCGTTACAGTGGACACACAAGCATATTGCCCCCCTGAACAGAGAGGCTCTTGCTTTCCCAGGAAAGCCCCTTGACAGATACCACAGTCTCCTCCGTGGACAGCCCCAAGGCCAGGGCTGGTGAGCAGGACACGGGGACCTCTTAGCTTCCCGCCACCCTGGTGAGGGGGTGGTGGGTTAGAGCTGCCCCCTTTCCCCCCTTAGACTTAGTTTAAAAGCAAGTGAAAGGAGCACTAGGTGTAGCCCTACAATTCGTTTCCTTTATGCTTGTGCCCCTCTCGGAAGAAATGGTGCTGCTGCTTTGGTGCGGAAAGGAGGAGGGGAGGGAAGTGGTGTGAGCAAACATACCTTTTTTATCTCCCTTTTTAGTTTTCTTTGAAATCACATGAGAACAGTGCATGGGTGTGTCCCCAGTTTAGGTTTCTTCACCAATCCCTGTGTGCTTGCCTCAGTGCAAGAGATTTTGTTCAGACTCTCTCTCACCTCTGGTTTCGGTGCAGAGGCCGCAGCATAAGCCAAGGAGTCGGAAATGGGGTATGTTGGGGTGGTAAGGTGGTGCGGGGGGGAGCAGTGGGAAGAGCTGAGATCTCCTGTGCTGTCCCAGAAAGCTGTGGCTGAAATCATGGACACCATTCCCCAGGTGGTGTTTCAGAAGCAAACTTCCTAAATAAAAGACATTTCCAAATAAAACAATTAGGAACTGGCTTTAAAATGCAGGAGGGTGGGACAAGAGGTTTTCCTTCATCCCATGGGCATTTTTGAGATTTAAAATTTTTGCAGGCCCCTGTCAGCCCATCTAGTTGGGGCTGGTCCTGCTTTGAGCAGGGGGTTAGACATGGCCTTCTGAGGTCCCTTCAACCCTCATTTTCTCTGATTATATATGGTGAGAGCTTCCAAGTCTCTGCGCCACTGCCACCCATGACTGAGGCACCCGCCTGACTTGTCATCTTTCCTATACCTGGTTCAGATCAAGAATTCATGCCGAAATCTCATGTGTCCCATGTAAATAATTAACCGAAGCCCTGTACTCATTGGAGCATCCCTCTTTGGCCGCGACCTTGAAATTCCAGCCTCGATCTCAGAAACCTTTCCCTGCCCATTGAAAATTGTCATCAAAACTGGCGTGTTTCTGTGGAATTTTAAATCAAATTTTAGGGTTGGGGAAAGAGCTGTGGGTTTGCACTTGCCTGTTGTGCTGGCTCTGGGCTCTGACCTGTGTAGGTGTCACTAGGATTAGACCTTGGCATTGCCTGGGAAGAGCAATTACTCACTCATTGGGTTTCTGACCTTTAATGCCTAGGAGGAAACTTGTCTCTGTGTCAGACAAGTCAGGGTGTACAGACGCCCTGCCCAATTTTGGGGCTGGCACGGGGCCCTGATGCCAATATGAATGAGAGCAGTGTTGGGCTCCATGCTGGTTCCAGCGAGCCGTGCAACTTCCTGCACCAGGGCCACTTTTTTGTGGCTGTGTTTTAAAAAACCCAAAGCCCCCTCCCAGGAATTGTCACTGGATTCCTCGATGTCTCAGGCTTGTCTCCAGCTGATGTGCACCCTCTGGGACTCCTCCTTTGCTTTCCTGCACCGGGTTTGGTCTGCTCCAGCAGCAAGAAGCCAAGGCAAATACATTGCCGGGTGAGCACGGTGCTGTGTAAGGCAGCTGCTGGGGTTGTGCAGAGAGGTCGGGCTGGGCTTTGTGCTCCGTTCTGGTGTCCTCCACCATCTCCAAATGCAGGTGGTCGACGAGACAGGAACATTTTCTATGATTCTGTGACTTGTCCTCACAGCAGTCCCCTGACATCCTAAAACAAATGTACAACCAAGAGCTTTAAAACCTGCAACTATATAGACAAGTGCCCAGTCCTCTGTTGCCGCCTCCTTTCTGCCATCAGTAGCCACCTGTACCCTGCTCCATGCTTTTCACCACCCTATGCACAGAGCCCTACCCAGGCAAAACTTGCCCCAGCAGATAGTCTCATTAATAGGCATCGGGGATCCCTGCGACAGTGTGGATTTGCTGGATAGGATCCTCTAAGGTGGACTCACACCAGCCTCCAAATGCATTGGCTTTTGGTGTTTCCTGAGCAAGGAGCTGGCCTTTTACCGGCCCCATTCAGTGCCCTGTATTGTAGCGAGAGAGGAAACGCCTTGAAGAGGAAAGGGTTTCCTTCAGACTTCCTCTTTGGAAGTAATTTTGGATGCCACGTGCTGCTTCTGCCCTCCGAGACTTGCACAAGTCTCTGTTTTTGCCAAGAAAGTTCATCGGCGTTGGAACAAAGAGTCTGTTTTTCCACTCTTTTTTTTTTTTCCCCTCGCCTGCCGTACGTATGCTCATAGCAGCCTTAAGCAAGAGTTTCTTGGGTTTTTTAATTAATTTGTAACCGAGGCCAAATTAGCCAAAACTAATTCCAAATGCAAGAGTCCAGAACCATAGGTCGCCCTACTACCAGCAACCATCCTCCACTAGCACCTGGGGCTTCAGATGTTTGCAAAACCTTTGGCAGGCATCCTACTTGCAGGCCCCAGCCCAGAGGCTTGGGGTTTGGATACCCCCAAGTTTTGCATGCCCTCAGCTGTACGGCCCTCGGAGCAAGCCAGGGACAGCAGCCTGAAGCAAGAGTGGATTCACCCCTTGAGGATGAAGTGCTGTAACCGAGCCATCCAGCCTCTGAGTCTCCACCTTCCCCCCTCACTCTGCCAACACATCTGTGTCCACGCAAGGGGCAGAAAGATCTCGTGCTTGTGCAGTGAAAGGAAATCTCCTGGATCCTGTGAGGTCTGATCCTGAACATGCACGGACCAGCGGTGGTTAACTCCTTCCCTGCCTAGGACCTAAGCACACAAAATTCGAGAAACAAGGGATGGGGACATTCAAGGGTTTGCCCCCTCTCGAGAAAAGAAGGGGCAGCAGAGGGTGCGTGTATATGTGCAGAGTATTATAAAGTCCCTCATGCCCCAACATGCAATTATTCTCATAGGGGGCTGTATATCGAATTAAAAATACACTACCGCTTCGTTATAACAAACCTCGGCCTCTAATAGTCCGAACAGCAGGAACCAATTTTGTTACGATGGCAAGGCAGCCAACAGAGTAAGTATAGCCAACACCCTGTTTGAATGAACTTTTCTGCTGGTCCGCAGGGGGTTCATGATAACGAGGCTGAACCATACCATACGTGTACCATGCAAGTCACATAGCTGGCTTATGCGGAGGAGAAGAGCTTACTACTGCTGCCAGGTACTGGGGTTACTCCTTTAGATCAAGGAGCAGAGTCTGTGCTTTAGGTGCTGCTGCTCAACCCACCGCTGTTGACTGCCTGCAGTGGTTTCCAACCATCTAACACTGCCCACAAGGCCCTTCGCGATATGCACGCCCATAAAGGGGTTAAACCCTTGGGACCAGTGTCCTCACTATATAGGAGGATCGCCGGAGGGGAGCTTGTCTTGAGATGTACTCCAGAGGGTCTCAAACCTTGGAGACCCTCTGTAGAGGGCTTGCTCGTGTCCTGTAGAGAGGTGGCTAGTCCCTTCCATGTCCCAGTTACTTCTGCAGGTGCCCACAGCCTTTTTATTGGGGTAAGTGCAGCCTAGAGGTGCATAGAAGTAACCCGAAGCAGACACCATTTCCTTGCTTGTCTTAGCAGGTTGCTGTTAAACGAAAGAGCAAGGCTCTGGCAATCTCACTCGAGGCCAACTGACTATAACTCTTAGTCCTTCGCAAACCTAGTCACTGTCTGTCCAGCTCGCCGAGTCTTGATTCTTTAGTAGCTGTTGTCCCAACAGCAACGGGGCGATGCTGTCCCGCGTGGCTATTCACACAGCAAAACAGGGGTGTCCGGGGATCCCAGGGGTCTGCAAGGCGTCTGGAAGGAGCAGGGGGATACTGGAGAGATGGGAAGCCTGGACACTGATATAGGGTCACAGGAAGGGAGGGGATGTGACTAGGAAGCTGGGCAAGCATGTGCAGGGAACAGGCACAGGGAAGTGAAAGCGAGACCAAGGGGCAGAAACGGGAAGGAAGAAAGATTGAATAGGCAGAACCAGCGGGAAAGGACCTGGGCCGGCCAGAGCCAGGCATCTGCAACACAATGGGCAGTGCTCATCTCTCAGGACCAGGCCCCCAGAAGGTGAAAGCGGAGGAGGAAAACCAAAGTGAGAAAAACACCTGGGAAGAGGAGTGCAGGTTCGGTTCTGGGTGGTGTCACTGCACCGGCTGGAGGAAGGGTCCCGGGATCTTCCTGCCTCCAAGACGGAAAGGGACTCGCCCTTCCAACGAGAATAGAAATGACTAAACGGCTCGGGCCAGCGTTCCCCCTCCACCTGCTCCCACCTAAGCTAGGCCCAGCGGCTTTAGAAAAAGTGTAGAAATGTGCTTTTTTTTTTAAAGAGAAATCTGTCTCCAGCAAAAGCATCCAGGCTTGACCACCTAAAAAAACAAATCTTTTGGCTTTTCAACAATCGAAAGCTTTGGGTTTTCATTTCATTCAAAGAAACAACCACCAGAAAATACGAGAAAGAGTTGAGGGGAAATATTTCATTTGTATGGTATTTTTCTTCTGCTGGTGAGGAAAAGAAAATCATTGCCCAGCCAAATCTTTTGATGCATCTGCATTTTCAGTTTTCTGTCAAGGTTGCACCTACGTAGCAACTGGTTGGAAACATGATGGAAAAAGGAAGAGAGGAACACTTGTGATCAGTCTGAGTAACATTTTCCTGGATATGGATATAGCTTTTGACTGCTTCTCAGAATAGGCTGTATACAGGAGGTGTTACCAGAAATAACACGCTGTTGGTGAACCTGGTCTGCGGGTGCCCTCTCCTGGCACTAGTCAAGTGAAGCACTTCTCACTGCTAGGATTTCTTTTCCAGATGCCCCTGAAGGAGGCAAGACCTGCGCTCTGCATTTCTATAACACTTGTGCTGTGCAAACCATTCATGAATCATTGAGGGTCCCAGCTCTCTGCTCTCACCCCCACTTCATAGATGAATCAAGTCAGACACCAAGAGGTTCACTGATGCATCTAGATTTTCGTACTCAGGGAATGGTAGAGCTGGGAACAGAAAAACCCCACGCCACTGTCAACCGCTGCTTGTCAGCAAAATTAAACAAATCAGCAAAATTAAATAAATGCATTGTTTATTATACTAGGAATTAATCTGGGGTGCACTCAGTGCCAAACTTTGATAGCCGCCTTTTTTTTTCATTTGGTCTGTGGTAGCATCTCAGCCCTGGGCAGACCCCACAGTGCTAGTTGCTGCATAAATTGTTCCTGCCCTGATGAACTTACAGTCTCAACAGACAGACAGACAGCATGGCTGTTTTGGGGGTGAATGCTTTGCACAAGGTCACCGTAGTGGGTGAGTGGGAGAGACTTGGTCTGCACGGATCTCTTTATCCAGGTCTTCTTACCAAAAAACCTGAACCTATCTAATCACAAACAAGGCACCTTGCCCAAATGACCCCTTCCAGGTGATGATCACAGGTGGAACAGATTTTCCACGCTTGCCTCCTCCTTTTTCCTCTGCTGGGATTCAAGGCAAGCTTCTTCCACCGTGACTGAAAGGCAGCCGTGTTCTGTGGGTTCAGAAAATATTCGGGGTTGATGATGTGCAGCAGTTGGCCTGGGGAACCTTTCCTTGGAGCAAAAGTGCAAAGACTTACGCTACGGCTATCATATTTGGAAGGGCGTGTTTGCATTTGCAGCAACCCAAGAAAACCCGGAAGTGTACCTTTTAGGAACAGGAATAGATCTAGTCTCATGCTATTTCCACCATCCAGATGTCAAGAGAAGATTGAAGCCTGCCTTTGCTCAGGCCCAGAATCACATCCTTGAGCCATTCGAATCCATTGGAAGAGCAAATATCATATGCATGGAAACAAACCCCTTGCAGCACAATATACCAGCCCCAAGCACGGCCGTAGTGCCAGCCTTTTCCCATGAGAAATACATTGATCGTAGCTTCAAGAAACCTGTCCTTTCTATACTGACTCAGCTTTGTGATATCAACTGAATCTTTTCTTCTACTGTCTTAATCATTTTTAGGAAACACCTGGGAGTTTCCTGTCTCAGAGTGTTTATTATATATCTTGGAGCATGGGAATATTTGCATGACCTATCAGATTTATCACACCTGTTTATACCTACTGATAACCCAGAATTTCCCAGGAGCTGCCCTCTCCTCCTTTTCCGGGCCTGTCAGTAGACATCCAAACTCCATTCAGTGCTGCCTTTTCTGCCAGTTATAATGCAGGAGCTGGGACTATGAAAGCCAGCGCATTGTAAATGTAACTGCTTTCATCTTGGTCATGGAGCTGGTGACCTTCAGAGTGAATATGCAATGCATTGCTGCAGCTGCAATCAAGTGACTGTGCCAGTATGAGCCCTCATATCAGCTGTAAGTCAGGCACAAAGGAGACCAGAAAGGTGAGCTGAGCTGAATTATTCTGTTTCCATCAATAAACTACACCTTCTGGCAAGGGATGTAATTGGACTGTGCAAGTCCGTGTGCTTTCTTCCGGGAACTGATCTGGGAGAAGCAGTCTGCATTCAAGGGATGGATAAACTGGCAACTCCACTGGCCTGGAATTTAGGGGTTGGGGCATGGTTTTCTATGCACAGAGATACAGCCATGGGGTTGGGCTGGGGTATTGTTTTCCATGCACAGAGATGCAACCATGTGCAATCAGCTTAATTGGCTGACCAAGAAAAAGCAGAGTCAAGAGTCTGTGACAGGCTGAGTCCCCCCTCGATGACAACACCTTGTGTCAACAGCCAGCTCCTAGAAACATAACAGTAGGGCACAATGAGAACAAAGCTGGAGCAGGTAGGTAGCTACACAGAGGTGGCAGGGAGAGCTAGTCATATGGGAATCCCCAAATCCAACCTGGTCACAAATGTTCTGGGCAGGGGCCAAACCAGAAGGGCCTGTTTTCTGGAACCAGTTCAGGAGTGGTCCGAGACGGAGGAGCTCTCATCAAAAGAGCTTGTTTGCATTCCTGAGTCTTGCCTTGATTTCACCTCTTGCTTTATCCCCTGTCTTTGGTCTCCACTTAACAGACAATCGATTTTCATAGTTTCATAGTTGTTTGGGGCTGGAAGGGACCTTACAGATCTTCGGGTCCAGCCCCCTGCACGTGGGCAGGAAAGACCGCTGGGGTCAAACGACACCAGCAAGATGGGCGTCAAGACACTTGTTGACGATCACCAGGGACAAGAAAGGAAGAACAAATGAGTGTAAACTGGCCATGAATAAATGGAGGCTAGGAATTAGAAGTTTTCTCACCATCCAAGCAGGGAGGTTCTCCCAGTAGGAGTATGAGTGCAAACATCCTAAGTAGTTTTAAGGTGGACCTTGATCAATTTTATGAGCTGAGCTATATGAAATGGTCACCTGCGACAGGCGGGGACGGGACGAGATGACACTCCCAACCCTATTTTCTTATGTTCCTGATCAAAACGGTTGACTTTGATGGGAGTTACTTGTACCTTGTGGTGGGAGGAGAGGCCTTGCTATTCCTACACGGTGTCCTAGTCTGACCTGTACTGCGAGTGCGAGCGGCAAACGTTGGCGCATTACAGACTGTACTGTATTTCCTCATTCGTAAATACAAAAAGCCAACTAGCAGAGCCTCTCCTAACAATTTTGACTCAGGAATGCCTAATGACTGCTGTTTAAAAGAGACAATTAGGGTGACATGGGTACGTTTGGGAGTATTGTGCAGAGAGTGCATTCTTATTGCATTGCATCATGCCTGTGTATGAATAGTCAGCTGTTAACTGGGTGCTGAATGATAGAAAGCAGCAGATTTATTACTCCACATTATATCCAGCAATGACCAGGACTCTGCCCTTTCCGGCTCCTCCATGCTGCCCCCCCACCCCAGTAACAGTCAGTGCTCCTCTGTGCACTAAATACCTATTGTTTCTATTACTAGCATAGCCAGCGCTCCACTCAATCACCTTATGGTAGTGTAAGAGTGATGTTGTAGATGTCCAGAAATTATGTGAGAGAGAAGGATTTCTTAGGGTGAGATCTTTTATTGGAC
Source organism: Gavialis gangeticus (assembly GCF_001723915.1). Lineage (NCBI taxonomy): Eukaryota > Metazoa > Chordata > Crocodylia > Gavialidae > Gavialis > Gavialis gangeticus. The sequence continues at coordinate 21,021,319 of NW_017729014.1, forward strand.
CAACTATATACTTGGGATAAAGTTAGACAAGCTTTCAAAAGCAAGACATTCCTCCTTGCTGTCTGATCACACACCATGCCTGGTTCCCTGCGATCACTCAGTGACCTGATGAAGAACATCTTGCATTTGAAAGCTTGTCCATCTTTATCCCAACATCAGAGCTGGTCCAATAAAACATCTCACCCTAAGAAACCCTTGCCTCCCGCAGCATCCTGTTATGCTATTCGCTATATATGTCCTTCAATCTGGATTTTTGAATGCAGACTTATGAAAATCGCATTGCAGAAAAAGGGGCTGTCTACAGTAGAGGTCCAAGCTACCAAAGCCAATGAAGGACAGCAGCTTCAAGCTGCAACTTGCTTTTCAGTCTCAACAACTTTTCCCTAATTTGGCGGAAACAAAATGGCTCAAAATTAAAGTTCTCATGCGCCTGAGAAACTTTTATCAGTAACGATTGCTAGAGCAGCGATGGATTTTTTTTTTAATAGCTTCAAATGGTTGATAATGGAGGGGGAGGTATAAAATGTGGGGTTCTTTGCTTCTGTGATTACGGACACACATTTACTCATTGGATTTTATTTGCAAGTAAATTGACTCTGTCACAAGGAGTGAATACATAGGAGGTATTATAGTGCCCAGCTGCCAGGAAGCTGTTTGATTTGAGTCATCAAATCATAGAAAATGAGTGCTGGAAGGGACCTCAGGAGGTCACATCTAGTCCAACCCCCTGCTCAAAGCAGGACCGGCCCCAACTGCATCATCCCAGCCAGGGCTACGTCCAGCCTGAAGCCAATGGCTACCCCAGAGTGATGCAGGCAATGGTAGCAGACACACAACACATACACCAGAGAACTTTGTCCAGTCTAATCTTACTTCTGACTTTCTCCAAAGTAACTTTCCTCTGGAGAAAAATATTTCCTCTGCAGTAAATGCTGTGCATCATGTGTCTGCTCCGTTTTCCCTCCAGAGTCCTCACCCTAAGTGCCAGGATATTTATTTACGTGGCAAAAAAAATGAGTTCCACCTACACAGAGGTTAGCATAGTCCTGACAGGTTCCTAGCTGCAAGTCCCTTATTTCAGTAAAAGCTTTAGGGTTTCTCCTACAGGTCATCTTCTCAAAAGATACAGGGTTAAGCATTTCAACCATTCATCCACACAAAGCTTGCTCCGCGTCTCATAAGAGGATAGCAACAGGCATCAAACTTAAGCACTTTGTTTCGTGTCTTTTTGGAGAAAGAAAGGCCAAGTCCTAGAGGGCCAAGGTCTGCCATCCTTCCCCAAATTGTGACCATGCAAGGAGGGATCCAGGCTATGCACACCACGGGTGGTGGTGCAATGCAGCATGCAGAAGCCCATTATTACTATTCCAGCACCTGTGGGTGGGGAGGTGGCGGCACAAACTGCTTCACTATGGGAAGTCCCCTGGGCAAGGTGCAAGGCATCTGCAGGTATCTTCTTCCCCAGAGCAATGCAAGGAGTCCCAAGTAGACAGTTTAACTGTTAACAGCCTACAAGGAGGAGAAGCACATGAAAACTTAAAGGAATAAGTAGGGATCATTCAGCAAGATTGTTATGATTTGGGTGCAGCATATCAAGGAATTTATATATATTTTGTTTAAAAACAAAAATCCACTATGTCGCTCTAGGGAAGTTCAAGGCTTAAAAAAGCAGTGGGCACCATTTTTGTAAGGTGTGAAAATGAAAAAAAAATAACAGATTAGCTTCTGTTGCTGAGTCTGTCTGGATGAAATGTGGCCTGTTCATTTCATTTAGAAGCTCAAGAAAGAAAATTATGACTTGACTTTAAAAAGCCAAATCAGCAGCAGGTTTCTGTCTAGGATCTAGGGAGAAGGTTACAGGAACGATGGGGGAAAGAGAGAAAACATTTGCAGAGGAGCTGATGGTTGTTTTCAGTGAAATGGAGCTCAAATGTAAGTCACACGTGTGCATCTGGGTTTTTAATTTTCATTCCTTACAGCAACTTAAGCCATCCCGCATGCACACATGCCCTAAGGCTTTGCTAGGAATATTTCATATACCCATATTCTTGTCTAACACATACCACTCGTGGTATCGCACTCGAAAACCCTAAGAGTTATCCCTGGGTGCAGCGTTGGCATATGAAGCAGGCAGGTGTTCAGACTTGAAGCAGCACCACTGACTATGTACGGCTTCTTCTGCAGCATTGGGACTATCTGAGCTCAGGGCTGCTGTTCTGTTACTGATTCACAGCTTCGCCCATCTTTCAGAGGCAGGCAGGCTTGGGGCTTTGGCTGGTTGAGGTGACGGGTGTTTTGCATGAATTCCCCAACAACCATTCAACATACAAACCCCAGTATGGATGAGGGCTAGAATTAGCCCCAAAAGGCAGACAACTGCGTAAATGCACATGCTGATTTAAAGCAACTGCATACAGCCTGCTTCAGAACAAGCACTTTGGCACATGCTAAGCTTTGTGACTGCAAAAGGACTCTCCTTGCACTGAAATACTTTGTCATGTCAGGACTAGAATCAGCAACCGTGAAGCGTTATAAGGCCTGGATCCCACTGAACGCAGTGACAAACCTTCCCCACTAAACTGGTAAATGAGGTCAGCAATACTCAGGTCACAAGTTTGGAGCAACTAGTGGTTCTTCAGCTTCTTTTTGGCAGCTCTGCACAGGAAATGCCACCGGGTCTTTCTGCTTTTAGCAGGCACACTGCATTTCTCACTGCATGCATTGGGCATGTCTTTCCTGCCGTCACAAGTAAGGCAACACCTGTGCTCTCTAGTGCTGCGGGTGTAGAGATGTACTATTGTTCTGGTTTGCAACCTGGAGTGTGTTTGCCCTGGGTCACCTCAGGGTGCATCAATTGTTGTGGTCTTTGGGTAACACCGGCACACGGATCCTGAGATAACCTGGACTGAGGTTAACTAAGTAGTTCTTTGTAACTCAACATACAGGCTTGCTTCAAGTCCCTTCTCCCTGATTAGTTCCCTCCCTCCTCTTCCTGCCTCCCCACCTCATCAGAGATGCTATGTACTGTTTAATTATTAAAGGTGGATATATGTAATATTTATCATGAGAGAAGAGGGAACAAACCTGTCCTTAGGAGGCCAGGAGGAGGATTGGGGGAGACCATGAGAAGATGGAGGTTAAGTGGGGGATGGAGTGGGGTGATCGGGGGTCTTTGTGGGTAGGGGGTCAGCAATTTCCATCACAACCTCCACAACTGCTCTTAATGAGTCCTTTTGTCAGCAGCCTCTGCAAAGAGGCCAAGGTCTGAATAGCCCAGGAAGATTGAGCTCCCTGCAGATCCAGGTTGGGGGGTCCTAGCAGGGCAACAGGACGAAGCTGCAAAGCTGCTTTTAATAGGGTTGCATTGAGCCCAGCGCTGGGGCAGCCTTCTCAGCCCTGCTGGTGCTTACGTTGCTGCTCACTTGCTAAGGCACCTTTTGTGGGGGTAACTATAGAGCATTTAGGCTTCTCAAGCCGAGACCTCTCCTGTAAACCTATTGATCTTATTACATAAGTCATTCATTACATTTATTCAATTAATTCATGTGGCTAGATAAGGGCAACCTGGATTTTCAAATGAGCTTCAGGGAGCTAGGTGCCCAGTCCCATTCTCTGGCCTTTCAAAAGGAATTAGGCACATAATCCCCTGAAGTTCCTTTGAAAAATCCTAGCCAACAATGCAAGGTCTCAGTTATGATGATGATTTATACACATTGCAAGAGCACTTAAGGGCTTCAGGTATTGATCCAGCTTCCACCATGCTAGACATTATAAAAACATGGACCAGAGAGGTGGTTGCGGCCCCAAAGCACCTTCCCCCCCCAGCCTGAGGACCGAAGTCCGAACTGCTCCTTTGACTGGGCTTGTGAACTAGGAACAGAGCTGCTCACCCACAGGTGAAAGGTGTCACCCCTGCACCTTTCTGTTGGAGAACTCACATTTCTTTGGTCACAGTCGGTGCTCCCAGGGTCTGGACTAAGTGGCACACATAATGGAGCACTGTGGTACTCCTCGCTGACGAACGCTCACATCCCTTACAGCTGGAGAAGCAAGATCCAGCTGGGCCCTTTGGAGATGAAAAGACAACGCACTGGATCAAAGGCATGCAGCAGCATAATAGCTCTTGGGAGTTAACAGGAAGGACCAGTTCTTCCCAATTCTATCCAAATTGCTTTCCCAGAGCAGCCCAGGGTCAGGAAAAACCAGTTTCTAGCAATCCACACCTTAGTATCCTATGCTACAATTAGACTCTAGGATCCAATTACATCAGCAGCTGTGATCTGAATATGTCCTACATAGACTGGGGTGGGGGGAATCATTTTATGCCTCCTGACAGCCCCCAAATAACTGGTTTGCCATACAAATGCGTCCCTAATACAGACTAATAGCAACGTGCCATTTTCATAAGGAAACCAAGCATCATTTACATATTAGAAGGAATTATTTGATAGCAATGCTGTCTCTGCTATCTTTTGCAGCATGGATTATCATAATGGCAACAGTAATACGTTGCAACAATAAATGAAACTACAGCAATGAGTACTGTTACAAGACTGATTGCTCAAGAGATAGCTCGAGCCATCTATATGCTTTTCTAGCGCAATAATATGATTTCCCAGTGCTTGTCATTCATGGATTTCAAGGGGCTTTACAGTCATGACTTAACCTTCATGACTGGATGAAGTGGGAATCATTATGCTCACCATTGTACATTGAGCCCTGGTGAGGGAAAATGATGTATCCAAGGTCATACAGTGAATGTGTGACAGAGGTAGACATACAGTCAGCTCTGATTCCTACCTCTGGACTTCAGCCAGAAAACCTTCCTCCTTTGTTTGGGATGAGAGAGCCTGAAAAAGCCCAGGTGAGCCCCAATTGTCCACACACTGCTCCAAACCTTGCAAAAACTTCACATCTGGCTTTGCCAGTCCTTGCTCCGAATGCCTTCCTGCTCCTTTCCACGTACTCCAACCGCGATAGTACACATGTAACTGATCTTTAAAAAAAAACAAAAAACCTGACCTTCCAAAAGGCAACTACTAATCCTTAATCCCCAACAGGTGCCCATATAGGCTGTAGCCATCTGCCTAAGTGGCTACTGCTGGTCTGTTGGAAGCATGAAAGAAAATGTAAACCCTTGCATTCTCCCAGTCTGATCGAATCCAGCAATAATACTTCGAACCAGGCTCTCAGCTTGGGCAATTGCTGCGCTGAAGTCAGTGGTAATGCAAAACTGTCCCTTAGCACTTACACGTAGCATTACACATTTAAGGCACTTTCTGAACATGGTCCGGTGCATGCTCACAGTAGATACAGATTATTTTGCCAGATTTACATGGAAGGAAACGAAGTCAACTGCAATCAGTAGAGTTACAACAGCTTTGTACCCATGAACTTGGACCTAAGTGACTTCCTCAGGGTCACTGAAGCCAGAAGTGGAAGCAGAAACCAGGAAATCCTAGCCCAGAAAGACTGGGCTCTCTCCACTTCTATTAAACTAACTTATTTTTTGTTACCCAGTTCACAAGCTTTACTGCAGTTCTTCAGAGACCATCCTCTATACAAGGCCTATGGAAATTAGATTAGCATACTAGCTTATAATTGATTTCCTCTTCCTGCCCTTTGACCGTGAGAGCTTGGCAGAGTAATATGTCAGGGGCACAAGTTTCTAGGAGTTAAGCTAAAAGACTTGAGAGAAGAGATAGTTCTGGTTTTTCATCCTAGATGACCTGGACTGACCTTAGAACAACGCACTTGGCCTCTAGAGTCTGAGATAAACTATCTTGAGTAAACATTTTGTTTTGCAAATAGGACAGAAACCACTTGGATGAGCTACAGTGTTTGCAGTGATTCATGCAAGTTCTTCAGAGAAAATACTACCTTGATCTGACTTTTTGATCTGTCCCTTTTTTATATATATATATATATATATATGATTGGATGGTCCCCTGGGTGTATATATATAGGATAGGATATATGATTTTTATATATATGGTGGGACGGGCACCTGAGATGCAATGCAGTGATTCCTGGATGTTAATTTTATAGGCCAAATTTTGCAGTCGGTTACACTGCTATAAGCTGAGAGTAAATCCATGGATTTAAGTACAGTTTGTCCCAGTTTCCAGAGGGTGTCGGCAAGGGGGCACTCTATGTTATGAAATTAGTATAATTACCCAGCTACACTGGACCAGAACAGAGCCGTTAAGTAATTAAACAATCCAGGCTAGATCAATAGATCTAATACCCTAAAACGGTATCTGCTAATTATTTGGAGAATAGCAGTAGGATCAGAAAGTCCTCAGAGGCAGTTTTATGGGATAGGATTGCATGTTATTCTTGTACTGCCAGACTACAAAGGCACCCTCAAATCCAGTGCCGTGTCTTCTCTGCTGTTCACTCTTAATTGGCAAGTCTGGACGCTATCCATAACGGAAATGGTAAAAGCAATCCCAACAAAGGGAGGAGAAAAATCACTGAAGGTATTTTTGCTTAGCAAAAGCTCTGACCTTTTTAAATTAGGACACCAGAGTGGGTTTTCTGGTGTTTTGTGGTTTGGTTGGTTGGTTGTTTTTTTTTGGGGGGGGGGGGGGGGTGGTTTTTT
>NW_017729014.1:21028270-21028891 GCF_001723915.1 Gavialis gangeticus
TTTTTTTTTTTTTGGGGGGGGGGGGGGGGGGTTTGCTTTTTCCTGTGTTTTGCTAAAGCACTGGAAGAAAAAAAATTAAGTAGAAGCTGCTCTTTGTGCATATTTGAGAGTATTTCTTACATGTCCAGCCATTTCATCTTCTCTGATGTCCTGTACTATGCAGGGAGCATCATTCTGATGGGAAGCCTGAGACTTTCCAGATGCTTCAAGTAGCAGATCCAAGTGCCCTAGGCTATTTCCAGTCTAGGGAGTTAGAGTTTCTCTATGTAAATTCCACCCAAAGTTTCTTTTCAGTCTGGAGCTTTTCTCCACCTCTTGCTTTAAGTCACTAGATAGTGTTCCTGACTGGTCCAATGAGCTGCAGCGTTCCACCCCAGACACGGATGCATTTCAGATGAGCTAATATCGCTATCTCTACATGCAGACCATGTAAAGGTCACTCACATCATTGCTCTGGGATTCTTTGGAATGAAAGAAACAACAGAATCCGAACAGTCCTCGTCTTGTCGAGGGGCAGAACCAACATTTGAGCCTCACCTCAATGCATGTGGACCGAACTCATGATCTTGTGACCTATGCCGTGCACTCCAGAGAAGGAAGCACTGATGGAAACTTGTGGTT
>NW_017729014.1:21033891-21037248 GCF_001723915.1 Gavialis gangeticus
ATTTGAACCTCACCTCAATGCATGTGGACCGAACTCATGATCTTGTGACCTATGCCGTGCACTCCAGAGAAGGAAGCACTGATGGAAACTTGTGGTTTCAGGCAACTGGGTCTCTCACCTGTCAGCTAGTTAACCCCCACCTCCCCACCCCAAAAAACCAAGCGTGGTAGAAGCACACCCGTACCCATGGCATGTGAGGCAATGATACAATTACTAGTCATAGTCTAGTGCTAGTAACACCTTGGACAAAATGATGAAGTACCCACTTAAAGCTGGGGGAATTAGAAGTGCCGTTTAACATGAGGCCAGGTTTTGAACTCTCAGCTCTGGAAGCACAGCAAGACATCTTAATTGACCCTGCAGATGCCCCTCTTTCCCAAGCCGCTGCAAGAAGGGGAGAGCGGCTTTCTCAGGCACCTACACAGTGCCCATCACTGACCGAAAGCAGGCAAAGAGCATAAGTATATGCTTAACTTTAGGCATTTAATGAAGTGAACTCCTGCTCCGGACAACTGATGCCTTTCTGATGTAGTTATATAAGGTGCACATCTCCACCCTGCCTTCTTCAAGTACGGGAACAGCCCCATTCAAAGCAGCCTGTCGGATCAAACCCTGGACCTGTAAATGGTTCGGATGGGCCCATTGGCAATACAATCATGTTAGCGAAGCCGAGACGGAGCAAGTGGGTCCTTCCTTCATGCAGACGTAGTGTATTAGCAAGCGGTAAAAGGAAGTTACAAAGTTGACGGGGTGGACGGAAGTACAGAAAACCTGCACGAGGGTGGGCTACGTAGTACAGGGTGGGTAAAGGGAGGATGCAGCTTAGTTTCATGGAGAGATGTGGCCTAATTAGCCCCAGGGGTGCATTAGGGATAAGGGGAGCTGAAAGCACGATGCTCGCTGAAGGAGATGCAAAGGCCGCGCGTGAGGAAACCGCATTGTATGGAGTTGCGTGCTCTAATGGATACAGCCAGGTATGCAGAGTACAACTGCGGGGGCGAGGGAGGGTCCAGGTGGGAAGTGGTCTTAGTTCATGATCCATTGGATGAGGCAGACCTCTGAGACCAGGCAGCGCTCTGCTGGTGTCCGCGCACCGTGACGCGCTCCACGTAGATGTCCCTGGGCCATCTGATGATGTTGGACACCATGAAGTGTCTCATCATCAGTTGGGGGGAGTGGTGGGATATCTGGCAGGCACGCAGGGCACTTTCAGTGCTGGGGTCCCATGCTCTGAGTGCCCCTGCACTGTCACCCCATATCCCCTGCTCCCAGGGCACCCACCAGCAGCTTGTCCTTCATCAGCTTCCACTCACGGGCTTTGGTGCAGGCTTGCAGCCGGGTCTCGAACGAGATGGTGATGCCAACCATCGTAATGCGCTTGGTCTCCTCGTCTGGGCCCGAATGGCGCTCAGCCTGCGCCAGCGTGGTTCATCGACGTCGTCCCAGCTGAGACCGGAGCAGCCGGCCCGGCACCACCAGGCTTGGATGGCATTGTGTGGAGGCGGCTCGGCTGTGGGGTTTGCAGACAGATAGCATGTGGGGCAGAGTCCCTCGTTTGTAGCTGCATCTCTGGCACCTCTTTTCATGATCCCTGTAGCAGGCGCCAGAGCTGTTGAGTCAGGCGCGGTGGATGAAGTGCCAATCTGCAGAATGCAGGGCACGAAGCCGTCCCTCGTGTCCCACTTCAAGGTGCATTCAAAGACCCTGGTTGGGTTTTGCCTTGAGGTCACTGACGTACTCACGCGGCGTCCTTTAGGAGCCTCTCCAGGCAGGTCCTCAGGCGGGTGGGGGGTCCGAGGAGCTCCTGGAGCTCCTTGGACCAGGTCCAGGCATCACCGATGCACTTCCCGAGGCAGCACGCGGCCTGACAAGCCCAGCTCCAGCGAGCCTCTCGGGAAGGTGGCTAAGTGGCCAGCAGGTCCCCATGTTGGACCGCTGATTTAAAACAGTGCAACCTTAAGTACCACCAGCACATTTGGGGTCCTATAAATTAATTATAATAAATCTGTGCACGCCTATTGCTGGCAGGCTACCACCGGCGGTACCTGTGCCGCAGATTGGGAACCGCTGCGCTGGGCACATCCTCCAAAGAGTGGAGACGGAGAAAGATTTGAGGAAGAAGGGTAAAAAAACCCTAAAAATCCTTTCCCTTTTTTTTTTTTTAAGAAAGCCTTGCACAAACCACGGTCTCCTGGCCCAGCCCTTCTGAGTCTTCCTGTCCTAAAGATGGAGCTGTGTTTGCAGAGGCAGGACTCTGCCTGCCTTCTCCCTCCCCGGCTCGGTCTTTCCCCCTGTCCATACATGTGTTTCTGTTTTGTATGGTAGCATTTGTTCTGGCGGCTCATATTTACATTTTAAGTGCATCTGGTGGGTGGGCGTTAGAAAAACCCTTTTCTTTAACAGGAAACAAAAAAAAAAAAACCAAGCCTTTGAGTTCTTTCCTCCTCTTTTTTTTTTGTTTCACTCTTCGGCCAAGCAGGTAGAAGACTGCAATCCGATCCGACCACTTGGGGAGGAGGAGAAAGTTGATTTTTTTTTTTAAAGGTAGTCGTGGGGGAGGATATAAAGCCTAAGGGGAGGGGGTGGGGGTGAATGAATTAAAAAAAAAAAAAAAAAAAAAAAAAAGGGAAGGAAGGTGGACCCACGTGGTTTACTCGGAGACAGACAGAGATCCCATTGTTCAAAATCAATAAAAAAAAAAAAAAAAAAAAGGGAAGGAGGGGGGCCCCCGGGGGTTTAATGGGGAAAAAAAAAAAGCCCATTTTTAAAAAAAAAAAAAAAAAAAAAAAAAAAAAAAGGCAGACAGCGCAAAAGAAAAAGGGAGCCGGAGGAAAAACTAGAGGACCCTGGAGCTGGAAGAAACCTGCAGCCTTTCCCCGACCGACGCCGCCGGGAAGAGTTGGACCACGTTAAAGTTTTTTTCTTTCTTTCTTTCTTTTTTTTCCCTTTGCTGGAGGGGGGAGGAACCCAGCGGCCCCCCAGAACAGGTGTTTGAGGGGTTTTCTCCTTCTCCTTCGGGCGGGGGGGGGACGCTCCTCTTTTTGTGTCTGCCCGCTCGGGCCCCTTCCCCCGCGGCCGAGGCCGGGCCGGCCCAGCCGGGCGCGCTGGGTTTGGGGGCTTTCCTCGGCTTTTTGGGGGGGGGGTTTCAACATTTTGCAACCAAAAAAAGGGGGGCGGCCAGACAAAAGCAGCAGCAGGTGGGGGGCCGGCGCGGCGGGAGGAAACGGGGCCACATTTCGGACTTTCCCTTGACTTTTCAGACTCCTCCCCCCGCGCCGGCGGAGGGGACTCCTCGACTTTTTTCTTCCCCCCCCCGGGATTTTCACTTGTTTTGAGGGGTGCGGGGGGGGCGGCGGG
>NW_017729014.1:21037390-21039474 GCF_001723915.1 Gavialis gangeticus
AGCCGCCGCGCGGGGGCCGGGGGGCGGGCAGCCGCGGCGCGTGGGCATGGCAGGGTGCCCGAGGCCCCTGGGGGGCGAGGAGCAGGGTGGGCGATCCCCTCCCCTCCGCTTTGCCTCGATTGCTTCTTTCTGTGCGCGCGGGCACGGGGCGTTTTTGGCTTTGGCAGCGCCGGGCTGTGCCCCCAAACTTTTGCCCCCCCCAAAATGTGGGACCTCTACGGTGTGGGGCGGTTGCCCGGTTTGCCCTCCCCTAAGGCCGCTGCTGCTGGGAGGGAGGGTGGGCTGGGAAGCTGCTGGGCAAGGAGGATGGAGAGGATGGGAGGCATGTGAGCCAGCTCCGCGCTCCCCCGAAAGCAGCGCAGGTGCCAGCCCGAGTGGCCCCAGACATGGTCTTGGCACGGCAGTGGGTCCCCCCCAGGGCTGGAGCTGCAGCTCCCGGCTGCAACGGGGGCTCGCTAGGCTGAATCGGGTTGCAGCCCTGAGCCTCTGGGCACTTCCTTCCTAGAAGCAGCGGTGAATGGCAGCAATGCCAGCGGGGCCCTTGGAGAAGGCGGTGTCCCGGTCCTTTGGGGACAACCTCTCTGCCTCCCAAAAGGAACCAAATGCGGGTCTCCTGAGCGGTGCAGGGAGCAGGTTTCTACTGCAGACTCAGCCTCTTTATACAGAAATCTTTGCACGCCAGCTGGGACTCCCCCCTCCCCAGGCATGACTACATTTGGCGGGGGGCTGCGGGGTGCCCGATCCTTTTACTACCCAGGTTAGCAGGGGTTGGCCTTCTAGCCCAGGATCTTCCCCACCTCTCCCTTTTTGGAGGTTTGCCTTGCATTTATCCCACTGCTACAGCAGGGGAAATTATATCTGGGGGGGCAGCAGCCCCTTTGCTGTTTGCCCCCAGCTTGCCCAACCACCTGGCGAGGAGCACACTTGAAAACCGGTAACCTTGACATGAAAGGGGGGGCTATAGCCATTTGCACATAGATGGCATCTTAATTTTTACCCAGAATGGATGCCTGTAATTTTTATTTTAATAGCTGCGAGTTTTAGCGCAGGTGCTCCATCAGCACAGGATGGCACCCACAAAGTAGGCAGTGGTCTCGTTGATTTGCTGTCCCCGCTCCTGGGCTTTTGCCCTCCTAAGGGCGGTGCAGAAATGGGGAGAGCATCCCTCTGCCCTGCACAGAGCAGGGGGGCAAGCTCTGCCAGGCTTGCCCTGTGGGAGAGCTGGCCCGGGAGGGGTGTGGGGGGTCTCCCTGCCAGGACAGGCCAGGGGCTGTGCATTGTCTAAGGGGACTGGCATTGCTCAGGGCTTTGAGGTTCCCGCCTTGTTTCTGGGAGCCCAGGGAATGAAGAGGCAGGGGCAGGCGGTGCGCGTGCGCAGTGCCGCCCCTTGGCCCCGGGACGTGGGGAAGCCCTGCTCCTCCTGCAGGGGTCAGGCCGGCAGGGCGCATGCGCGCCGCGTGCAAGGGAAGCCCGGCTGCCAGGGGGAGGCCCGCAGTGCGCATGCTCCGTGGGAGCTGGGGGGAGCCCAGCTGGTGGCATGGGGCAGGCTGCTGGGCTCTCCATTAGCTTAGTCAGTGCTCTTGGCCTCTGCTGCCCATGAGCAGAGAGGGGGTGTAGGAAGCATGCACTGGATTGCATTTCCATCCCCCCAGCCAGGCTGGCCTCAGCTAGGACCAAGATCAAGGTAGTTGCATGGCTGAGACTGGGCTGATCTGCAGTGTCAATGGTGGGGATGAGCAAGGCTGCAACCCTGCTTCCCCCCAGACAGAGTAGAAGTTGAGGTCCAGGTCTGCGGGGCAATGCCCGTGTCTGCTGCTGTCTAAGGGCTACACAGGCTCTGCTTGCAGGGACCCAGGGCTGGAGACTTGAGTCCAGCAAGTGAGAGAGATGAAGGCTGATTTGAATAAGGTGGATGCTTGCATTGCAGAGCTAAGTAACCACAACTGGGCAGTTCCTGTTTTAGTGACTGCAAGGGGGGTTTTTGGTTGGCTGTTTTCTGTTTTTGTTTTTTTGCATTTGAACTGAATCCTGCATCCTCTTGGGACCTTTATGGAAACAGGTCTGCCAAGAGGTAGTTAGCAGAC
>NW_017729014.1:21039651-21045530 GCF_001723915.1 Gavialis gangeticus
AGGTCTGCCAAGAGGTAGTTAGCAGACTTTGAACAGAGGACTCAGTTGTGTCCCGGCGTCTCTGTGAAGATGTTTCCCTACTTAGAGCCCTGATTTGAGCAACTGGCTTTGGAGCTGGGGGGGAGCTGGATGCCCATTTTGTGCCATGCAGACAGGTCAGAAGGACTCAGTAGTGGCAGAAGCATAAGTGATGGCAAGACAAGTGGGTTGGGTTTTGCTTGTTTTCTCCCTTACTTCTTTGCTTCTCTCATTTCTCGGAGTCTCCAACAAGCAGAGACTCCCCATGCCTGAAGAAGGGTGACTGCTCCCAAAACCTTGCCAAGGACTTTTCCCCAACTACTCAGTTGGTCTAATAAAGATCTCACATCTATCCAAAGATCCTTGTGTGCCTGGGATTTTAAAAAGTATTTGTTTGCCTACTAGCTTTTTCCCCCCCTCATTGTCCAAGGGAGGCATGTAGCAGCCTGGGGGATTCTTACCTTGCTGCAGACGGCTGTAAATATCCAATGATCTTCTATAAGGAGACTTAAAACTCTCCCTGGTCTAAGCTGTTGAGGTTTCTGTTGAGACTTACAAGTTTGGAGAGCAGGGGCCTGGCACCTCCCAGTGCTTAGCGCATCAGAAAGTCTGCCCTACAATGTCCACAGCTATTGCAAAGGTCAGGTTTTAATATTGAGTCCTTAAGTTGATTTTTTTTTTTTTTTTTTTATTTTTTTTTTTTTTATTTTTCCCCCAGTGCTAGCTGCAGTCTGACTTCATTCAGTCTAACTCAGATTAAGTCGGCTTTCACTGTTTGCCTTGAGGACACGCGATAAGAAACTTGGAGCTTACAAACAGAGCTCAGAAAAATGCTTTGTTTTTTGTTCCTTTGAAGTAGAAGTTGCTTCTGCCTTGGCGTGGGTTGGACGGTTTTTGTTCCCTGCTGCATGGGACTTGGAAAGGGAGAGACCTCCCGTGCCGACACGCTTTGCCAGTAAGGTCCAAGGTTGGCTGTTACCTGCCCGTGTCGATGGTTGAGCTCTGTCTGTGTTGCTGAAACCTGCTGTAACATTCTCTTCTTTTGGATCAAGTAACGTTGGTCATCTAGTGGGAACGCAAGCTTAATTGCATGTAGCATGATCGCACGGTGCTTTGTGCACCGACTGCCGTCAGAGGGTTCCTAGACTCTGGGTTTACCGAGATCTACGACGGGAGACGGCTTTAAACCCTATTTATTGACTTCCTCCTGTAGGTCTTCTTGATAGCTGATGGCAACACTATATTCCTTAATGGACAGATGCCTTGGACAGCTTTCCTTGTGCAAAAGATGCATCCTCCTAAATGAGTCTGTTAAAAGGTTGAGCCTCAGCCTTTTGAGGATCCTCGTTCCCTCAAGACACAATTCCACAGTAATTTTAGCTTAGAAATCCCATTTTGCTGATTGAAGATAGTCCAGTCATTTTTTTTCTCCTTTCCTTCCATCCCATTTATCTTGCCTCAAATTACACGTTGGAGGGTGTAAGCAGGCAGCAAAGCTTCGAAGAAGGTACTTAACGATCGTGCAAGCTGACTTGGGGGTTAAATAGATCTACGGAGCAGTCTTTTACAATGACCAGGCTAAGCCACCTGCTTTCAGGGACACTGGACTTTTTTTTTTCTCAGTGAGTTGAATGTTTTTGTCTCCTTTGCTACGTTGATACACGTGCACTATGAGTCTTGTATAGCGTTGCGTTATCCTGCATGGCAAGGGAAGCAAACAGACCGAACACTTGTGTAATCCCTGCTTTTATTAACTTGTCTGATCTGCTAAACTGGCATATCAGTTGGCTCAGAGAAGTCCCCCCCGCACCACGTCCACGATCCTTGGAGAATTGCTAAACTTCAGACTGTATCTTGTGACTGATTTATACCTGAAGGAGAGCCAGTCACCAAAAAAAGTACTCTGGGATGCCAGACTAAGCTGGTATGGTTATCCTGGCTTGTTTTCCTTTCTGCAAAGAAATCCTCGAAGAATGTTTCAATAAATCTCCAGGATCTTTATCATAATGCCGCCGGCTGCAGTTAGTACTGCGTCTTATATTAAAAATGCGCAGACAGGACTTTTATAGCCCTGCTTCTAAGGTATCTGCCACGAGTCCTCTGGCGTGTCTGGAGTCGAGCATCTCTCTGACAAAACGCTGGGTGACATCATTGCTATATGCGGTCCTTGCCGTCCGTCGACTGAAATGGCTCATCCTATGGGAAGCAGCTGCCAGAAAGCGGCAAGCGTGTCTGTTGCTCCATTTGCTGATCCTTTAGCTGAAACGTGACCTGGTAGGAGCAAAACCAGTTGCACCAGTAGAGATGCTTGCCTCCATAAGCGTTTTCTGTCGCTTAAGACAGCTACTTGGCTAGAACAAGAGGTGCAGCATAGGTGGTCGTTGGTGCTACGAGAAACAAAATATTTGGCCCAGCAGGTAAAGGAACAGAGGAATCCGGGCTTGGCCTTAAGTAATTGGAGCACTGAAAGTCTTGGCTTTCTAATCTGTCTGGGAAGGCCTCTTTAAATATATTAAGTGGAGTTTAAGCAGGTTTCTTATCAGATTCTCGGGCCGTTTCTCTTCCCTTTCTTTTCATCGTAACCACAACGTCTGCCTACAGCGAACTCTTCCCCCACCAAAGTGCAACGGTTACAGGCTCCAGGTTTTTGGAAGGACCTGGACCAAATAAAAATGCAATTCTCTAGGCCTTGTAAAATTAAAGTAAAATGAATCAGCTGTAGTTTGAAGCAACCTCTGTGCTAGGTTGGGGGATTTTGGTCACTTTAAAGATTAGAATGGCTTCCTCTTGGGGTCTTTTTTCCCACCCCTATCTTTGACTGTAAACACAGCTGGGTCTAAGGAGGTCAGTATCCAGGTTGCATTGAGCTGCAAGTGTAGCTGAGTGTCTAAATCCCTTGGGGTTGTTTTAAAAATCCCAACCATGTGCTTTAGTTAAAGCTCTAGCATTTGTATTCCCAGTCCTCTGGGTTTTACAGCTTCTTAGCACAGATGAGTTCAGCTCCCAGTGGTAGCACCTGCATGTCTGTGACCTGCACGTGGGTAGCTTTGCATGGAGGAGAGTGCTGGTTTTGCCTCGAGTTCTCCATCTCGTATAACTTTGGAGCCACACACTTGGGATGTAAGAGCTGCATCTTTCGAGGGCGCTGAGCACGTGCGTCTTCCACTGATGTCAGCTGGAACCGGGTGCATCCGCCAGTGAGCAAATCAGGCTTGTCGTTTCATGGCCGATGAAGCTATTAATCTCTGAACATTCAGATTTGAGAATCTCTGATCACCATGTGCACGACTGGTTGAGAATAAGTGACTCGGTTTAAAAAAAAAAAAAAAAAAGGTTTCAGTGCTAATGGCTGGCAGGAATTGGGGCACTGGCACCGTGTTTATTGGGCAATGCTGGAGTGGTCGTGAGCTCCGAACGGATAGTGGTAGGTAGTGGTCATCGGTGGAAAGCTTTGCTTTGGAAGGGAAAGAGATTGTGGGTGGCGGGAGAAGTCTCCTGGCCAGGTGGGAGGTTTGAACATGGTGCAGGATGGATTTGATACGACCCATGAGCAGTTGGACTGCTCAGCTTGAATGAGCTAAGGTTTTTGAGTTGCATGTTTAACGTCCGCTATATCTGTCAACCGCGTTCCCCAGCCTAGATGCTGTGTGCCAACAGAAGCTTTCCACCACCTCCTTGAACAGCATGAGCAAAAGCAACAAAAGCTGCTTTGTTGGCATAACTTTTTCACCTACCCGGTGTCATCTTTTTCAAACCTCAAGCCAGTAGGCGTATTGGCAAAATTTCATAGTGCAGGCTAAGCCCTGATGTCTTTAGCACTGAGCTCAAGCAGCAATAAAACAGGGCTACCCCTTTCCTTTTAGTTATATCCAGAGGCCAATTTGATATGAAGAGTCCCCTCTGAGTGCTTGTGAGTGCAGTCTGCAAATACCGGTACAAGCAGGGAGGCTTTGTAAAACAGGCTTGCCAGGTACTGATTTTATTTTCAGCAGACTTCCAAGAGGAAAATCAGAGTTTGAGCAATAGATAATTGACTTTGCTGCTGGTTTGCAAGCAACAGCGGTGTTAAATGCAATGCATCCCTCCATGGTTACCTCTAAATGAGCAGGAGCCCTATTAACAGCCTCTCTCGGTCCATGCCATCCTCCTCTCCCTGTAAGTACAGGTGGCTGCAGATCTGTCGCCTTTCCCATTTCCCTCTCCTGCCTTCGGAGCTGATATGTTTCTTTTGCGCTTTGCAGAAACTCGAAGGGTCCAAGTGCAAGGGGCAGCTTTTGATATTTGGAGCAACCAACTGGGACCTGATTGGCCGTAAAGAAGTGCCTAAGCAGCAAGGTAGGAGACACTAAGATGTAGACATCTCTGGACTGTGGAGGATAAAATGCTAGTATTACTACTGAAGGTGTGGTGCCCGTCTTTACTGTCCTTCCCTGTGTACCAGTAGCATTTAGTCTCTCAAAATCTTTTTCCTAGTGGAGATGTGTAAGCCTCCAGAATGGACCGTGACGTCTTCAATTAACCTTTTGCCGATAGTCAAGTGACCCGCAAAGAAATTAAAGTAGAAAGCCTGTTGCCAGGAGGGGAAATCAGGGTGTTGTCTAGCTAGCATCTGACTGAGATCTGTGCGCTGATACGGGTTTTTTTAAGAGCAGGTTAGACGAACACTTGGCTGGGGTGGGGTGGGGTGGGGTGGTTTAGTCGGGGATGAGCTTGCCTTGAGCAAGGGGGCTGGACTGAATGATCTGAGGGCCCGTCCAACCTGACTTTTCTGCGCTTCTGCGGCTCCATGAAGCCATTAAGTTATGAAGTAATAGGAAAAAACCTTTTTCATTAGGAGGGTGGTGAAGCACTGGAACGGGTTACCCGGAGAGGTGGTGGACTCTCCATCCTTGGAGGTTTTTAAGGCCCGGCTACACAAAGCCTTGGCTGGGATGATCTAGGTGGGGATCGTCCTGAGCAAGGGGTTGGACTAGATGTGACCTCCTGAGGTCCTTTCCGACCCTAATTTTCTGTGATTAACTGCCATGAGCCAACAGCGTCCCAGCGTTGCTTATATGAAATTGGGTGCCATCCACAGCAGTTTCCGCTTCATCTCGCATGGTGGTCCTTGTAGAGGGCTTGCTCAGGGAAGTTTGCTACCAAAGACCCTTCCTTGGTGATCTCCTGATTTGGCTTTGATACGGTCCAGCCAAGATTCGCAGCCCAAGATAGAGGCTGTTGCTTGTGTGGGGCAAGATGATGCTCTGGATTGTTTTGTGTTATGAGTGGCTAGTAATTAATGCTGTTGAGGTTCAGGTTCAAAGGCAAAGTTCACAGAATACAGACCCAGTTTAATGCATGTTCCCTCCTTGTGCGCTCCACACTACCATGTCCCTGCTTTTTTTCCACCCTTTCAAGGATAGCATTGCTGCATAGAAGCCTGGTCCAGGACAGAGGGGTGCATTCATACCAAGTAGTTAGGAAAGGGGTGTTTCTGTCGCTCGTGTGTCTTCCAATTTCTTCAGTGAAGCTTTTCTTGGCAGCAAGTTTGCCTGAACTCGGTACTGGACAGACATTGCTGGGTCTCTTATAAAGCTGATGAATGTGCAGGCATTACAGCCGAGTCTGCAAAACTTTCAGCAATTCAAGATCTCTCCAGTCACAGCCCTCTCCCGTTATCCAAAGGGTGCTTGGAAACAAACTGTACCCCGTGTCCATGCTTTGCAGAGCAGTTCTGCTATAATTAATTGTTAGATCGTCTTGAGGGTGTAAAACCTGTTGCCTCATTGCCTGAAGATTTTGCCTTCTAGGTGTCCTGTATTTGCACTGCTTCTATATAAAGAGACCAGAGCGTAACAAATCAGTGGACCCCATTTGGTTTC
>NW_017729014.1:21050530-21064119 GCF_001723915.1 Gavialis gangeticus
GAGGCTGCAAAACTTTCAGCAATTCAAGATCTCTCCAGTCACAGCCCTCTCCCGTTATCCAAAGGGTGCTTGGAAACAAACTGTACCCCGTGTCCATGCTTTGCAGAGCAGTTCTGCTATAATTAATTGTTAGATCGTCTTGAGGGTGTAAAACCTGTTGCCTCATTGCCTGAAGATTTTGCCTTCTAGGTGTCCTGTATTTGCACTGCTTCTATATAAAGAGACCAGAGCGTAACAAATCAGTGGACCCCATTTGGTTTCTCCATTTAACTTTTGGAATCTGGTGATGAGTTTTGCCATGTGCGTTGCACGCGCCTGTAGGAAAGACGTACAAGTGATCAACTAGAACTTAATCTATATATTTTGTTGCTGCCTATTGAGCTGGTATAGTTGTGGGAGAAGAGAAATGCTCTTCAGTGCTTCCAAACAGCAGGCAGATTAGATGGGACTAAGGTTTAACTATCCTGATTGTGACTACCCAGAACAAAGTTTGTAATATTTTGGCAACCAAAATGGTTTACACTGGGGGGGGGAAATGTTCTTTCTTAAATGCACCAAGTACTCCACTGTGCAATCTAGTAGATGGAGAGGACGCCACATCCCTACCGATGACCTAATTTTCACAGTTGTTTAGCCCCCACACGCGCACACACCAGCTTGGAGGTTGCGTGTTACTGAAATATGTCCTTCAAAGCCTTGCTGTGGCGTTCTGTTGCTGGATCATGTGAAAATAGTCACCCCCTCCGCCAGCCTTGACAACCTCTCTGTTATCATGAGGTTCCTCCTTATCTGAATTCATACAGTGCTCTCTTTGTTCCATCTCTGCTTAAAAGACAAGCTGCACCTATTGTGTTCAGCCCAGTAATCTAAAAGTTTACAAAGGAAAGAGGCATTTCTGGTGGTGGAAAGTGTAAAACAGTTGGGAAAGGGAGGGTTTTCTTCCAAAAGTGGAATAACATTTCTAAACCTTGGTTGGGGTGAAGACTGGCCTGATCAGATCAGGGGAAGTTTGGGCTAATGGTTAGGACTTGATTTTCCGTCTTGGAAGACCTTGGGTGCAGGCAGCGTCTGCTCTGCCACAGACTTCCTGTTGGACCAAGGGCAAAGCACTCGGTCTCTTAGTGCAGTGGTGTTCTCCCCATAACACAGGTGCGGAGACTAAGGCACAGGCTCGCAACTTTTGTGAGAACAAATCCTTTAGAGATTTTGAGGTGCTGAAATGCCCTGGTAAAAGGGGCTGTATAAGTACTAACCATAGCTGCATACTGATGAAATGTAGTGACATCTGATAGGAGGCAGAGCCCAGAGGATTAGACCTTCCAATAACGGCTTAGACAGTGCGAGCTCTGTTTCAAAAAATGGACTGTTTAACCTGATGTTGAACCAGGCTGCGACTGTTTTACAGTCTTTATAGAGTGGGAGTCGACCTCTAACGATAGGTTATGTGACCACGCCATTGAGCAAGGTGACTGCTTTGAATAGGCTCAGGACCGTTAATCGCAGCTAAAAGCCTATATATAATGTGCCTTGTCTCACCGCTGATTCCTGAAGACCCGTGCTGCTTACACTCTGGATTTGGAGCATTGAATTGAGTCAAACCAGTGACTCTGCTCTTTTGTACTATTGGAGAGGCTCCAGCCATGATTGCAGCCCCCTTTTTGCTGGGCATAAAGACACCTAATAAGAGACATATCTGTCCTGTAGAGCTGTGATCTCAACAGAGAAGAGAAACAGAAGCACTAAGAAGCGAGGTGACACTCGAGGGCTGTAGCCACTACTTGGCCTTGCCTGTCTCAGCACAGTTGCCTCCTTTTCAGTGAGGACAATTCATGCTGGAATAGGCAGAAGCATCTGCATTTCAAACCATACCAGGAGAGAATTAAAAACCACAGACTGGCTGCGTTCTGGCAGCAGTGCTAGTAACCCGAGCAGCAACAACGCCCCTCTTAACTTCTCTAAAATGGATGGGTGCCGCCTGATTTCTGATGGGGGCGGGGGGAGAGAAGCAAGCCCCCACCATGGCATGTCTCTCTCCTGACCCTGCCCATTGCTCTGTGTGTCTAGCTGCACCATCCCATGGGTAAACGATGCCTTCCCATAATTAACCTTTTTCTTTCATAAAAAGTGCTTGCCTCGGCAATCTGTCAGGCATTCAATATTTGCAGTTTAAAACAAGCAGACTGCAACAGTGGCAGCTGCCAGTGATTCAAAGGACCACCTTCTAGGAAACCCCCGTGGGGAGTTGTCTGTGTTGCAGAGTTTGCATGCTAAGGAAGCCCCATTTTTATTTTTTAAAAAAGCAAGTTCAGAGGAACTTTAGTTCTCTCCTGGTTCTCTCTTAACTAACGAGATAATTCTCCCAACACCTTTATGATGTGGCGAAGCATTAAACATGCAGAATCCAAGATCAGCACTTAATCTAAATCATATGGCTTTGTCACCGGATATGGTAGATCATTGGCAGGCAGACCCCCAGGTCCCTGCCCGGAAGGACTTGCCTCCCAAAGTCCTGATGGAAGGTAACTAGAACAAATCGGATTTTAATACGCAGAGTAGCATGCATCTGTCACCAGGCTGGCAGTAGGTAGAGTCAAGTGGAAGCACTTGTTCATGAATGCTCTTTGGTCTCATTGCAATCTGCAGGACTTCCTTGAGCCTTTGCAGGACCAGACCCTCCATCCCTCTATGCCTATGTGCTTGTACGGGTGCATAAACTCGGACAATGTTTGAGATCGCAACTGGGTGCGGTGAAGCTAAACTCGCTGATAATTCTGCATGTCCTCTGAAGTCCCTGGGTGGAGGCACTGCCTTAGAGTCCCATTGTACATAAGGGGCCAACAGAGGCGTGATGGATTGAGTGACTCTCCTTAAGTCAATTAGCAGGTCACAATTTTAGAGCCTCGCTACAGGGCTGTGATCAAAGCCACTTAAGTAGGATGCAGGTAATTGCAAGAGAGCCTCTAATGGGAATCTCTGTGAGGCGATTCTTCCTCTCTGTAAATGAAGCGAATGCTTCATCACTTTGTCAGGGTGCCTGTAATTGCTGCAACCGCTTTGTTGGGAAGGGTCTCTCTTTTTTTTTTTGTCTAATTAAGCTGTCAATAGCAATCAGAGGTGTTAATGTGACTCCTGAATGTCACCAGCTCTTTCTCTCCTCCTGTCTCATGTTGACAATCAAGGAAAATCCCATCCGGCCTCCTGTATCCATCTGAGTTTTTGGAGGCTGGGGGTAAACCATGGAAGCTGCGTTGGCTTTATACAGTTATAAGTACATGAAATACAACCTGGCACTGCTGAATGAAGCAAGTTGCCTGAAAAGTGATGACAGCCCCAATTTTTGGATGGTCTGGGCTAATGCAGACAGAGCTAGGTCACCAGCGATTCACCTGCTAAACAGTTGATGCAAAATATCATTTGAAGTGATGATCTTAATGAATGTATTGCTGCCTCTTGTGGTTTTTTTTGGGGGGGGTTATTAAAACTGTCTGTTCTTTGCAGCTGCTTACCGTAATCTGGGCCAGAACTTGTGGGGGCCGCACAGGTATGGGTGTCTCTCAGGGATTCAGGTACGGACCGTGGTTTCGGGACCATGCGCGGCTCACAGTCTCCTCATCACCACAGAGGGCAAGCTGTGGAGCTGGGGTGAGTAGCCGGCACAAGCGAGGCTTTTTGAGTCTCTACCGGGATGTGAATTAGCTCAAGACACCAGGTAGCAAGGACAAGGAGCTCAGTGGGCTCCTGCCTGGGTCTGCATTGGAGCGCGGTCCTAAGGTGATAGGTTTTCACAGAAGTGATGAAAACGTAAATCATTGCAAATTAGTTCCCAGCACGCTCTATGGCTTTTGCCCTAGTTCTGACGGGACGCATGGAACTAATTTGTGTGTCCCCATGCCAAGTCAGCTAATCTCTTTTGATTTCTCTTAGGAGAACCATATGTAGCATGGGGTCCCAGGAGCCAAAACAGAACTGGGTAGTGTGGAGTGGTCTGTCACAAAGACGTTTCAGTGCTTCTGTTATAGGCTGTGAATCGGACGGATTATCCTTCTGATGTTAGGCCAGTGTTTCTCACCCTCTTCCATATTGTGGCTCTCATGTTACAGCTGAAAAGTTTCAGGGCCATTCTCATTTACTGAAGAATAAAAGACACTCGCAGCCCTCTGGAGCTGTTCCAGTCCCCAATGGTGGTACCTATGCAATAGTTACCATCAACCTGCAAAAGTGGTTTCCACTAGTGCGAGGCCTGGAAGGAACAAATCTTGTATCTCAGCATTACAGAGAAAGCAATAGGGGAAATGAAGGGGTTTGACAGCCTCGGCAGCAGTTTCTTCTTTTTTAGATCGGAGGGCATCACCTATTTACCTGTGGCACGTGTGTGTGTGTGTGCTTCTCTGTAGGGCGTAATGAGAAAGGGCAGCTGGGACACGGAGATACCAAGAGAGTGGATGCTCCCAAACTCATCGAAGTTCTCAGCAGCGAGGTGATTGTGTTGGCAGCTTGTGGACGAAACCACACGCTCGCTCTGACGGGTATGGAAGATGCTTGGAAAGAGAAACTGGTGTTTGAATGATTGCTTTCTCCCTTGCAGAGTTGGGCAGGGAACCTGCACATCAGAGATCCTGCTTCTAGCTGGGGAAAGACGGGACTTTAATCTACTGTTCGGGTCACACAGAGTTTTTCTTTTGTTGACAAATCCTGGCCTCGCTGAAGTCCGTGGGAGCTTTGTCTCACAGGGGTCAGAATTTCACCCTTGCTCTTTTTGAGGCTAAGAACAACTGATATTTTGCCCCTGGAGGGTGGAGAATGCCTTGGCTTTTAAAGATGTGCTTGGACAACCATTGATTCGAAGGGAGTCCTTGACCAAAGGTGAAAAGGGAAATCTTAAAGGAAATGTTTGCCACCCATGATTCCCCTCTCTTCCACCACTTCTGAAGCACTCGTGACTGGCACAGAGAGGATGATTTTGGCTATTGTTGTTTAGAGGGTCAGAAATGGCCACCAGTGCATATCCACATCTTGAGACCATGTCTTGGGTAACTATGCCACAAAATGTTGATTATGCCACCAGTTTGCTAATTGCTTTTTCTGTCATGGTCACTTCCTCCTGAACTGTTTGATGTGGGGAGTGTTAAAACACTTATTTGCAATAGACTTTTTTTTCTTGTGGCCTGGTGTATTAGAACAAGCATCTCTCTCCTGTGTTAATGATTTTTTTTTTCCAGCACCTCTGTAATAAGTGAGCTGTAACCTTTTCCCTTCTTCACTACCTCTCCCGTTGTGTTCCAGAGACTGGCTCGGTATTTGCATTTGGAGAGAACAAGATGGGACAGCTTGGCCTTGGTAACCAGACAGATGCAGTTCCCAGCCCTACTCAGGTAAGTGTGACCCTTTCCTCTTGCAAAAAGGGCAGAGAGACATTTATTTAGCTACTGCACAAGTTGTCATGTTGGGGCCATATCTAGCATAGCCGTGTTAAAGCCAAGCTCAGGATGAGATCCTTTGCATGGTGGAAAGCAACTGTAGTCCTTGTCGGTCAAGTGAGCGAGGACTGTCCCAGTTCAGCGGATACTTTGATCCCCATTATAGCATCTTATGTGAACTTTTGGGTCTTCACAAGCCCTTAGGCAGGTTCTTAAATTCCCATAGCTCAGGGTCAAAAACAAGGGCTGAAGCAGTTGGTTGTCATCTGAACCATTTCTGTTGGTTTTCTACTGACAAAACGGACAAGGGGTTCCCAATGCCAACCTGGATATCAAATAAAATTGACCTTGGCATTAGTCAGCGTTTAGCATTTGGTTCCCTTATAGGCTCGTGGTGGGAACAACAGGAGCAATGAGGTAGTAAAAGATTTCCTTGGCGCCTGAAGCAGACAAAGGAAGGGAGGGGAAGTGGAAGTTTGTCCTGGAAGCAGTCAGGGGAGAAGTCTTAGCTTCTCTCTTCATCTCCTTCCTTTATGTATTTTTTGGTTTCTTATTGAATTGACTATTTCTAGCTATTTCTTTTTTTTTTTTTTTCTTTTGTTCCCCAATCTTAGGGCATATTAAGATAGGGAATTTTTCAGCTAGGCTCACAGAGTTATGCATGCCAGACTGCTGCTGTGTTTGTGCAAATAGTGCTCAACAGAGACACCCATGCACAATTAAGTGCACGTTTCTCACGCAACCTCTGGCCTTACACTCCTCATGCTCCAGGGAAATCTATCTAATGCCTCTAAAAATTGAACTTGGGACCAAAATTTCATAAGCTAGAAACCAAGGACTGACACGGATATTGGTTTTATGGCTCATTATAAACCTCCCTGATCCCTGAATTCTCCCCACACAGAAAGGTCTTTTCTCACCTTTCATCCCTTTTCACAGGCCCTGATTTCCCAGTAACCAGGTTCTTGTCTGCTAATTGGTGGTGTGTTACCCCTGGGGATTTCTCTCCCCACCCTCTTCTAGCGGTTTTTTACTGCGCTGTGTTGGCTGTCACTGCTTAGAGCTGAAGAGTGCCTTGCATTTGAAAGGTTGTCTGACTATCCCAGTTGTAGGGTTCATCCAATAAAAGCTAACCCCTGAAGAAATCCTTGCTCTTGCATAAAGCATCCAGGTAATTTTGTAGGCGGTAGGGGATTTACATGTGCATGTCTAAAAGCAGCTGTGTTCCCTGTGAAAGCTTAGCCACGCATTTGCCCTGTGAGCTGGGCAGTGTTCCCCGGCCGTCTGGAATCGCACAAGGGTCGCTCTGTTTCATCCTCTATTTTCAAATGCTGCTCTTGTCTCCTTCCCTTGCAGATAATGTACAACGGGCAGCCAATTACCAAAATGGCCTGTGGGGCTGAATTCAGCATGATAATGGACTGCAAAGGAAACCTCTATTCCTTTGGGTGCCCTGAATATGGACAGCTGGGTATGGTGGTATATTTTTAAAGGTCTATGTAGTTTTAATGTGACAGCAGGCTTTAAATCCAGCCCGAGGCTGCTACCAGGTTCATCGTAGACTGGTGCGTTGGTGTAATCAAGGCTATAATGGTAATACGCATCTTATCTCCATCCCCGTCCAGGAGGGGAAGATGGTCTGATGTTAAAAGCAGAGGAATCTGGCTTCAAAACTCTGCTCTGTTGCATGAGCTGCAGGGGAGGCTGTGCCTCAGTTTCTCCCTCTGCGGCTTGTGAGTGCTTCCTCGGTGGTGCAGTGTATCGGTGGCCGTGAAGTGCTCTGGGGTTGTTGGGTTTTTCTGAGCTGAAAGGGGCAGAGAAATCCAACACTGTAGCAATAAAATGGAAGGGAAAGCCGCTGTCCCTTGAGTGTCCATAAACACTCGGCATTTTGAATGCTAGAATGCGTAATACGCTGCCTGCCAGTTTTCTGTGGCTCTGACAATGATGCGCCACTGTGAATCCCAGCAGTGCCTTGAATTATTCATGAATGGCACTTTGTCTCGGAGGTTAATGTCTCGTGGCTGTGATCTCTGGAACAGGGAGTGCGTGCGCTTTGCTGTCACGGAGGCTTTTTGCACAGGCTGAGCTGCTGCTGGGGTGTCTGCGTGTTTGGAGGGTGGCGAAGGAAGGCAGGGAGCCAGCCTGGCAGGTTTGCGTCGGGAAGCGCAGCTTGCATGGGTCAGACTGCAGGATGCCTTTTAGGGAGAGCGGACTGAAAAAGGGTGAAATACTTTTGCCAGGAAAAGGTATTACAAAAATATTTGTTTTCCTTGCAAAAGCATGAAAAGAGTAGGGGTGGAGGCTCTCCAGAATGGCGCATAAGGAGAATCCTTCTTCTCCTTCCTTTGCACTTCCCTTTTAGTTAGAATAGCATCTGCCTTCTGTTCGGTATTTAGACAGCACCCAGTACGATGGGACTGCAGTTTGTGAATGGAGCTCTCTGGCCATTGGCACTACCACTGCACGAAAGACGGCACAGGTTGCATGTGACAAGCATGGCAAGCTTTGCTCTTCAAGAGGGGTATACGCTCTGACTCGAACAAGCTTACTGATTTGGGATGGGTATGGTCATCGCTTGTGCGCTCTGCCGGTGGGGTAGTATTAGTTCCACTCAGAATTGCATCCCTTTTTAGCATCCTATCCGTTTCCCCTGTTGCAGGGCACAACTCCGACGGGAAGTTCATCGCCCGCGCTCAGAGGATAGAGTACGACTGCGAGCTGGTGCCGCGGCGCGTCGCCATCTTCATTGAGAAGACAAAAGACGGGCAGATCCTTCCTGTCCCCAACGTGGTCGTGCGAGATGTCGCTTGTGGCGCCAACCACACAGTAAGGCTGAGATTCATTCAGACCCTCTGTAGCACAACCAGGGGGTCTACCTGTAGTCCTGGCCATTGATGGCCCTCAAGCGCCTGCTGGGTCTTGACTTGATGAGCTCCCTCTCGACTTGCTGTGTAGTTAAACTGCCCTGAGTGGCTGGCAGTCAGGTGGCCTCTCTTACAAACGAGACTTTACACGTGCTGGAGTCTCATTAGTGACAGAGGCACACTGAAAAGTTCTCTGGTCCCAGGTATCCAGGTTGTAGCTGTATTGGTCTAGATGAAAAAGCAATTAGGACTCTTAGTAGAGAGATCTTTTATTAGACTGGCAACGTTTTTGCAAAAAAAAAAATCTTTCATTGCAAGCTTTCAGGCACAAACACCCTTCGTCGGGCATTGGAGAAAAGATTGTAAAAGTTCTCCTGGGTAGAAATGAAAGTTCATATTTCGTAGGATTTTGCAAAGGAGTCAAGGGATGGAAAACGCCTCTGGGCAGTCCGTTCATAGCTGGTGTGAAGTCTCTCACCTTCTGTGATGATGCAAATTCCCTTGAAACAAAGGCAGGGGCAGCGTCTCAGGTTTCAGGTTGTCACAGTTGCTTCCCTCTCTCTGGTCCCAGGAGTTCAAGGGGTTTAGGCTGCAGAATTCAGTTTGTCCCCAACTCTAAAAAGAAGGGATAAATGGGTTTTAAATGGATCTGATTTTACTTATTTCCATCAGTCTAGACGGAAAGTCCCTCCACTCTAGCCAGTAATCACACGAGGCTGTACGCTGTTTGAAAGCCTGGAGAACATATTGCAGAGGGTTGAGCATAAGACTCATGATGCCCATTGAAACTTTCCAAGGGACAATTGCATTCAGCAACTTTTTTTTAAATTTGTTTCAGACTTGGGTATTTCATTTGGCAGCAGGCTGGGGAAAGTCACAGATCATCAGCTGCCACAGGCCTGCGATAGCCGCAGCCGTGTTCATCTTCTGTATCTCCCTGCTGTGCTTAGGTGTCGCATCCAGTATGTGTGTGATCACATTAGGACTCTTTATTTGCACTAGGTGTGTCCTAATCCCATTGGATTAAACCATTAAAATGAAGGTTTTGAAATCCATCATCATGGATGCAAGCAAAACCCTTCACTCCCAGATGACTGATCCTACAGGCAGGGGCAGCAGGGATTATAAAGCACATCATGGAAGGAAATGCATGTGGCCCACAGGATGCTAGCAGAGTAATAGCCTCTCTTCCAGTTACTGGTAATGAGGTGTTTCTTCTGACTGCTGCTGCCCTGTGACTTAACTCCCTTAGTTTTGGAGGTCAAGTCCTGCAAAGCAGCTGTATTGTTGTGGAAATGCACCACACAGGGGCCTGGTAGGACTCACTGCTGCGAATGCCAGGCACTGCCTCTCTCTGCATGGATTAGCATCAAGGCCTGGGAAGGAACCCTTTGGGGGGGGTGGGAGTTCCCTCCTGCCATTTTTAATCAATATTGAAGTATGAAGTTGACTGAATTACCAGGCTGCCTTGAGCCGGAGCCCTTTTTGCTTCTGGCTTTATTGCTGTGGCAGGGGGGGAGAGAAGATATGCAACTTCACAGTTAAGATAAGAGTGGCAGAATGGGCTGGCAGGAAAAAATGAGTTGAATTGTCTTTTTAATGCACCATCTCAGCGGATCTGTAATAAGCGTCAGTTGATTTCTGTGCCTCGGATACTCCTTCGATCCGTAGGGCAGGACTAATGATCCGTTCCATGAGCACCGGGGATTCCTCTTCCTCTGCCTTTTAACTCAAAACCGTGTTGCCCTCTCTTCCACCCACAGCTTGTTTTAGACTCCCAGAAGCGCGTCTTCTCCTGGGGCTTTGGTGGGTATGGCCGGCTGGGCCATGCCGAGCAGAAGGATGAGATGGTGCCAAGGCTGGTCAAGCTCTTCGACTTCCCAGGGCGTGGGGCAGCTCAGATCTACGCTGGATATACCTGCTCCTTTGCTGTCAGCGAAACAGGTCAGTTGAGCTGTCTTGGTGCTAAGACCCTCCTGGCATGAAGCTGTAATTCAGCCCAAAGCCTCTTATCTATTTGGGATCCACCTCTCAGTAGCAAGTGTTGAGAACTCACCTGCATTTTCCCAGTATCTTTAAAACAACTTGGAGTATGTTAACCAGCCCGGTCTGCCTCATCTCTACAGATCTAAGCTGTTGACTTTCATAAACCATCTCTTATTTTCTATCATATCCTTGAACGGTGATTCAAAAAGCCTTCTGCGTTGGAGTCTCTCAAGTCTGACGTGGGTGCATGTGTTTGCTCTGTCTTGCAGGTGGCCTCTTTTTCTGGGGGGCCACAAACACATCCCGCGAGTCGACCATGTACCCCAAAGCTGTGCAAGATCTCTGTGGCTGGAAAATCCGCAGCTTGGCCTGTGGGTAAGTGACAGCTCCTGTTTTAGGAGCCAGGGGGACAACGAAACCGTCTCTTCTTTGGCTTGCCTGGATGGTATTAGCAGTGGTGTCGTTGCACACATCTCCACGTTCAAAGGGCCCTGCCAATAGGACAGTGGCCTGTTGCTCACCTGGCGTGTATGAAACAGCTGCTAGAATGAGACTAGCCTACAGAAAGTTGAGTCGGTCATCTTGAGTTGAGTCTCGCTCTGCTTGGCAGAGGCTGGCAGTGCGGTTGAATTTTTTTTTTCTTCTGACTCTGTGTAAGAGGAAAAGCTGCTGGAGGTTCTCAAAAGTAAGAGAGGAGGGCAGGCAGCCTTGCGGCCTGGTTAAAGCAGGAGGGGTGAGGAAATGGCCTGGAATACATGAGTGCTTGAGTTAAAATAAAGTCCTCTTATTGCTGAGTGCCCCTTGTTGAGAGAGGTTCGGAGGGCCCATCACAAGATGGCTGGAGTGTGGGGATTGGTGAAACCTGGACGGGAGAAGAAACTCAGGGTTGCAAGTCAAACCTGTCTAATGGTTTCTCAATTAAATCAGCAAATTGTAACACCTCTTCTCTAAAGCTGGTTGTAGCACCTCACCCTTGCCTGTGGGCATCTGTGCTTCTAGGATGCTTAGCGGATTTAATAGATACTTTGCTTGTATATAATGGGAGCTGTTTGAGCAGCTTGAGTATGAAAAGGTAGTAATTCTGTCTCTTCCCTGCACCCCTCAGGAATCTTTTCTACTCCCTTCTCTCCACTAACCTCTCCACCCTCTCCTGGTATCTGGCCCCTTGTCTCACACCTTTGCTCTTTGTGTTCTCTCTCAAATTGCAGGCTCTTTAAAAGGCATTCCCCACCCTGTTTGGAAAGCCCTTTGTAAATAGACCGCAGCTGGTTTTGCTAGGATGCAACCCTGGAACCACATGCAAAAAGTTTGGATCTTTATGGTCTGACTTTAGGATTCTCTTCTCTCACTCCCCACCCAGCTACCTTTGTGCCTTTTCTTTTGTTGCTAGAAGTAACTTCTGCTATAGCATTGTTCTCTGAAGGAGCTTCCTAGGTGACTCACTCAAATCCCTGACAAAGAGGTAGTTGTGTGTTGATAGAAATGGTAAGGGAAACCCTTTAAAAATCTAATAATGTTGGTTTTTAATGCAGCCTCTCCTTGATGTTCAGTGAATGGTTTCGGTGCTGTTTGGACAATAGTTGGTTACCAGTGAATGACAAGGGTGATCTGTTTTAAGCCTTGATCTTGCAATCTGATCTGTATGGATGGGCTCCTGAGTTCACTGGGTCTCTGCTGGGGTTCACATCCTCCAACACTTGGAAAGCAGGGACCACGGTGCAAGCGTTCAAAAACTACTAAGGGCAGTTCTTTCCTGGTGCCATCTGACATGGGAAAGGCAGCGCAGGCTGGTTGGCTGCCAGGGGAGGACATGCAGACAGACCGTGTAGCAGTAACAGCTCATGTACCTGTTGCAGGAAGAGCAGTATTATTGTGGCTGCAGATGAGAGCACAATCAGCTGGGGTCCATCTCCAACCTTCGGTGAACTGGTAAGGACTTGCTCAGAAACCCCAGCACCGCTGGCACAGTACCAGGGACATTAGATTACAAGCAGATTGCAAAGTTGTGGCTTTTATTTTTAACGCAGACTTGCTGTAAGCCTGTCGTCTCAAAGCGAATGGGAAGGGAGTGTTCGACTGACATTTGTTTCATTTTAATTTAGCTACAAGAGGGCTTTTTTTTTTATCTGTAGCATGTGTTAAATGCTAAGTCCAGAAAATGCAATGATCAGATTCCTGTTATGCAAGAGGGAAAAAAAGACCACCCAAACAAACCCTTGTGCACATCCATTGTGTGTGCGTGTGTGTACCTGCTCTCTGTATACTCTTCTCCCAAAGAAAATGGGTGAAATGCTCTTAGTCTGGAAGATGGGGAATTTGTGTGAGAGGCAAGTGTGGGTGCCCCTACTACAGATTTAATTGAGTGCTACGCCCAAGTCCGAGTGAGCTTCACAAAGAGCTGGAAAGGCTCAGCATTGCCTTCTGCCTCTGGGAGGTGAGTGACTTCATACTAATGCACCTTCTTGTGTCTAATTACTGAACATTTTATCTCACCACAAATGTTTGGGCTCACAGTTAACAGTCCATTTATTGTGGTCCTTAAGAGCTATTAGACCATGAGGTGGTGTGACACAGCCCACAGCAAAGAACTATCTCAGATAGGCACCATTTTCTCCTGGAAATCCTAGCATTTTACTCGGGGCGTCTGTAAATTTTATGTTGGTCTCAAACTGCTTTTTGATGCGACTCGTAGAATGATACTGCCCCAATCTGTCTCTCCTTAAATTGCTACAACATTTGATTACTCCTGTGAGCTTTTCCTGTGCTGCCTTGCTGTTTGCCTCCTCAAAGGCCCTAGTTGACTGTGGTGGAGCGGTAAGGAGTCTTGGTTCCTCACAGTCTGGCCCGCAGGCTGCTTGCAAATCCAACGGGTTTCTTTATGTGCACATTTTTATTGAATTTCCCATGCATTCAGGTGGAGCAGTGTATTGGCTTGTTCAGTGTCAAATGAATAGATGTGTAAGACTCTGCAAGACCAGTAACATTTGCAGAACTTCAGGATCCAGAAGATTTTTTTTATTCGTCTTCTGGACTTTAGGAATTTTTGTTCAGTTTTGTGGGGTTTTTTTAATTGCTCGTTCTTCCCAAGTCTCTGCTGGCCTTGCTTACAGGCCGTTCAGCCCGTGAGAGTCACTCACCTCCATGCCTTTCCTTTCCGCGGAGCTACACCAGAAGCCAGTGCAAATCAAAGGAGCGAGCAATAAATAACACAGTCCAGGTCCTTGGAACATGGCAAGTCTGTGATTTTTTTTTTTTTTTTTCCCCCCCCCCCCGGGGGCCCTTCAAAGAACACCCCCGCTTTTTTTTTTTATGGGGCAGA
>NW_017729014.1:21064283-21090010 GCF_001723915.1 Gavialis gangeticus
CCCCCCCCGGGTG
This sequence comes from Gavialis gangeticus, assembly GCF_001723915.1. NCBI lineage: Eukaryota > Metazoa > Chordata > Crocodylia > Gavialidae > Gavialis > Gavialis gangeticus. Next base: position 21,064,297 of record NW_017729014.1, read on the forward strand.
ACCTTACAAGTATCCCTCTGCATTTTGCTTTATCAGGGCTACGGGGACCATAAACCCAAGTCCTCTACTGCAGCTCAAGAGGTGAAAACCCTAGATGGGATTTACACAGAACAGGTGAGAGGAGACCAGCCAATGCAAATGGTAGCAATTTGGGACTGCAGTGTGGGAGGCTTGCTTCAGATCTCCTGAGAGCCTTGTCCTGTTAAGAGTTTCGTTCCTCGTAACTTTGCATCATAGGAGTTAGATTCCTGGGTAAGCCCCAGACGTTGGGCTATGGGATTTTTTTTTTTTGTACGCAAAAGACACCGGCAAGGATGGGAGGGCACCCTGCCTACATTTCACATAGATGCTGGAAGGCGCTGGTATGCAGAAGCTTCCTGAGATGACACGGCTCTGAGTGCTGTCTAGGAATAGAGCTGGTTCAGACAGAGTTGCTTCTGGATCGGGTTGGGGGGGATGAAGCTTAGTCTTGATCAGCAAAGAATGAAGTCACAATGGGGAATGAAAACTTCACGGGGTAAAAGACTGAATAGGTGCCAGGCCTCTTAACATCCATCAATCCACTCCTCTTAAACCAGCACATAAATAGACCAGACCCTGACACACTACCCCTCCTGGTGACATCTGAGCTGGATGACTCTATCTATTCTAATTGTCACCATGGCGCCTGCAATATAGTATATTCGTCGTCTCCAGCTGCAAGCTTCCTATGAAGAGGCAGAAGACTACAGGGGTGGGACAGACAGTTTTCTGCTTGATGCTGGTTCTTGCACATTATTCCTCTCCAGAGACTTTTTTTTTTTTTTTTTAAGAATCTGTGGATCAGAACAAATTAATTTAGGGTTATTCTAATCCCTTGCTGTTATCTAGCACTTCTCAGCAATAGGATTCAGAACACGTTACAGAGCCAGCCAGTAGCATTATCCCCATCTTTACATGGGGAAAGCTGAGGGATGGAGGGGGAAGGGGGACCGGTCAGGGTCACCCACCGGGGCAGCGGCAGAGCTGGGACAAGAGCCCAGGCCTGGGTGAGTCTGGCGCAGCATCAAGCTGCCTCTCAGCTTGGAAACTTGTCCAGTTCACAGGTAGCGGTCAAAGCCTCACATCATGCTTCGGGAGGCAAAATGCTGAATTAATTCTGTCTTGCTAGGTGGCCATGGGCTATGCCCACTCCCTGGTGATAGCCCGAGATGAAAGCGAAGCGGAGAAAGAGAAGCTAAGGAAGCTGCCGGAGTACACCCCACGCACCGTCTGACGAGGCCAGGGACCCGCGCGCTTACCGAGGCAGCTCTCCTTTCCGATGTGCACTGGGACGCAACGTTGTACGAAGAGATTACAGACCGACATCGAGACCAGACCGATGTGTTTTGTTAGACTTCCCGAGGTTCAGTTTTATAAGCGATTCGCAGTTTTAACTACCTGTTACTGTAAGATTTAATTTTTTTTTTTCCAAAGTGTTTTTTGTTTCTTTTAAATGTTTAAAATATTTGCTTGTTGCTGACAAGTTCCCATTCTGATGCAAATGGCAGGACCTTTTGGCATATATGTTAGTTAGACCACTTATTTTTGGCTAGCGATAGAACAGTACCTGGCACAGGAGAAGGTCCAACGTGTTGCTTGTTGTATTTAACGGAGGAAAATCCCTGCTGTGAGCCAAGAGCTCAAGGGGTAGATTTTTCCCAAAGGCACAAATGCCACCTTACACCTCCCCACCAAGGGAAATTCAGTACCAAAAACCCAGCTGTGCCTGTGGGAATCTACCTCCAGGGTTCTGGGACCACTTCTCTGGTGAACGGGGGATACCCAAAAGTTGGCTTGAAGAGAGCGCTCTAGAAATAAGCTTCCACTTTCATTTTTCTTTTTTTTTCTTTTTTTAAGATGGTGGCCTCCCTTGTATTTCCAGGGGGTTGCCAGAGAAAAAGAGTATATAAATCACAGGACTGACTCCTACCTGTTTCTTGGCTTTCTCATTTCACGTTTTGAAACGAGCACCCTTTTTGTGCTATCTGATTCTTCTGTCCCCTTCCCTACCAGTTTTAAAACCCAGTTCGCCTGATTAAAACAACTGTAGGTCGACATTTTCAAAGGTGGCCCTGTGGTTTGGATGCCTTCATTTACAGGTACCCAACAGAGACGTGTTGGACCCACTCTTCTGGAGGTGCTGAGACTCAGCGCAGGGGCTTGGCACCTCTGGCATATCAAGCTATGCAGGTGTCAGGTTGGCCACCCACAACAAGCCAGGGTTTGCTTTTAAATATGTTGTCACTAATGAGTTTCCCCGAGTGCGGATTCGCGACAGGGTGAGGCTTTGACAGCAGCTTGCTGCCGAATGGCTCAAGTCTCCAGAAATGAGCCCAGGTGAAGACCCCTCTTCCAACCCCCTTGAATTTGGCAGCGAGGAGGTGAAGTCTAGATTTAAACACTTTCTGGCTCCATGAATGCAAAGTTGAACCCCTGCCTGCATCTTTGCAGTGTCCAGGCCTCGGGCAGCTGAGAAGTTAGCGTTAGTCAGCCCCTTTTTCCATCGCAGCCTGCACTCTGTCCCCTTAAATTTCAACAAAAATCTTTTTTTCCAGAAGAGCTTCCACCATTTTTGACCAGTACTTGCAGGGAGATCTCAATTTATCTTCATGGCTTTGGGGGTTATTGCCGCCTCCTGAACCCTGTCCGTCCACTCAAACCCAGTTTCTCCAGACTGGAGGTTGGGCAGGTTCGGGTCACTCTCTGCTGGTGTCGCTGGAGAAAACTCTGTCGACATCAACGTACATAAGCGCAGCTCCATCAGGAGGGCATCTCTGCACTTGTCTTTTGTCCAGCTGTTGAAACCAATTGGCTTTTCTGGCAGAGATGCTAAGAGTCCATGGGCAGCTCTCCCCAGGAGTGGTGATCCGATATCTGCCAAAAGTTCCTCCTGTGCCGAGGCTCTGCGCTGTGCTGGAGAAACAAGGTGCCTTTTCGCAGAGTGCTCTGCTCTGTCTCCACGCACGCACACACACGAAGATGGTTTTTCCTTTCTGATTTCACTTGGCAAGTTGCACTGATTTCTAGAGGCAACATTTGCTGACATGCTGTTACATGGTGGTTCTGGGATTCTTGCAGTACTTATTGAAAGTTTTTGGGTGTTTTTTTTTTTTTTTGAATTTTTCATTTCATTGTGTTAAGAGTTTAAAAACTCCTCGAACATGGAGAGCAGCCGGGTGGAAAAGTCCCGCAGTTGGATCTTTGTGCTGTTCTAACTTGCAGCTGTCGGCCTTCCCCACTTGCAAGATCAGTGGCCTCCGTCTTGTCCATAAAAAGATCTTTCCACCCTCTTCTTCTGCAGTTAGTCGATTGGTTTTAATAGGAGTCTTTAAATTGACTTCAATAGAGATCAGACTTGGGGGGGAAAAAAATTCCTTGAGAGGTGGGATAGTCCTCGATATACCAGTTATCTAGTCACCTGCCTGGTCTCCGTATGGTCAGGGTTGAATGGTAGCATCAAAAGACCAAGGAAACGGAAGTGACCCTTTTTTATTAACAGGAGCATGTGTGTGCAGCTGTTCAGCCACGTTCAATCCTAAATCTTTCCATAATGCACAACTTATTTTGAGTAGCTGATCTGAGGCGTCTAGAATTTATCATGTTTCGGGTTGTATTTTTTTTGGCGCTGTAATATCTTCCAGAAGCACCGAGTTCCTGCACTTCCACTTGAAAAATTAGTGTCTCGGTCGTTCAGCACCTCGTCAAATGGGGCTCTCATGTCTCGCATGGGACGGCCCAGGTCAGAAGGCCTTAAAGAAAAAAGCTGAGAGAGATTTGTTCTGAGAGTTTGCTGAACTCCAGATTCGCCTAAGCCTTTTCACCAAGTTGTAGTTAGGACCCGTCTTGTCACTTTTTTTTTTTTTTCTCTCTCTCTCTCTCCGGTTTGCAGTGCAGAAATGTATGAACTCCAGAATAAGCATCTCTTGGCAGACTCTGCAGTTCACGCTGGTGGCCATTCATGGATGTCTGACCGGAGTGGACGGAGGTTTTATCTTGTAACTGCTTGACAAGATAGCAAACTTCAGCACTGGGATTTGTAACTCTGGCCTTTCTGGGACTAGGTGACTGCAGGTGTTAGAAGCTGAGTTTCACCTAAAGCATGGTGGGTGCGGGCTTGTTTAGTCGTTTTCTCTAACCGTCGAAATCCACCCAGGAGATGGTTTGGAGAAAATAGCAAAACATAAAATTGTCCCCCAAATTGCAAACCCAAAGGGAGCCGTCCCTTTGAATGCAATCGTGGACTTATTACAAGTTAAACGATACTTGGGTCCTCATTAACTTTTCCCCCTCAGTTGCCTTCTCCTTGTTCTGACAGTGTGAAAGTGAAGGAGGGCCTAAGAAAAAGGATCTTGGCAGAATTTTTTTTTAATTTTAGGTGAGATGAAAGGTTCCTGGTTTAGTGCTGTAATTGTCTTCTCATGTTTTTTATATTTCTTGGAGTAAATGTTTAAATAAACGACGTCATTGTGTACACCCCTTGGCTTTCTGGTCTCTGAGCACGAGCTGGACCTGCGCTCTGCATTCGTGCTATGGGCTTGTCACCTTTGCTCTCCTAAGTGAGCTTACCATGAGTGCTGGGTCTCCAGTCTTCTTCCTCATCCTGCCCCTCTCACCTGGAGTAGCGCAGGTCAACCCTTTTGGCAAGCATGCCACCCATTAACCCTGCACCCTACCCAAGTACTGCTGTGGTCCCTTTCCCCTGCCTGATCTGCTGCTCTTCTTCTTTCCCAGTGCTCCCTGCTCAGTTTGCCACTTTGCTTTCTGCACTACTTGTCACCGCGCTGCCTATCCCCTCCCCGATCTGCTATGGGCCACGCCCAGAGCCTGTCCATGCCACATGGGGCCAATGACCCCACTTGTCAGTGCCACAGCCCCAAATGGGGTTGCAACCCCTTGTTTGGAGACTGCTGTTCTTGGGGCTCAGCCGCTGTGATGTGGGGAGGTTCTGCATTTGCAGGGTGATTTATCCTGAAATGGATGGGGAGGGCTTTGGGGTTATTTTGCCACCTTGCTCTCAACCCCACTTAAAATAAAAACTTTGCTCCTTAGTTCAACCGCAGTTTCTTAGGAGCAGTGTCTTTAAAAAAAATCAAATAGGTGCTGTTGTCAGACTTGAGGGAGAATCAGGAATGCATCTGAAAAGGGGATTCATAGAATCACAGAAGTCAGGTCGGAAGGGACCTTGTAGATCTTCAAGTCCGACCCCCCCGCCTGGGCGGGAGAAAAGACTGGACTCAAATGCGTCCAGCCAGGTAGGCATCAAGCCTCTTCTTCAAGATCCCCAAGGTAGGAGCCAGCACCACTTCCCTAGGAAGTTGGTTCCAGCTCCTAGCCGCCCTGACTGTGAAGTAGTTCTTGCGGAAGTCTAATCTAAATTTACTCTCTAATAATTTGTGTCCGTTGTTCCTTGTCATGCCAGGGGGCACTAGGGGAAACAGCGTCTCCCCCAGACCCTTCTGGTCCCCCCTAGTTTATAGACAGTCACCAGGTCCCCCCTCAGCCTTCTCTTGCGAAGGCTGAACAGGTTTAGGTCCTGCAGTCTTTCAATGTAGGGTCTGCCCTGTAGTCCCCGGATCATGCGGGTGGCCCTCCTCTGGACCCTTTCAACGTTGTCCGCATCCCTCCTGAAATGGGGCGCACAGACCTGGACGCAGTACTCCAGCTGTGGCCTGACCAGCGTCGCATAGAGGGGGAGGATCACCTCCCTGGCTCTACTTGAGATGCACCTGTGGATGCACGACAAGGTCCGGTTAGCCCTGCCAACCGTGACCTCGCATTGTCGGCCCATGTTCATCTGGGAGTCAGTAATGACTCCAAGATCCCTTTCTGCCTCCGTGCTCTCAAGAAGGGAGTTTCCCATTCTATAAGTGTGCTGCTGGTTTCTACTGCCCAAGTACAGCACCCTGCACTTGTCAGTATTGAAACGCATCCTGTTTATGTCAGCCCACCCCTGTAACCTATCCAGGTCTTGTTGCAGTCTTTCCCTCCCTACTAGCGTGCTCACCTCACCCCAGATTTTGGTATCATCAGCGAATTTAAACAGGTTGCTTTTCACCCCGTCGTCCACGAACTTGACTGTGAATCTCACCCTCTTGCTCTTTGTATCACAAGAGGCAACTGTATAAATGGTATTGCCTGTTTGTATTAGTGATCATGTCCACCTAGCTCGGCATGCAAGGGGAAAGTGGAGGTTGCAGGGTTGTTGCCATCCCTGCAAACTCAGACTCTGAGAGGCAAACTGGGTCTTCCCTGTCCTAAGCCCTGTAGTCTGTCGAGTTGGATTTCCTCCTTTTTTAAGGGATAATGCCTAAAGCAGAATGGCACTACCTGCTCTCGAGCCCCATTCACACGAGAGCATACATCTAATGAAACATGCCTCTTTTTCCACTTAATACCCCTGCACTTTCTCCTAGGCCCCACAAATCAGGCTTGTTCTAGGTAGGCAGCATGGTGAGCGCAGCCTACCAGAGATGGCCTTTTATGCAGGGAAACTAGGGTGTAAAATAAGTGCTATTTATGCACAGCTTAAAAACAAATGCCTTGATTTAACACTTTGGAGTGATACTGCTGTCTGCTTGGTGGGGGACTCTTCAGTGCCATTGCACATTTGTAAGAAGCTCATGGGAATGACTTTAGATGCATCCCTGTGACCCAGTGTGTTCCCCAACAGCCTCCTACAGCACTTCCGTATGGAGGCTTCATTAAAATAGCACTTGAGCAGTCAAGATGATGCAAACAATTCCCTTTCCAGACTCTCCCCACATCTCAGTTTTAGGATTATGAAGATATAGTTTCAGAGTAGTTTCATGGTTTCTAGGGTCTGAAGGGACCTGCGCAGATCATCAAGTCCGACCCCCTGCCCTGGGCCAGGAACGAGTGCTGGGATCATAATGCTCCTGCCAGATATCTATCCAACCTCCTCTTGAAGACCCCCAAGGCAGGATTATGGTATGGCTTCAGATTAACAATATCCATCATGTAATTTTCTCCTCTTAAAAATTACAAAATATCTAAGGGCTATGAACATTCACACTCAGGATTAGGGATGGGTATTTGGCTGGTCAGATATCAGTGAAAAATTGTAAAAAAAAAAAAAAAAATCGCCAATAGGTCCAAATAATACACAGGAAAAAGCATAGATTTTCTATTAAGAAATGTGCCAAAAACCAAAAAAATCATGTTACTGTCAAGAAAGCTACAAAAAAAATGTAGGGTGGTTGTTGTAAAATTGCTATAATCTTTGACTAGTCAAAAAATATGCAGTCAAGAACTGACACCCCCCACCCCCCTTGCTGACTTCCTGGGCCTGGGGCAGGGGACTGGACCCGATGATCTCGTGAGGTCCCTTCCAGCTCTGATGTCTATGAACTGACCAGTCCATTAACAATATTTGTCCAGCTTGCCAGCCCTACTTGGGGTACGAGCCCAGCACCTAAGGAAAAGGAAGGAAAAGTTCCTCGCACCTACATGATGGTTGAGATTTCCCATTGCAGGGGTTCATGCCTCCACCTGGAAAGCATTTGTTTCTGGCCTGTGTTTCAGGCAGGCTCCTGGTCTTAAATGGACCCTGCACTGACCCAGCCTGGTAGCTCCTGTGGGCCTATTGCAGCACCATCTGTAGAAGGCCTAGTGTCATCAGAGAGCCGGTTTTCTCAAGGTGATGCGAGTGATCGTGATGCTCAAGATGGAGAAGAGGGTTGCTGCATCACTGAGACGCTTAAGCATGGCTTGTGCTTGTATGTCTTGGAGGTGTGCACCCTATAAGCCACAGGAAGCTGCTTGGATCTGGTGGTGGGCCAAGCAGCTGACCCAATGCACCCTGCAGTGCAAGGGAGGATGGCAGCTGGCATGAAATGCTGGCAGGGGAAAAGCTACTCCTGGGAGCTTGCTGCTTCTGGAGGCACCTCCAGCTCACAGCAGGACTGTGGTGGGGATCATATGGAGAAGGAGAAAAGTCAGTGGGACAGAAATGAACTTTCCAGGCTGATGAGAGAGGGAGGAGAGATGAGGGAGGTACGCCCTGGCTACACTGCAACTTGGATTGACTGGGCTGGATGGATCTCCCTAAAGCCCACACACATCCAGCTTCAACATGGGATGAACCAGAGCCTGCTCCTGCTTGCAGCCCAGGGTGAGCCCCACATGCCATCTGCCATCAGAGGGCAGCAGTGCATCATCAACAGCATCTTTCCTCTCCCAGGCATAGGGAGTCTAGCTTGCTAAGAACCTTTTTTCCAACTACTCAGTTGCTCTAATAAAAGAGATCACATCTAGCCAAAGAACCTGGCCTGCCTGCGTCCTTAGACCAACACGGCTACAACCAACAACCCAGTTTCCTCTCTCAGGTGTCTTCCAAAATGCATGGGGGAGGGAGGGAGTCTTTCCTTCTGTTGATGTAAATCGGGATTCACCAGCTGAAGGATCAAAAGGAGCGTCCGAGGGGAATCGGGTCCAAGGCACTTGCTGTTTGTGTTGCACAACCCTGCAGTCCATCCAAGACATCCTGTGCTGTTTTCTGGACACTTTCAAGGACCGGTAGCTCTTATATTAAATCCCTTATTCTTGCCAAGCACAACCAGAGAACGAGAGGGCTTAATTATGCACACACCCCTCTGCTACCCCAGACCAGTGCTCTATGAAGGTGAATTGTGCTATATGGGAACGGTCCTAATTGTCACTAGGACTGACCTGTCGGCCAGCTGGCACAGGTGAGAGCACCCCTCTTTCCCCTTGGCAAAGGCAAGGAAGATGAGCTGCAATTTTGTAAGGAGCTGGAGGCTGACTAGTATCTATGGACTGGCAGTGAAAAGCGTTTCCACCCCCTAGATTCAAATCTGCGGTTGAGAAATAACAGTGCCAGGCCTCCAAGTTGGGAAAAGCAGCAACATCAAAATGGAGCGGCAGCCCTAAGGACCAACAGAGTTCTTCATGATAAAAATGATTTTTAAAGCTTCATATTTGTGCTAAGACCAAGCTTGAATAACCTCAGCTCTTAAAGGCCATTCGTGGAGCAACGAGGGTGAAAAATCGGGTGCCAACGTCAGGGCTCCCCTGAACATACCTTTTGGTAGCAGAAGTGTCGGCTTGCAGTATGGGCCCATTTCAAGCAATTCAGCTCTTTTGCAAAAGCTAAAAAAAAAGTGGGGAGGGAATGAGGGAGGCAAGAAGTTGCTGGTAGTAGGTCACTGGCTTGGCACGTGGGAGACGGGGGCTGTGCTGAATCTGCGTGATTTGAAGTGAAAACCTGCTTTGAATCGGACAACAGCATTGAACCTGCATCTTCCTCGTCCCAGGCTGGTAGCTTAACCACCCGGTGGAAGAGTGTAGGAGCACTTGGCGGCCCTACTTTTGTGAAATATTTTGGTTTCACTCCAACCCGCAGCAAGACGACGCCTTGAGAGTTGCAACAAAATGGAACGAAAGTCCCCCAGTCGGACGGCTGAACCGGGACACGACATTTTATTTAGTTTCCAAGTCTGGTCTGTTGCCTGCGAGACTCGGGAACTCGCTAAGACGCAGATCCTCAAGAGCCAAGGGCACCTCGACAGCTTTGAGAACCTGAGCCTCAGTTTCCTCATCAGTAAAATGGGGCTAATAACGCTTTTCTATTTTGCACATGAGAACGATTACAAGTAAGCTATTCTGATACTGTGCTGCAACCGAGGCACTGAATTAGTGATAATAAATGAGATCACGCCCGATTTTAAAGGTCCAAGATCTCATGAGTTTCCATGGCAAGACAAATTGGTGGGAGGTAGTAAGTCTAGGAAGGGGACAATCAGGCAGCTGGCTGGGAGTGATTTCAGGTGCCCGACATGTGCAGCACAGTTGGGATGAAAGGCAGTGGGCTCAGGAGTAGCTGGGGCTTTCACAGCAGGGTCTGTAACCCCTGGGCTCCCGTAGAAAGTGGTATTTTTTACTATAAGTACAAATCCGGCTCTGGGTGAAGCAAACTCTTGGAAAATGTGAATTGATCTTCCGCTCCCTCGTAAAGTGCTGAGAGCAGGTCAGCATTTAAATGCCCCCTGCTCAGGGGATCACGTTCCACCACTTGAAGGAGAAGGGTTTACGGAGGACGTTGGTGCCGCAGTGGACTTCCCCGTGCCACTTGTGGTAGGTGAAATAGTCATTGACGAAGGTGCAGGTCAGGCCCAGCGGCTCCAGCTGGGAGCGGACCTTCTCTTCCAGGCAGCACTGCCCGTTGATGATGGGCCCAAAAGGCTTGGGGATGCCCAGGTCCTTCCCCAAGACTATCATGTTCACCTGCAGCCAGGAGAGACCGGGAAAGGATGAACATGCACCTCAACATGATCCCTGAGCAGGTCATAAGCACTGGTAAATGTATAACTATTGTGCTGGAAGAGAGACAAGGCTCCCTGTACCAAGGATGCCTGCGAGGACATCCAGCCTGGTGCAATTCATCCATCTCCAGTCCACCAGGCAGCAAACACCCTGGAGTTTGGCTTGAACTACTCTCCAGGACTGGGATTTTTTAAAGCCTAGCATATTGTCTCCTTGGAAAAGGTAACATCAGGGAAGCAATGCATTTTAGTTGTTAAATTACAACTCAGCAGCTGGGAGCAGCAACCAAGGCAGTTTTTACGGTTCCTAACTGATGTAAAATAGGATTTGGTCGCCTGGTCTTGCCTGAGCCAGTTAGATTGGGCTTTGTCATCAAGTAGAGGATGCTATCACCATTGTTATGGAAAATAGACTACACGTAGTGGAAACTGAGGATCTAGTCATCTACTGAGACCTCAGAGAGAAGATAATTTTGTTGTGCTGAGATACGAGGCACCACTCTTCACGGATGGGTTGTACAGCACCATTTCGGATCCAGTTTTAACTGTCACATCATTCTCAAACCAGCTTACTAGTGTGGTGCCTAGCAGCCAAGTTTTAGGGCCTTGGTGTCCCTATCTCTGAAATGGGAATGATGATAATGAGTTGGAGAGCACTGAAAGCTGCCAATGAAAAGCAGGACATCAGAGGCAGGTATTATTTCTTAAGGCAATGGACAGCTAAGTGTTGAAAAATCATAAGCCCTGCTTTCCTTAAAACAAAGCCATCATAAATACTTACATAATTTTATCATGGCTTTGTTTTATATATATATAAGTTTGTGTGCGTTTTAAATAAATGTAATTTGCTCCTCACTTGTGTGTGTGTTTTAAATAAATATGATTTGCTCCTCACTTGTAAGCTATAATGGTACTTCAGATTTGCTAGTTTTCCTCCACATACATAAGAGCTAGAGACATTAAGTACAAGCAGATATTCCTGGGGTGTTCACTTGACTCCAGCAGCTGAGTCTTTACAAAGGCAATTGGAGTATTGCAAGAATGGAATAAAAAATCATGAGATTTGGCAGCACTGTTAAAGGGGATATCCGCTGAGGCCAGGACCTGTCTGGGAAGATGGGCTCCCCGTTGCAATGAAGATGGGTTTTGTCTTCGGCAAAGTTTAATAATTTTTTTTTCCAGTGGCCAGTCCTTGAAGGACACCCCAGCCCTCAGTTTCCTTACCATGTCTGGGAAATAGGCCTCAGCCCGCTTATCCTTCATATTGAAGAGCTGTGGAATATCAACGATGTCCTTCGGACTCAGGCCAAGCTCCTGTTTCAGGATGTCCCTGTTCCAGTCGATACAACTCTGCAGAGGGAGGAAGGAATTACAGAAGGGAAAGAAACCGCACCTTTTCTAGAAGGCCCTAGGACAAGGAACATCAGCAAAGACGTATTGTGGAATAACCCCCCTTGGACATTTTTAAGTGCAGATGTGGCACATGGGGTTTGGTGAGAGAGGGAGAGAGAGTCCTGCCTTGAACAGAGCTAGGACCATAGAGATGCTGTAGAGGCACCTTCCCTGCCCCCAGCAAATGACCCATTTTCACTTATTCCTCTGGGAGCACAGCATAGGTGTGTCTTGATTCACAACAAGCCCATTTACGTGACAAACCCCCCCAAATCACAAGTCCAATTTGGAGTTTCACTGCATGTATTTCAAATAACGGAGATCTCCCTCTAGTCCACAACAGTCTCCATCTGCTTTCAGCCTGGTAGCAGCCTTGCTGACGTCTTCCCCTATGTTTGTCTCGTGTCTGTACCTGAAAGTAATCGTTTTCCTTCCTGAGGGTTTCATCGGCTAGAATTTCTTCTATAGTTTTCTTGGGAACCTTCTCTAGGCCTGCAATCAAAGGGAAAGAATCACCCAAGAAGAAATGAATGAGAAGTCAGGCACTAAAACAGGGCCATACATATAACTTGTGCCCAACTTAGACAAGAGGGGCTGTAGCCTTTGTGAGTGGGGAACCTATAACTCACACTCGGGGTTGATGCACACACAGTTTTCCCTGGGGATGTCCAATAGAATAAATGCCTCAATTTTTATTCACTTTTGTCCAGTTTGAGCTCCCAGCCCCCCACCCTTTCCCACAAGAACTGTGGGGAACTAAAGGTTTTGTTCCAGTTTGGGTTTCTGGAGAAAATGTTCCTATTCCAAAATTGAATAGAATCCAATTTTCTATCCAGACTGCTTTATAGTCAGCCACACACAACCCCTCTGTGCCCATTACACAGTATTGCGGTACAGCCCTGCTCACAAATGGTTGAAACCTTTGGGTGGTTTATTATCATACGCGAAGCTGCGCCATCCTACCTTCAAACATCTGGGCCTTTCCATGGCCCTCTTCTTGCTTTTCTTTGAGAAGCTTGTAACAGGCACTGGGACTGGCTAAGAGGAGCCGAAATCCCTGACAAAAGAGAGACAAGTCAGTTCAGTGTCAGGTCTGGCTCAGATTCCCCTGTCTGAACCCTCACTTGCCATCCTTTTGAGAACTCGGCATGTGTACAAGCGTCCCAGATTAGCAGCCTTATTCCACACATGCTCTGGAGCAACTGGAGTCCTAGCAGTAGGGAGAGAGGCTAGTGGGGGGCAATGAAAATGGTTGTGGGGCTGGTGCACATGACTGGTGAGGAGAGGCTGAGGGAACTGGGCTTGTGTAGTCTGCAGAAGAAGACAGAGGGGATTGAATAGCAGCCTTCAGCTCCCTGCAGGAGGGCTGCAAAGAAGATGGAGCTGGGCTGTCCTCAGTGGTGGCAGGTGACAGGACAAGATGCAATGGGCTCAAGCTGCAGCAAGGGAGGTTTAGGTTGGATATTATTATATTAAGTTGGATATTTAGGTTGGGTATTAGGTTAGAAAAACCTAGGAGGGTAGTAAAGCACTGGAACAGGTTCCTCAGAAAGGTGGGGGAGTCTCCATCCTTGAAGGTTTTCAAGACCCGGCTAGACAAAGCCTTGGCTGGGATGATGTAGTTGGGGCTGGTCCTGCTTTGAGCAGGGGGTTGGAATAGAGGTGGCCTCCTGGGGTCCCTTCACACCCTCATTTTCTGGGATTATATGGTCACCCCTTAAAATATCCTCATCTCTGTGATATGGAATAAGCCAAGCGCTCTACCTCAGATTCCTTACTGGCCAAACGAAATGCTTTCCTCTGGTTGGTTACACCCAGCTTCCCCCTGTTTCTCTGCTCTGGTGCTCACAATAAAGGCTAAGATATCATCAGGGCAATCTTCTATGAATGTCCTTGCAGAGATGAAGGGGGATGGGGAAGTCAGAGAAACAACCCGGCAGCCTGCTTCTGAGTGCAAATGGTGCCATGGGAGCTGTAACACAAAGGGCTCCCAATCCCATTCTTTGCTGGTAGAAATGCATCTCCCATGTTCCTCTATGTTGTTCTGCCATCTGATTGAGGGGCAGGTGCCTCATGCCAGGTAGTTTCTTCAAGTTTGCGGTCTCATTGCCATGATAAAGCCATGCCCTTCCCCAGTGCTTGTCCCCTGTACCCCTTGAGTGGTCAGCAAAGTTCAAAGCTTTGTCCGGTGGCTCTCCCTTGCCCTTGCATTTAGAGAAAAAACATCCAGCCCATGCTTGGATAGATACCCTACTCCCAGACCAAGAGCCAGGCTGCTGCAGGGCTCACAGAGCTTTGGAGGTTAAAGACCAGCCACGTTGTAGCCTGCCTGGGGCCTGGCATGGTCCTGATGCAGGCTTACGGAGAGGGTGTGGAGGCTGGGGTACCAGTACCTGTCTGTCGTGGGCCGGGACAAAGCTCAGGAACTCATCCACGTGCCCCACGAAGAGCCAGTCTGAGAAGAGCTCCACCGGGGCCTGCACCCTCTGGGCATAGAGGAAGTCCCTGACGACCTTGGTCATCCTCCTGCCACCAACCCTAGCCACAAAAAGGGAGGGAAGAAGCAAATGCAAACTCTAGTTAGCGACAGTCTATATGCAAGGCAGATGGAGCCGAACTCAGGCGCTGGGACCCCTGCTCCTGCAAGGAAAGGAATTGCAAGGCCCTGGAGAGACCTGGCTAGGATCCTGGGCACCTTCTCGCAGCACAGGTGAGTAGCATGATGATGACTGAAGCTGCAACAGGTGCATGGAAATGCTGATTAGGAGAATAGAGAGCCCAAGGCCGCCTGGTTAGTTTAGCCCAGCAAAGCAAGCCCTGGGAGGGGAGAGGATTGCTGTTTGCAAATGCCCTCTGGGGAGCTAGAATTGCTACTGAAGCTAAAGGGGAAATGGGGATTGATAAAAGCAGGCTGGAGATGAGAGGGTTTCTTGCCCTTCAAACAATGAATGAGGTTCTGGAGCAACCTCCATGAGTCCAACCTAAAGATGAGACTTGATCAGCTTATGAAATGCTGCTCATTTGCAGGTGCCTGCAATGCCAGGACACTGGCTTTGAAGACCTACGAGGTCCCTTCTATTCCCCACATCTGCACAGCACCTTGAACCCATGCCCCAAGTGTATATGGTGCTCTGAGATCTGATGAGCACCTCTGCAAAGGACAGCCCCTGGGTGTGCCAGGAGAAGGAGAGTGCAGCAGGTCTGCTTTACCCAGGTAGCCGGCAGCTCCTGGGGACAGTCCTGCCTGGCTCTGGAAGGGGAGGGAGGGCTGCCACGTGGGGGGACACTGCCATGCAATGGGAATGCTCCCAGTAGCATGCTCTACTGCATGCCTGTGCAAATATAAGGGTTGCATCTTTCAGCCCCTTGTTCCTCCCAGCTAACCAGAGCGGCCAGGGTGGGGGAACAGGTGGATGTGGCTCCAGTCACTGGGGTGAGAGTTGCTGGAGGAACAGGGGCGGGCAGCACTTGTCCCCTCAAATACAGACCAGGGCTGGGGAGGTAGAAGATGGTGTAAAAGCAGGGCACAGTGAGGATCCTGCCCTGCTGCCTTCACCTGGCACCAGCTAGGTTGTAGCTACAGGAACTGCATATGTGGGACAGGAGTGCAGCTTGTGCCTGTGGCCTCGGGCCTCGTAAATAAGTTCCAGAGAAGTAGTCCTGCGGGGCAGGAGCCTGCAGCACTGTAGAAATGAGTCTGAGATAAGCTGCACTTTAGTTGTTGAGTTTTGTTAACAGTCTGGGGGGTGCCTGGGAGCTGCTGCTGTCCACAAAGAGTGGGACTGAGGAGCTGCTCCGGCGTGATGGGGCAGGTGTGCAACTTCCAAAGGACGTGGACAGGCGTGCAACTTGTGAAAGACATGGCTGAAAGGCCAGGTACCCCCCTCGGGTGCTAAAAGGGGCTCCCTGAGATGCTGAGCTGTTCTGTGGCACCGCCGTACAGAGCTCAAGGATCAGTAAATGATGCTGACGATCGATGCTTCTGCCCCCAATGTTTGTACTGATAAATTGCATTCGCACAGAGAGAAAAAAGTAATGCAGGTACCAGAGCTAGATTGGTCCTCAAAGGGCTGAGCCTTGACATCCTTATTGAACACATGCTTTTCAGCTCATCAGATACTTCATAATAGCTGTTGCGGATAGCGGTTACAGGACATCAAATAAGGATGTCCACTAAGAGGTGGATTAGGTGGTTCAATTAAGTGACAATACTCTGTGGCAGTATCTGTGTATAAAGGTGGTGCAGGTACTTTTGCAGGCTCTTGAGGAAAGGAGCATCTTGTTGCTTAGCACCATGGGGCTCTGGTCCAGAGCTGAGCTCCTAGATGCTCACGGAAGGCCGTTTCTGGAGGTATTAAGTGTTACACTATAGCACTAGATATAGGAAAGAATATTATTTACAGCTGAATGAGCAATTTGGTACTCTCTGGGGTTATATTGGTAGTTTATATTGCTTTCTACAAGCAATATAATAGGTTGTATCACTTCCTACAGGCATCTCTACACAGAGGATCTAGAGCTCCTTCTGCACTGATGCACCTTTCCACGCTCTAGCAAGTGAAACTTTGTCCCATTGCCACATCCGCATCCACAGCATGCAGCTGGAGGGAGAGGTTGGCACCACCATTCAAAATTGCCCTCACTCCTCTCACCTGGGGAAGCTGCTTCCAATAAGGATCCTCCCCAAGGGATATTCCTTCCCTTTGACCTTCACGGGAGGGCTGACTTCAAGGTTTCCAAAGGAGTCGAGGCTGGAAATTCCCCCCTTCAGAGATTCTCGAGTCACATAGCCAAAGTCGGGGCCCTTGCAGGGAATAAGACTTAATTAGTTCCTCTGCCCCCTTCCTAAAGACAACAACAAAATTAGATCACCGATTTGCTGCCGTCCAAACAGGACTTGTGGTGCCAAGGTCTTGAGCCAGCATTGCTCCCTAGGGATACATTTCATCAGGCCGTAGCAGAAGCGGTTGCAATGCCAGGCATCTGGTTTGGGTGCTAAATGTGCAGTCCAGCGTGGCTATGTGAGACACACCATAGCACAGAGGGCAGGGGGTGGACCTGGAGCTGGGACGAGCACAGGCGAGGGAGTTTTCTAAAGAAAATCAGCTCTGAACACCTGCCTGCATCAGCAGCATTTGAATCTAGAGTTAATTGCAGAGTCTTCAAAGCCACCGGCTGCATCTCTAGATGTAAGGAAGCTGCCAGCGATGTTCAGGGCTGAAAGCAATAGGCAAGTCACCTACCAAGATGCTCTTGGGGAAGTCCTTCAGCCCCCCGTTTCTGGGAGAGTCGAAGACCACAGGGAATGTTTTATGGGGCGCCTGCACGTAGCCAAATTCCATCTCGTCCTACCAGAGAGGAGCAAAAATACTATATAAGCCAATACAGGACCTGAACCAAAACCCACTCCCTTTGATTTCACTGGGCTTTGGACTTTCCCCTTTGTGCCATCCCTAATAGCCCCTGTCTCGGCGGCTCAGAGAATAGACCCGCTCTTCCCTTCAGCACAGAGGCCAGCTTATTTTTAGAGCTACATTCATCATATTTCACTTTTCTGGCTTTGAATGTCACGGTTTCCTTTCGGAGCACTGCTAATGCAGCGTGGCATGTCAGAGATTTAGGCTTCTAATTCCCCCTGGCTTTGCATCGTACAGGATTACTGATGTCTGTATGAAGGGGCACCAAATGTTGCCGGATCGGTCTGCGGGGACTTTGTGCCCAAGCATAAAATGGCTCCTCGAGACCTAGTTGTGTCTGGCTTCCCCAGCCCACGTGGTGGTACCTGGATCCAGCTGTCGTTCTGGTTCTCCAGCTCTGGGCAGATGGTCAGCTTGCACCTGGTTTTCTGGGCAAGGTTACTTATGGCCTCGACAAAATCGGTGTTGTCACTGATACTGGAAAGGAGCGGGGAGCAAGTGAGGCCGGGACTAAGGAAAAACTTTTTTTCTTTCTTGTTTCCCCGCCCCCCAGTAAACTTGGGAACTTCCCCAACAGGCTCAAGTCAAACAGTGGGGCACTAACTGGGCATGCCTCATTAATCTACTAGTAATCCAGGAGGTTTCCTGCACCACTATAGTCAAACACCTCTTTTTGTGAGTTGGGAGGGAATATTTTTGTTTCATTGAGCTTCTCCACCTGTCCCTGGCTAGTTGGGCCCCTCGGCAGAGCATGTCCTTGCCCTTCTCTGGGCAACCTTGAGACACAGAAGTGATTCTTCCCCTTTGTTCGGCACTGGGGAGGCCACATCTGGAGTCCTGTGTCCAGTTTCGGGCCCCCCACTGCAGAAGAGATGTGGACACATTGGAGAGAGTCCAGGGGAGGGCAAGGAAAATGCTTCAGGACACGTCTTATGAGAAGAGGCTGAGGGAACCGGGCTGATTTAGTCTGGAGAAGGGAAGAGCAAGGGGCGATTTAATAGCAGCCTTCAACTCCCTACAGGGGGATAGAGCTGGGCTGTTCTCAGTGGTGCAGATGACCGAAGGAGCAATGGGCTCAAGCTGCAGCAAGGGAGGTTGAGGTTGGATATTAAGGAAAAGTTTTGCACTAGGGAGATAGTAAAACACTGGAACAAGATACCCAGAGAGGTGGTGGGGTCTCCATCCTTGGAGGTTAAGACCTGACAAGACAAAGCCGTGGCTGGGATGATGTCGTTGGGGCTGGTCCTCCTTTGAGCAGGGGGTTGCACTAGATGTGACCTCCCGAGTCCCTTCAACCCTCATTTTCTATGACCCTAAGGCTGGGCATGAGGGACTAGCTAGGCTGAAGTCAAGCATTTCCAGGGAAAGCTCCTGATCATTTACGGTCTACCCAAATTGAACCCAAGAAGTTCCAGCCTAGTTGTACCAATTGCACCCTGCTCTTATCTAGCACTTTGCATCTGTTGGTCTTAAAGTGCATTGCAATGGGAGGTCAGGATCATCATCCCCGCAGAAGCTCTCTCTTCAGGATGCTTCTTCCTATCCAGCCTGCTCTGGAGAGACAACAGAGTGACTTGATGCCAACAGGATTCCTCCCCTCTCGAGCGTAAGCATTTTAAATGCTTTGCTGGACTGACAGCAGAGGGCTCGGCGCCTGGCAGGACTTGGCCCTTGATTTTAAAAAGCTGCCCCCACCCCCCATGGTAATTGCCCTTTCCTGCCCTCACCTGCAGACGTAGATCTCCAGGGGCTGCAGAGTGTTGGGGGTCATTATCCAGGGAGCCACGCGGAAAACGACGGTGTCTGTGAAAATCGGGGTCTCAGGGAGACTCTATTAAGGGAGCGAAGTGCAGACAGACAAGGGAAGAGTCAAGCCTCCAAATACCCAGAGCAAGTGGAAGATGCCTGCTTGCATTTGTCCTCTGCCACCTCCTCCACACTGGCTGTCGTGGGGACTTGCATCCCTCTTAGTTCTGCTCCCTGGTGCAGACTCCGCTCACTGTAGTTTAAAGCCTCTTGCAGGAAGGTTTAAAACCTCTGCCTGGAGGTAGGGGAGGTTTGGGTCTAGCCGTCCCCTTCCAGTGTAATGGCCCCACAACAAAGGCTGGCCCAATGACTTCTAATGCTAAAGCAATATTTCTGTCATTTTGGCAAGAACGAGGACTCCACTGGCTGGCTCTAGTGGGTTTATTTAATATATTTTTGGATTTCATCTGCCAGCTCAGGAGCAGTTGGGGGACTTTCTATTTGGCGTGAGCTTCAGAGCTCGGTTCATCTTCCAGCCATTGGTTCTAGGTCACTGTTCACTATATGTCCTAGGCATCCTCAGTCTCTCTCCTCATTTCATCCCTTGAGCTCTAGTACATATCACCAACTTTATTGTCTTTTCTGGATCCCTTCCTAACGCATCTCCAAACTGTCACAGCTGCCACCTTCCTTCTTTTGCAGTAGCCTTGCTTAGCAAGCTATAGAAAGTAGTTAATCCTAATGGACCATGGAGACGGTGCTAATTGGGAAAGAGCACAGCACAAGCGAGACCATGATTACCTACCCTGTTTGGCTGTTGATGTGGGGCACCACATGCACACTGGCTATTTTATGGGCATTGGGAGAAAAGCAGATCAGACGGGGGTTGGGGTCTATTCTGGTTAATAACTAGTTTCTGTTTCTTCTCCCCTGCACCCTTCAGCGAGCCATTGCAGAAGCAGCTTTTCCTCTTGGGCTATGCCAATACCCACGGGCAGGCTGGGAGCAAGGGCCCAGCAGCAGCTGGAAAACCCTCAACGTCAACTGGTGCATGGTCTCAGCAGAAGCACCTTGCTCTGGGAGAAATCAGGGGAAGGAGCCACAAGTGTCTCACCACCCATGATTGTAAACCCACCCCCCACTCCCTGTATCACTTTATCCTCTCTTGTGTGCATGTGTGCGGTCCATCTACCACAGAAGTAGATGAGCCTTGGCAGACCCTGACCTTGGGGAGTATTTTAGTTGAGTCAGAAGCTCATGTTTTAACATCCGGAGGTTGTAGGTTCAATCCTAGGTGCCCATGAGCCATGCACGAATGTAATGCAATAGTAGCCAATGATGCATGCAGGGGTGTAATTGCATCTCTAAAGCCATAGCCATTGCAGAAGCTCCATTCAGTCCAGCCTGGACATACAGATCTAGTCAGCACGTTGGTTTATTGTACCTTGAGTGAGGTATCCAGCATTGTGGCGTGGAAGGAAACCAGCCCGGAAAAGTCGGCATCTGGGAAAGCCAACCCCTCCACGTAGAACGTGTGCTCCTCCTCGCCAAGGGCATGCTCCACCACGTAGAAGAGCTTCTCCGGTCCTAGGACGTGCATGTGCTGCTCAACCAGCTTGTTGCCTAAGAAGGAAAAAGAGTGAGCTGTAAGTTTTGGGGGAACCGCTCTGCGCATCCTATGCGGAAGTCACCCAGCCGTACCCATCATCCACGGGTCAAGCTTCCAGGATCTCCTCTTGGGACCCACCAGCTATTGGGGTGCAGAGAGACTTGACCACTGAATTGCCTCATCTGGGCTGTGTTCTGGCCAAGACCCTCAGCTGTGGGGCAGGAGGGTACTGGCGTGCAAAGCTGACCTTTGCACTGCCTCCAGACCTCGGGTGAGACCACTGCTTCCCACTGGAAAGAGAAAACACCCTTGCACTAAGACATCCCTTCTAAACCCATGGAGAACTGTCAGGCTTGGATGGAAACACTTTGAATCATAGATGTATAGGGCTGGAAGGAACCTCCATACGTCATTTAGTCAAAGCCCCTGCCTGAAGCAGGAACATCTCCATCCAAACCATGCCATGCAAATCCACTGTCCAACCTCTTAGCAAAACCGCACCATCAAGTTGTGTAAGTGTTTGCCAGGCTGGGGCATAGGTGTAGAGGCTGCAGGGCTGTGCTCGGACGCAGGGCACTGCCCTCCAGGAGTGAAGCCCTGGCAACGGCACAGCTCATCTCACCGCAGATTGACATCTTGTTCCTGCTCCTATTAAACCAACCCCCATGGAGGAGAGAGGGGAAGCTCTTTCGACTAGATAAGAGAACCCACCTAACTCCCACCCTGTCCCATTTGGGGTGCGGTGTGTTGCTTTAGTACAGCTGATGGACTGGGCGCAGAGCTACGGTGGAGAGAAATGTAGGCTCTCTTGCATATTGCATTGGGTCTTTCATTTCAGGGCAAGGGCAGCCCAAGAAAGGCTGGGTACTCACTGTGAGCATAGAAGACTCCTACTTTATCAGCGTCAGACCCAGAAACGTGAAGAACCAACTTGTGATTGGCAAAAACTGCACCCGGGCCCCGAATTCTCAAGACCATGAGTGACATGTCCCTGAGGTCTGAGCATGAAAGGAGATCAAGGAGAAAAGAATAAGTCTTATTAAGAAGTGACAGCTTTTGGATTCATCCCAGCAAAACCTCGGGAACGGAATGTTGTATTCAGATAAACACATAGGAGGCCAGCAGCTCAGCTACAGCAAATCAGCCTTAGTCCATTGACCCCTCTGGATCTTGGGGCTGCACTGTCTGCATCCTGCTACACAAGCTCCAACAAATCAAAAGACACATGTTTCATCAAAATGGTTTCTCGACCAGCTACAATACGGAGTGTGAATATGAGCAGCAACGGGCTCCTTTTAAACCAGGAATTTAAAATTTGTCTGCCTTGAGTTGCTTTTAATTTTCCTGTATTGTAATTTTGTCTTCAAACAGCTCCACAAATGCTGTAAGTGCTGAGCGATGTTCTTTTTAAGGTGCAACTTCAGTTGCTCTATCTAGTATCTCCGGGGGCTTATCACGCATGTATTGAGGGCACCAAAAAGGGGGAGGTATCCAGAACTTTTACAATCTTTTCTGTGCCTGTTGAAGGGTGTTTGTGCCTGAAAGCTTGCAATTAAAGACATTTTTTTGCAAAAGTCTTGTTGGTCTAATAAGATGTCATCTCTACTATGAGTTGTGATTGCCAAAAAGGGGAATTTTGCTTTTGCTGGGACTGTTCCTAAAGGAGAAAATTTGAAGTCATATGTAGTTGTGAGCTTAAAACGCTGGATCAATGTTTTTCTTTCTTCCCCACAAGCTGATGCTGTGTTCCCTCTTGGGGAGCTGTGTGATGTGGGTTAGGAACAGCTATAAGCTCCATTGTTAATCCATATGCTTCTCATTTCCCAGAGACCTGAAAATCAGATGGGACTCTTGACCACTCAAAACTAGAAGCAGTTGGGTGCACAGGAAAGAAGGAGGATATGGAGTGTGTGTAGCTATGAAATTCCCCTACTAAATGCTCCTGGGATTTATGCCTTTAGATTGGCTGCATCAAAATGTGCAGTCAGCCCCTGTATATCTGAACAGGGGCTTGCACAAAAGGCAGCCAGCAGCTGGCTTCGCTGAAATGGAGAGCTTCTGCTAGTTGACACTTAGCTCTGCCTGGGACGCTCTTATTGAACTGCCAGTAAGTCACTAGTTGAGTGGCTTCAAATGAAGGGTTACAGGTCTAACACTTTTCATATCCTTATGGTGTTCTTATGATCTCATAGAAATGCCTGAAGCAGATAAAATGTTTCCTGGGTATTTCCAAGAGAGCCCTAATGGTAGCAAATGGTGGAAAACTAAGCCTGGCTTTGAGAGGAGCCTGTAGACCTTGCTGGGAGTCATGTTTGGTGTTGCCACCCTTCACCTCCCCAGCAAAGTACCTTTATAAGTTTGCACGCGCTGATCCTTATTGTCCATGGTCTCAGACGTTGGGTCATCTCTGTCACAGTTCACCAGCAAAACGGCTCCTTGCCCACCTGGCCCCCAAGTCCAATTTCTCTGGAGAAGCAAACCAAAAAGCAAACTAAGAGCAGATAAGAAAACTAAGGGAGCAGAGGCCCGGACCCAAATGCTTTCACCTGCAGCCACAGTAGTGAAAGCCAAAAAGACATCCCCGTGATGCAGCTCACCCCACAGAAAGTATGACTCGCCCAGCAGCTCGAAGCCTTGCAAAATCCAGATGTGTGTCTCCCAAAGATCTGCATCCAGTATTTTGAATTCCACCATAGGGGCCAAGCACCCAACTTTTTGGCATCAAAATGACTTCATTTCTCATTTAAGCAAGTTTCACCAGGAATGTAAATAACTGAGACCCTTGAACTCAAACTGTTGATAAACGAGACCCAGCAGAAAAATGTGTTCAATCATGGACTCCTAGACTTTTAAGAAATGGTGAGAACCTCATCTGTGTGGACAGACAGGGTTGTGGAGACCTCTCCATAGCCATGACATGGGCCACCAACCCCTTTCAGGGATGATCGCTAGTGGTTGGAAGAGTCATCTAAAGTATTTCAGATAGTTCAGAGGTTGGGTTTTTTTGGATCCTAGAAGTTAGGTTGGGTTTTTTTGCTTCTGGGACTCCTCTCCTCATGCTGTATTCTTTATGGTCATAACTCTGTGGGGCAGCCCTGGGATGACAGGTTCAAAGATTGCATAGCCTATTGCGCTCTCTTGTACTGCTTCCGTATGGGGTCTTCATAAAGTCCTGGTGCAAAACCTAAGTTTAAAAGTGCACCAGGACTTTACAAAGACCCTGTATAGAGATGAACGGTCCTTACCTTATCTGTTGCTTTCTTCTGCACTGTCCCACTGCGAGTCGTGTCAGCCTCCAGGGACACTTCTGCAATGTCACAGGAGAAAGAAAACCCAAGTGGTACCTATGAATAGGACCCAGCCATCTTCCCTCGGGGCGAGGGACCTTTTATGCTGCGTTATGGGCATCTGCATACCTATGCAGGCCACATGGTGACATGGGGCTGTCGCTCTCCCCATCCCAGAGAAGGAGTTATTCTGTCGGGTAGATTTTATTGCACTGCAATTCTGCTTACCAACACAGGTGAGGTACAGCATGGCTTTCTGCAACACAGTCTGCCCATCCTTCCCGTAGTACAGTATCCGAACCTGCAAAGATGCTGTCTGGTCACTGCTGTTGTCAGCACACCATCGTTTCTACTGCTGCTTAAAATTGCCGAACGGGCAGTCAGCTGGCCTAGTGCTATCCCATCTCTATCTATAGAGTGGGGATTCACACTTTTTATCCCAACCAGCCTGTTGTCTTGATTTAGACTATAAACTCATCAAGGCTGGGTCTGTCTCCTGTTTCATGGGTCTTCACTGCATAGCACAATGGGTCCCAATGGAGTCACAGCTTCATAGGAGTGTCTGGGACCCTGACGGTCGGCTCCTCCAACCCCCGTGTTGCTTCCTCGGAGATGAGTGCAGTCAAGATAACATCATCAAAATAATGCATTCATTGGAACAAAGCAACAAGATCAGCTTGCTGCAATGACATGGGCTTCCAGCTCATATTACCCCAGCCAACGAGGAGGTGAACAGGGACATTCATACCCAAGGGCTCCAAACACCTGCATGCTGCAGGTGAGGGGAGGACCTTGCTAGCCTAGAGGCAGCAATTAACTGCAAAGCTGACTTTCATTAAGCTCCCTTTTGTCTGGTTCTGAACCAGATCAACATTTCTTTCTGTTAAGAAACTCTTATTAATGCAGCCCAGTATGCCGTTAGCCGCCTTCACAACACGGGCACACAAGGAAGTTTCCTCTTCTTCCTCCATATAGATGCTTCTCCCTTGCAAGACCAACCCACCTTATGATCATCGACATCATCGCTTGGCCTTCCCATAGTCACCACCACCTCTGCTCCGGCACCGAGGGGCCATCTGGGCTCGCTTGTTGGCATCTGCGTAGGCTGAGGGGTGTGGACAACGTAGACGTCAACGCCAGGGCTTCCTCGGGCATCAAACCACATGGCATCTTTTGGGGCTGAGCTGAGATGGAAATTTCATTAGAGGCAGAGCCAGGAGTTGTGAAACACCTTGAAAAAAAATCACCTGGTTTCCATAGGCTCAGGGCATGCGATTGCTCCTGTTTTAAGCAAAAGGACTTCAGAAGCAAGCCGAGCTTTGTTATGAAACATCCGGCACTTACAATAACCTGCAGGAGAGCCTCCTCCTTGATAAAGGAGGCTAATTTCATTTGACTTGTTTTTTGGCGTGGCTGTAGGCAGCTCTTTCCCTGACATTTTACAGTGAATGTTTGCTGTACGAGGGCATAGCTATAGGCAATGGATAAGGATTTACATCAATCCTACAAACTGGTACTAGATACTCTTGTGCATCGTCTCCTGGCACTGTGTCTATTACCCATCTACACCTCCACTGCTATCTTGCACCCAGCTTAGATCAAGGTTTTTGGCCCAAAGTAAGGGCAGGTCAAACAGTTCATTGAACCCCAAAGGAAAGATACGGAAGAGGTTTTAGCTAGCAGCTTGGGCCCCATTCCCCTTGGCATGCATGCAACGGCAGGATGTTGAAAGACAATGCTCCATGTTCACTCTGCTAAATGGCAGGTGGCTAATTCCACTAATAAACCTGCCACTTTCTGCTCTAAGCTTGCCTTCTAGTGTCTTTGGTGTCTTTTCACCTCCAATTACACCTAGTCATGTTGGCTTCCAGAGCAGCTTGGAAGACTCTGGACAAAAGTATGGCTTCTCCTTTATACACTCCCACCCACCAGTCTGCCTAT
>NW_017729014.1:21095010-21097621 GCF_001723915.1 Gavialis gangeticus
ACGGCAGGATGTTGAAAGACAATGCTCCATGTTCACTCTGCTAAATGGCAGGTGGCTAATTCCACTAATAAACCTGCCACTTTCTGCTCTAAGCTTGCCTTCTAGTGTCTTTGGTGTCTTTTCACCTCCAATTACACCTAGTCATGTTGGCTTCCAGAGCAGCTTGGAAGACTCTGGACAAAAGTATGGCTTCTCCTTTATACACTCCCACTCTGTTTACTGCGTTATCCAAGCACTTGAGACAGGGGTGTGCTGTGACCTACCTCCTCCAGAGGAGGAACCGAGACCCTGAATGCTTTGCCCATAATTAGCCAAGACAGTGCTGTGTCCACATTGCATGAAAGCTCAGGGCCTATTTCAAAGGCAAATGCACCCCGAGGCAGAGTGGATTTGGCTGGTGACATCAGTCTTTGTGGACAGGCACTCAAGTTTTCAACCCTCTTTCCAAACAAAAGCAGCCCACGAGGCTCTTTTACTAGGAAGGCAATGGGAAGATGCCATGCACGTCACCTTAAGCAGCCCCAGTTTGTCACAAGGAAATTATGTTTCCTCCTCACGCTCATCAGTCACCATCTCCGAATTGTGTCTGTGGGCAGGGTGAGGGTTACTGTCTGCCCAGCAGCCGGGAACACCGCATCCGTAAGAAGAGCTCTGCGCCTTGCCATGTGTGGAAAGCGTTTTGGAAAGCAAGATGTTGCAAACGTGTGGAAAGAAACTTCCCGGTACAAGATGGACCAGGGTGATCCGAGACTCGTTTTCTGACAGTCCTGCTCCTCCAGTGGAAAACCGTGCAGGATACCCAGCAAGTCAAGGCTTGTACTGCCAAACATCGGCATGAGGTCAGGAGGGAGATGGGCGTCCTAAAGGCACAGCTCTCGGAGAACAACCCCCACGCAAAGGGCTGCATCAATCCCTTGCGTGTGTTCAACATCCTACCATGCCGGCCTTTGATCGGCAGCTAGCAAACAAGGGATTTCTCTTGCGTGGGTCACAGCCCGGAGGGGAGGTCTTGGACTGGTGAGGATCTGCTCCCAGGTCCTACAGGACTGAGCTGAACCCCAGGGTGGGGAGCTGTGTTTCCTTTACCCTTTTTTTGCTTTCCTGTTATAAGGATTATCCCCAGAGAAGAAGCCTTGTTCATCAGGATTTCTTTCCTACTGATTCCTAGCTGCATTGGGGAGGATGGCTAGATTTGCATTTAAGACAGTGCATGGGAGTGACTCATACATGCCCGTCTTCTGCTTTTCCAGCCCCCAGAAGACTTATTAAATTGCACAGTCAATAGCTAAATATTAGTCACTGTCCACAACCAGTCAAGGCATTGAGCAGCAAAACACTAAGTGTGACTAAGAGCACCTGATGTACCGTCATGGCACTGACGGGCAGGGATTAACAAAGTTTTTTCCCCTGTTATGAAGTGGTCTGTTTGCTTGCTTCATTGCTGCAAGTTTCCATTGTGCCCACTTCCAACACCTTCCTTCCTGAGATTTGGTTTCTGCCTTGCATACTTGGCAAGGCACAGATGCCATCCTCTGAATGCAAGAGCCATTCCTGGGTATTTGATGCTGATGGCTCTTGAGATCTGGTGCCCAGAGGTGACAGGTCAGGTAGGGAGGCAGTCAGGTCAAGGGGTTGGACGAGATGACCTCTGGAAATCCCTTCCAGCCCTACTTCTCTCTGATTTATGACTTAGCGCTGCCCCATTGGCATGCAGGAAACTTTGCCCTCCAACTTTGCAGGGTTTACCATTTTGCTTCTTGCTGTGCGCACAGACATTATTGACCTAGCAGTGGTAGCAGAGACCTTTCAGCAACAGGGACCAGGCCTGCAAACCTCATGAGATTTGGTTTAAAAATAACAAGATTGAAAAGGTAATAATCCTTTGCCTTCTGGTTTCCCAGCCAGGTGGTGCACTTAAGGCACAACTTTGGGGTTTCTCTCTGCAACCATCAGGCCTAGAAACTTTCATTTAAAAAAACAAAACAAAAACCCAGTGCATAGCTGACCATCTCACCTAATCCCCTGACTCCAGGAGCTGGGACTTTGAGTAGACACCATACATTGCAATCAACTTGCAAGAGCCTGCAATGCCAATTAGATCTGAGTGAACGAGCCAAGAAGGTCCTGAAATAATGGCATAATCAATGGCAAGCCTGGCCCTTCTCTGAACATAAAGCCTTAACGCTTGGAGCTGGGGCATTAGCACAGGGCACCGCTGTCAGCAACAGCCCTGCCATGTAATTGCTATGTAAACCAAAGGAAAGGAAACACAAGGAGCAGCAATTTAAACCCTTTGCCCTTTCTCCTTCTAACTCAGGTGGAGCTTGTCTTCTGCATTGTCTAAAGGATTTAAACCCAGCCAGTTGCTTGTAGGGCATTTGTAGCTACAGCTGCAGAGTCTGCAAATGCTGCTGTCCTACCAGACCACCTGCAGAGGCACTCAGGGAGTCTTTATCCTCCCAGAAAAAGGAAAGCTATAGAGAAGGGCTGAGCAGTGATGGGAAGAGAGTTGTTTAAACCCCTTTGTACAGGGGTGGGACAGACTGCACCCAAGCAGGCTTTCTGCTGGTGTCTGAATGAGAAGTCAGGGAAGAGAAGGAGTTAAAACCAG
>NW_017729014.1:21097730-21128312 GCF_001723915.1 Gavialis gangeticus
AAGAGAAGGAGTTAAAACCAGATTAAAAGAGGGAGAAAGAAGTCAGGCGAGCAAATGCCAGGTCTGCAGAGCTGTGCTGGGACTTGAAAGATGTATTCAGGGTGTGTGATGGCACTCAGTACGCATGGTTCAGCAGCTGGCTCTGCCTAAAAATCACTGGCAGTTGTGTGTTTCCTGCTTGCGTGAGTGTTACCCAGCCATGACATCGCAGTAATTGCCCTCTGCCTCTTGTCGTCTGCTCAGACTGCAAACACTGAGCCACAGGCAGCCTCTTGCTGTGCAGGTACAGCACTGGCGAGCAGCCCCAATTTGAGCTGGGCCTGTGGTGGCTGGCTAAAATAAATGCACCTGTTGAGAAAGGTCTGGGATTGGCCTGGCTGGGGACCCGGGGATGCAGAATGAGACTGGATAAGGAGAGCAGGGCCTGGCTGGTTCATGGAGCAGGCACACGGTGCCCTGCTGCACTGCATTTTCACTTCCCTCCATGCACCCATGTGGTCCCGGACTTGCCTCTGCCTGCCTGTGCTGTGCATGGCACTGACCCGTTACCTGACACGGGGGTAGGAGAAGCAGCTGGGGGAGGGAGACCAGATCCACCCCCCAGAGCAATAAGGGGAGCATGGGCCAAGCAGGAGCCCAGGGACCACAAGACTCCTGCAGCCAGTCAGGCAGCCCTAAAACAGGCCACCGAATAGCCACCAGCTATATAATGCTCTTCCTCCCAAACTGGGTTTTGTCATTGGGGTTTTGACCCCCAGCCAGCTCTGAAAGCTGGGCTGCTGCCACCCAAGCTGAAGGGGCAACTGCACTGATGGGTAGCAGTAGGAGGCTTTTATCCTCCGGTGCTCAGACAGCAATGTAATGCACTTAGCCAGCACTCTCCGCTTTGCACTGACTGGGCTGGATTTGCCGTGGCGATCTGAAACCAAAAGGTACCAAAGCTCAAATCTGGCCGGCGAGCTGACGCTTCGCGTGATAAGGGGAAGTTATAGTAGCCAGACCCCCGATTGCCCAGCCTCTGGTGTCCTGCCAGGCAGCTGGCATTGAATCCCACTTCTGCGGGACTGGTGATGCATCTTAGGGTAAGGAATGCAATAAAACAGATTGCCTCAGCCCTGAGCAAACAAACATTCACACCTTAAGGCAAACGGCAGAGCACAGATCGAGTCCTTCCCCTGGGTACAAGTGCAAAGGCAGCCAGGCCCTAAACAAGGAAGTTCAGCGCTCAGTTGAGACATCAGCAACTCCCAGTTTTCAAGGGAAGGTGAGACGGGGACACAACGGGGTACCTGTAAAAGGTAGGGGGTTGCCAGCCATGGGGACACAAGTCCCCAGTTCATTCATTGTAATTTTACCTTCTTCCTGGAATCGCTCTGTGTCTTCGACTCAGAGGGTTACAAGGGACTTCAGGGTCCTCTGGTCCAACCCTCTGCATGAATACAGGTTTCTTAGGACACTGGATACAGAGCTTTTGATAGGTTTCCCCTGCCCCTTTCTTTCTCAGCCCAGATGCTACCCTTATATAGTATTATATAGCAATAAAAAGACAGAGACAGCAGAGGTTGTCCTAATTAGTAGCCCACATCTGGGACCACCGCCCCACAGTGCTGGGTTTGGCACATACAGGGAGATGGACCCTACTGACCCCCCCCCCCCCAAAAAAAAGAGCCCAACAATAACAAAAACAACAGTTTCTAGTTATGCATAAATCAAGGTTTAACTAGGAGAGATCCCTGGAAGTGGCAGCTTCCTTGTCTCTGGAGCTTTCTACATATTCTCTCAGCACAAACTAGAGGCATTAATTCCTGCATCCTACTGCCTGGGTGCAAGGACTTGGGCAAGTCCCTTCTTACTCAACACTAACATCCACACCAATGTCAGTGCAGAGCTGTAGGGGCAAGCAGTTAACCCCAGCCAAAGCTTTTTTCACAGCCTGGACATGCAGAACAGCCTGCCTGGGACCTTTCCTGATGTGTATGGGCTTCCCTGAAGCCGTACAGCATTTCATCCACTATAGATCTGAGACTTGAAACAAGCACATCTCCATTACAAGCTGGTAGAAGATGCTGCCACCTCCACCTGTTTAGCAATTCACTAGCTGATGTGGCACTGCAGAAATCTTGCCTCCTGCATCCTAGCATTTCCAGTATCCCTATAACCACCTGATTTCCTCACTACTTCTTTTTAACCCCTTCTCTGCCCTCTCCCCTTACTGGAGAGCAGCACCTGTTCACCAGTGACACCAGTTAAAAACCCACAGAATCAAAAGCAGTTGGGGAAGGCTGGGGGTCTTGGCAACTCGGTGGATATTAAAGTGCCCAGTCCTTACCCGTGTACGTCAATGGAGATTTCTGTGCCTAGCACATAGACAGCGCTGGTGGGACGCTGGGTAGACAGCCGGATGAGTCTTTGTTGCGACATGCTTGTACTTTCTGTTCTCCCAGCTGCAATGCTGTGCTGTGTACAGTACTGAGAGGAAACACAGCATGATTAAATAAAGAAGCAGCAACTGCATGTCCCACCCCTGACTCCTCCTTCACTCACACCCCTTTCTCCCCTGTCCCATTGAATGTGAATAGCTGGAGATTTTTGAAATCACACCTCTCCGCCTGCTCATTGGAGGCCTAGGAGGTCAGGCTAAGATCCTTCCCATCAGGTTAGCAGGGTACTTCAGTGGCTGAGATGGAAAAACGAGCTTTTGTTTCCTCTTAGAGGAAGCAGAGGGATCATTATGTGGTGTCTTTTGCCGATCTGCCCTGAGCGTAGGTGGTGCACGGCCCTCTCCTTGCCATCTGCACAGAGCTGCCCGGCACAAGCACAGCAGGTGCTCTGCGCTCCAGCAATATAGAAACTGCAGGTGTAAGAGGAGCCAGCACCTTGAAATATTTAGCTTGACCCTCGAACAAACCTGACCTGTCATTGCCACAGCAATCAGTGGGAGAAGGTGCATATATTTGCACGTGTCTATCGTCTTCTCAGCACTTAACATTTGCATTGGTGCTTCTCATCTGTACATCCCAAGTGCCCTGGCAAGGGTGGGGGGTAGGTGAGGGCATACTGTTAGCCCAGTTTTATATTGGGGTAAACTGAGGCACAACCTCCTATTTTGACAAATGCCTAGACATTTTGAGTCTCTACCCTTCATTTTTCCAGAGGTGCCAGGGGCCTCCAGCTCCCCTGCTTTCATCTAAAGTAGGGCAGGTGCTCAGCATTTCTTATAATCAAGCTCTGGGTAGCCCCAGAGTTAGCAGGCACTTGGCAAATTGGTGCAACCTGTTTCCGTACCTATGACAAACTAGGAGCAAGCCGGTACAAGAGTAAAACCCAGGAGCTCCTGGCTCCATTAGGCTGCCTGCTCGTCCTCGCCCGAGACTTCCCATTAAGTGCTCTGTGTTTCTTGATTTGTCTTAATTGAATTAGAAACCCTTCAGGGGAAAGGAACGGAGCTCATCTGCATTTGTAAAGCGCCCTGTCAATTTGCGACAATATACATGTGTGCACGCGCTGCTAATAATAATGCCTTGCCTTCAGTGCATCGGTGCCTGGGGGAAAGGCATATGAGTCAATCTATAACAAATTAGAGACAGCCTCCAAGCCCTTCTCCTTGGGATTACAGGTTTATTCTTTTCTTCTTTATTCCAAACAGGGAGTTTAGCCTCGCTATTACTTCACAAGGGTCTCCAGCTGCAGTTCATGTTAGCCACTCAATGGTTATTAGCCTCCATGATTTTTTCAAGTTGAAGAGCAGCATCATAGTAAGACAGGTATTCAAAGCAGAAGCCCCTTGTGCAGCAGTCTCCTGCCATTGTCAAAGGAAATGCAGAGGCCAAAACATGCTGCAGCAGATTCATATAACATTTGCCAGTGCCCTAGGCAACAACTTCCCATTTTCCAAAGTCCCTGGGCAAAGGGCTGTAATGTTATACTGTGCACCACCGCAGCACGCCGCCATCAGATTGCTTGCCTCCTACTAGCATCCAAGCCCCTGCTTCCCCCTATAATCCATGGGGTGACCTAAGGATGGGGGCATCAGCCAAGTGGGAAGCTACTTACCTAAGCTATGTAAGAATGAAATGCAGAAACAGGAGCCTATGTCTGGCCAGGCGAGGACCTCCCTCTGCTTGGTATCTTCAGCCATGAACCTTATCTTGCAGTCAAGTCCTCAAGCCATCCATTTGACAGGAGAATATGCAACATGTCTCGATATAATAGCTGAAGCAGGGGTGTCAGACATCTGGATACAGCCTGCAGAGGCATGGCGTCCAGCTGTCCTTTCTCTTGCGATTCTCAAGAGACCTGAACATTGAAGAAGAGTTGAAGGTGGCCTCACTTTCCTTCAGACAACAGTGTCCTCTGGTTGATGGACCTGCACTCCTTGGATCAGTGATCCCCAACCTTTTTTGTACCGGGACCCATTTGTAACCATCAATGGCCAGTCCCAACCTAGTAAATAATTTAATTTTAAAAATAATTTAATGCCCCTTACTCCCGGCCCATGGTCCCCCAGCCCCCCAGTGTGTGAAGCAGGTGGGTGTGTATGGAAAATGGGGCCAGCCTGCAAGGGAAAACCCACTGTTTCTCTCTTTTCTTCTCCTTTAAAGGAGAATCCATTTTTAAAGTTTGTTCATGACCCATTCATATATTCTTGCAAGGTATCCAGGTTGTAGCTATACTGGTCTAGAGGAAAAAGCAACTCATGGTAGAATGACCCGGGGGAACTTTTGCAACCTTTTCTCTGATGCCTGATGAAGGGTGTTTGTGCCCCAAAGCTTGCAATAAAAGAATTTTTTTGCAAAAATCTAGATGGTCTAATAAAAGATACCACCTCTGCTATGCATCCCGATTGCTATATTTTTGCAACCCACTTTTGGGTCATGACCCACAGGTTGAGAAACACTGACTCAGGTCACCCCCGGTTTGAGCTTGCTCTTTATCTTAACTTCTTCCTTCTTTTGTTTTGTGTTAATACTCCCAGTAAGTACATTCTGTCTTTGGACTAGCTCCCATCCCTCCTAATAAGGCCAGAAAGGAAAACACTGGCAATTCCTAGGAAATATAAACGCAATATGAATCACGCAATATTAGCACCCTTAGGTGTGCAAATATGGACACATGATTTCCAAGATAAATCCAGAGATTTCAAACACGAAGCTGAAAACGTAACATCATTCGTTGTGGTACACTGTAATAGTGAAATAATCCTAGGGAATATCTTTAGCTAGAGAAACCCAGTAACGTGTACAAGCACCCTATAGTTTCGAAAACATCCTGACTTGTTGGGGTCTTTGCAACAGGAGAATGGCTCTCTTATTTTTCCATAGTCGAAAGAGTGAAAGCTGAAAGCCGTCATTTTCTGAGGGGTGACTGGGGTCTAACAAGATGTGCCTCAAGTCTAACCAGCTTGAGGATCCCAGGTATAAGGGGACTCTGCAAATGCAGCAGCCAGCATAAAAGCAATCTGAAGACAATAGTGGTGCTAGTGTCAACACGATGATGTAGCTGTGATGGTCCAGGGAAAAATGTGAGGGGAAAGGATTTTGGGGGGATGACGTCTTTTATTGCACCAACTGTACCATTGGGAAAGATGGAGACAAGCTTTCAGGTATCAGGTGTTGTTAGTTAAAGGATTTGCACCTCTGCTTGTAACAATAATATTAGGCAATGGTTTCATAATAAGCAAATGCAGCAAGTGTCACGTCTCCGGTATTTGCGCTAACTGTCTAAAGAGGATGTAGACAGGGAGTGCTGTGTGTCAAGAGCACAATGCCGAGACATAGCGTTACAGCATGGCATCAAGTATAACGAGTTTCCCAGGAAGCTGCAGAAAGGTAAATGGAGCAAATTAAATGGTTCAGTGAAAAACAAAACAAAACTATCCTCATGTCAGTGCATCACCACTGGAACCAAAACCATGTGCTTTAAATTTTCAGCCAGGTGAAAACCACCTCTCTGCAGGGAAGTTAAAAGGAAAGAAGTTTTCTTCCAAGTTTTTAAAATAATACTTTGTACAGACATAGAGCATTTCATCCACGGACCATAACGCACCCTTTGAAACACGGCATTTCCCAGAAGGGGAAATTGCAGCACAAAGTGGGGGGAGTGATTTGCCCAGGGTTTCCCATCTGGGACTAGTTAATGAATCACTCCTGAGTCAGAGCTAGGTGTACGGATGGGGCAGAAGCAGAGTTCTTGCTAAACCAAAAAGCCCTAAGCAGGGCCCGTGGAAGATGCTGAGTTTTGAGCAACAGGCGTGCTGACCTGTGCAACCGTGCGCTGTGCTCCAGCGTGCATGTGATGAACATGCATATGCACAGTGGGTGGGACTGCTGTGTTGGGACCCTGAAGGAAGGCCATGCCAGGCATGGGCAGACCTACCTCACAGTGAGTTAAACTTAGGTATTCCTTGGGCTGCGTTATCTTTATTTACAAGACCTCTAAGACCGACAGCTTCCAGGGGCCTTTATCCAGTTTGCTAGCACCGTTTTATCCCTTGTTCGAACAAAGGGGCTGAGCAAGGTTCAGACCCTTCTGCTCAGGGGATCATGTTCCACCACTGGAAGGAGAAGGGTTTACGGAGGACGTTGGTGCCGCAGTGGACATCCCCTGCCAGCTCAAAGTAGGAGAAGAAGTCATTGATGAAGGTGCAGGTCAGGCCCAGCGGCTCCAGCAAGGAGCGGACCTTCTCTTCCAGGCAGCACTGCCCGTCGACGATGGGCCCGAAAGGCTTGGGGATGCCCAGGTGTGTCCCCAAGACGACCAAGTTCACCTGCAGCCAGGAGAGAGGGGACAGGATGGAGCATGAAACATGGTCCCGCAAAGGCTTTGCTCCAGTGTGCTACCACCCCATGTGCTACATATCTTCTCAACCTTTCAGCAGAGGTCTTATCATGTGGGAAAGCCAGGGAAGAAAGCAAAACATGGACGAGAAGGGAGCTTGGCAGAGATGCAGAACAGGAAAGAGAAGCAGAGGGACGAGGAAGAGGAAGGGGCAGGTCAAGGAGGGAGCTGGTTCAGCCCCTTCGGGAGTCCCTTTTCCTGCTCACCAGGTCTGGGAAGAAGGCGTCTGCATAGGAATCCCTCAGCACAAACAGCTGCGGGATGTCAATGATGTCTTCCTCGCTCAGTCCCAGCTCCTGCTTCAGGATTTTTCGATTCCAGTCAATGCAGTTCTGGAAAGAAGGAGTTTGGAGAGGAAACAGGTGCCATGGGCAGCCGTGGGCGCAAGGAAGGGGGCTGAGGCGGGGCATTTCTTCGGATAGCGAAATACAGCCATGAGCGCTGAGGTCTTTGTGGGATGGGAAGCCACCTGGGTAAGTCAACGCATCTCCTGGGACACCTATTGTGACCCTTCCAGATGCTGTCAGTGTTGTCCCATTCCCACCCTGGTACCGGGTGGCCCAGCGTGGCCATAAGGAAGGGATACTTATGATCTAAGAACCACCATGCTCTATGGAAAGACCCCCTTTGCCTGCCCTGATCTCCTGCCCATGGCTGTGCCAGGCTATGCTCTCCACTGCTCCATGCAGTGCTCTCTCCAGTGACTTTCTACCTGTGCTTCCCCCTCGCCCTCATTACGGACCGCTCTTGCAGCAATGCAGGCTGCAACTCGCCACCTGCTCATGGCCTCCCCTTTCTTCTCTAGCAAAATATTCCCTTCTGCTGCCTCTTTGTGCATGTGGCTTTCAGGCAGAGGAGAGGTTTGCCAAGGGGCTAATTGGAGGAGGCTGTTCAGAAACTCTGGACTTTCCAAACAGTCTCCCTGTGTTTTTTTTTTTGTGCAGCTGCCTTTTGAAGCACAGCTTCACCTTTGCTTTATTGAACAGGCTGCTGCGAGATTTAGTACCAACTTTTCCGATGCAGGGAATGGCTCCGCCTCTCGTTCAAATCAGTTGGGAAGCCTGAAATCTGGTTTCTTCAGGGTCTGGGGCTGTTTCAGCCAGGGTGAGATCCAAAAACGTGGCATGATTCAGTTCGGATCACTCCTTTGCTGGATCTTTGAGCATCCTTTATCTCACCCACCAAGCCAATCTCCTCCAAGATGCCTACTGTACAAATGCCATCAGGTGCCCTGAGTACTCACTGCTTGTTGGGAAACCCTACCTGTGCATATCTATTGCTCCTCCTCAGAGTCTCATTTGCCAGGATCTCATCTATTGTTATTATTGTCATACCGGCCAGCCCTGCAATAAGAAGAGCTTATGAACTCTGAGGCCACCAAACAGGCTCGTCAAGGCCAAATACCTTCCAGCTGAGCCCCTCACCGGTGAACTGAGCGGCGTCTCCATGACCCTGTTGCTGCTTCTCCTCGAACAGCTGGTAGCAGGCTCTGGGGCTGGCTAAGAGCAGCCGAAAACCCTGAATGGAGAGACACAGGGTGAGGGCAGGGGTATCGGCACCCGCTCTCATGCTACTGGGGCAAAAAAGGGCACTAAAGACATAGTAACAGGGGTACTGGTGCCTGCTCTCATGCAACTGGGGCAAAAAAGAGCACCAAAGAGATACCAACAGGGGTATCGGTGCCTGCTTTCATGCAACTAGGGCAAAAAAGAGCACTAAAGAGATACCAGCAGGGGTATCGGTGCCTGCTTTCATGCAACTAGGGCAAAAAAGGGCACCAAAGAGATACCAACTCCAAGCTCCAGCGGAGAAGGACATGGAGGTGGCAGTCAGGACACCTGGCTCTGCTGCTGGGTGAAAATGGAGAAGCCACTCCCCTTCTTTGGGTCTGTTTCCCCTTCATGCAACTTCTAAACTGCAAATGGTTTGGGGACAGGGACTGTCTATCGGTTGACATGGACTCCCCAGCAGCAGACCCACAGAGCCAGGTGGCAGGAGAAAGGCAAGCATGTCCCCTCCGCTCAGCAGCTGCAGAGGGGAGCTCCCAGGGTTTGTCTGGTTCGCTCCCCATCCAGGACCACGGTGCTTCTAAGGTGCAGCAGGGCTCCAGGCTCCCTGCCCCAAAGCCAGGAGTCAGCAACGGGTCTCACCTGGAAGCCTTGAGACTCATTGCTTGAGCCATGGCTCTCCGGGCTTGTAGCCCCTACTCCTGCAGGCCCGGGATCCTATGCTCTGACAGCCCTGGCGATAGCAAGGTCTCCCAGAAATGCCAGTGCTCGATGCCACGGCAGAGCCACAAGCCTTGTGTAGAGCTCTCAGATTCACGGCAAGGAGCTGAAAGCCACAAGGTGCCCGACAACACCGGAGCCACAGTCCCTGGGATCCCATCCCATCTGAGGCTTGTGTCTCTAGATTCCCTGCTAAGAAACTGGGAGCTCCCAGGTCCAGGCCAGGGAGCGTGGAGGACCCCTTTGGACTCCCCAGAAGCTGAGAGGTTCAGGGCAAACATTTCAGTCTCAGCAAAGCAGCTTCTTCTAACACAACTGTTTTTCATTAGACAATTTGCTGCTGCTTCTAGCTTGGGCTGCACAAGATACCAGCAAGACACTGATAACAGAGACACTGCTCTCCCTTTAAGTAAGCCGACGCGTGCCATCTCGAACAGACCACGTCGCCTTTCTGTGCCTCAGTTTTCCTTGTCTGTAAAACTGACAATATATACCCACCTAAGAGAGAAGTTTCTAGGGATCTCTGCTAAGCTGGTGTTTATAGAGAAATGCCTCAGATGAAAGATGGGATTCAGAGTCTGGAGAGGATTTTACAGACAGGAATCGTATATCTGCATGGTGTGGTCTGCTACGAACTGCAGGGATACAGGCTCTTCAACCACTGTGGACACATGCAGCCCATGACTCTTCTCCTCTGTTGGTGTGGGGCTAGGAGCCAGGAGACTGCAGGTTGTGTTCCCAGCTCTAACCCTGACTTACAGTATGACTTGGGCAGCTCATGTTCCTTCCCTGCACCCAGGTTTTCCACCTAAATTCCCTGCCAGCCTTTGCAGAGTGCCTCCGCATCTGCAGAAGACAAATGCCATCTGACAGGGTGCGAGGAAGGAGTGGCGAGCCTGCCACCCTGGGCACGGTACCTTCCTATCGGAGGCTGGGACAAAAGTCAGGAACTCGTCCACGTGCCCCACGTTCAGCCAGTCCGAGTAGACCTCCACCGGGGCCTGCACCACCTGGGCGTAAAGGAAGTCTCTGATCACCTTCGCCATCCTCCTGCCGCCAGACCTAACGATGCAGAAGGGAAAGGGGGTGGAGAGCACAACCGGTGGTCTAATGAGCAAAAAGCATTTTAAATAAGTACTCGCCCATGTTAATGCTCCTGTCCCCAGGAATATTAGCAGCACCAGCAGGACTCAAAGGGCCACAGGCTGCATCCAGCAAGTAACTCCACTGAGCAAAGGGATGTGCTGTGACCAGGGGGAGAAATGTTCTCCGTACTGCCTTAGTCTGCACTCCCTGATGCAACCTCCACCGGAAAGGATGAGTCCGGTCGCATGACCCATATGTCTCCACATCCTTCCCATGTCCTATGTGCTGTCAGGTTTCTTTGGACCATGAACCCACTCTGCTCCCAGTCCCAGGAGGTCCCTCCATGGCTGGAGATGTATGATCCACCCATAATTAAGTGATCAAAGTCCAGTTATTTGGGGTTTTGATTTTTCTTGATTGGTTCTGAAGTGTGGCCAGGTGACCCTCTCCTCGCACGTTGTAAAATTGGGATTGGTTTGGGGTCAGAGTAGTTCCCAGCATTTTATTTATTACATTTTTAAAGCTTTTTCATCTGAGGGCCTGGCCATTTTCGACTGGTATAAGGAGTCTTTCTGCTGGTGAAAGCAAGGAGACAGGTGTCACAGAGCTCTACACTGGGATCCATTTTAATGTTTTCCCCAGGAAAAAATCAGGTATAAAGTAATACTAGTATATTTAACACTGTTATAGCCATTGTCCATCAACCTCCACTGCGGGGTAGTCATTTGCTTGGTGCAATTAGGCTGTGACCTGCCTCCTTTGCCATCAATTCCACAGTGCTATAATTATAGCACCTGCAGTTCTCTTCTCCATAAAGCAGGTCAAAGGCTTCATTTAATTAGTTAGCTGGAGGGTTTACTAGTGAATTGAAAGCCCTAAGTATTATACAACGTCCATCGGAAGATCTCGATATTTTTTCGAGCTTTTCACGAAGGGTCGCAACATATTTCACGACAGGAGGTAACTATTCCCCTTGCGCACAGTGAGAAACCTGAGGCCCTGCCTGGCGAACGGAGCTGCCCGAGGTCTCAGCAAGTCAGCGAAGAGGCTGCAACTAGATCTCAGGGGTCCAACACCCGATCTGCTCGCTAAAGATCGCTGCCAGATTTTTCCTGATAAAAGCAGCAAAAAGGCTCTGCTTCTTGAAGCCCTGTGCTCATCTTCAGCATTTTGAAACGCCTGCCTGAGCCTGTTCTTTCAATGGTCTCC
Source organism: Gavialis gangeticus (assembly GCF_001723915.1). Classification (NCBI taxonomy): domain Eukaryota; kingdom Metazoa; phylum Chordata; order Crocodylia; family Gavialidae; genus Gavialis; species Gavialis gangeticus. Next base: position 21,109,091 of record NW_017729014.1, read on the forward strand.
CCTTTAAGACCCCACGCTGGATTCGCATTGGGTTGTTTTGCTGTTTGTCTCAGTGAACAGACTCCTTTGTACACTAAAAGGGCTCTTTATTATGCTGCAGCCCTCTGTTCTCGCTGAACAGCCTGGTACGGGCTGACTATAGCAGCTGCTGATGGTAAGTTATTAGACTTCCCGTGTATGATGAAACCATGTCCAGTTCCTCTAATCATTTAACCTTTTCTGAGTCATCAGAAAAGATATCAGGCTTGAATATCAGACCACAACTGAAGAAGTCACTTTAACCTGTGCAAAAAGCGTGGGGTGTTTAAAACCAGAGTACTGGCGCTTGACTCTCGCTGCTCATTTATTTACAGGGAAGAGACATGGAGAACTGGGCCAACAGATTCCCCATTTTAAAAACGGTCTCTATCAAAATAGATCAGAGCAGAGTTTCAGTGATTTTTTTTTTTGCTGGATGAGAAATGCCAGGCCACATGCCATAGGTCCTGTCCATGCTAGTGGAGTGGTCTCTCCAAAAATCAATGGACCAATTCAAACAAGTGTTTTCAAGAGTGAGGAGGCATTGCAGAATCAGTCCTGGGTCCATTTCTGGACCATTCCTGCATTTGGCAGAGCCCAGATCAGAGGTTTCGGCTTGAGCTGCTGTTAAATCATGAAGCTCGGCTTCAGAATCTGGCCCTTTGTCTAGCTAGGGTGTACGTCCTTGCTGGGAATTGTTCAGCAGGATTTTTCTTCCAGTTCTGGGTACAGTCACAGGTGTCCTCTTAAAAGGAGCTCCCAGCAGCCTTTGAGAGCTTGGTTTAGTATCCTCACAGCCCACGTTAAGAGCAGCTTCCTTTGTAGGATAAAAAGCGTTTCTTGATACGACGTGCAGAGATGCCCTTCTCTCTCCACGTAACTAAAGATCAAGGGACGGTCACTTCTTCTTGCACTTCTGCTCGTATCTTCCCAGCCTTCCCTTACCAAGATCTCCTTGCTGCAGAGGCTAAAATCCCTTGGGAGGTTGCTAACAGTGCCCTGAAACTTGTCTAACATCTCTCCCAACAGTACAGTTGGCCCAGTGAAAGGTATCCTCCAAAGACCCTCGCTTCTTGCTAATGAAGACAGACTGACAGGCTAGCTTTGACTGGTTTCCTTGGACCTGCCGGTGCTGCTTGGAGATGCTCTTCTCCAACCCAGCACAGCCTCAAGGGCCTATTAAATGAGGGCTGTCCGAGAGCCTTCCAGTTACTCCTGGTCCTGAACAGGACCAGATGATGCTCTTCACCTGCCACTAGCATTTCCTTCAAGCCATGTTCACCCAGCCCACGCTCCAGAGTCAGCCAGCTTTGAGGATAGCTTGTACCTAGGGCTGAGAATCCAAGCTCACCTTGTTTGGCGTCCCAAGTCCCTTGAAATGCGCTCAGCTGGGTTTGGGGAAACCCTTGGACAAGGGATACGGTGTGATCCTGTTACATGGGCAATGCAGCATTTAGGGATCGCGCAGTGCTTAAGTGCACAGTGTCAGGTCCCAAGCGGCTGTGTAACAAGAGCACAGCGCTGCCAGGAACAGTCCCTAATGCCCCGCACGACGTACTTTTCAAGGCAGGCAGATGAAGAGCGCTTCAATTCTTGAAGCTTCTTTAATGTCTTTCCGCAGAAAGCAAATAATAAATTGCTTAATGAGAGCAAAAATGCTTCTGTGTTGATAAGACATTCGAAGGCTTGAAGCAACTGAAGTAACGGGAAAGAAAGATACGTATGTGCCATGCTCTCTGCTCTTCCCCTGAGTGTATCAGCAATTCGGCAGCGAGCTCTCGCCCTCTGTCTGGGGGGTGATAGGCCATTCTGCTGGTGTCTTGGCACGAGCTGTTAACCGACCTGCATTGTTCCTGTTTCCCATCCATCACCATCTCCCCATTCAGGAGCTTTCGCCGTTGCTCTTTGGTACCCTCAGCTGCACCTTCGATCCTGCCTCCCATGGGGACTGCCCTTGGGAGAAGATGGACCCACGTAGCCAAACCGGGAACGCACTCCTGCCGCTCACCTGGGGAAGAAGCTCCCAATGAGGATCCTCCCCAAGGGATATTCCTTCCCTTGGACCATCACGGGAGGGCTGACGTCCAGGTTCCCAAAGGAATCAAGGCCAGACACCTGACTTTTGGGAGGCTCTCGGGTCACATAGCCAAAATCAGGGCCCTTGCAGGGAACAAAGTAACACAAGTCAACCAGCAAGTCCCCCAGCAAAGCAGTCCTTAAGGCTGAGGCTATGCCCATGCTCCAGCTGGCAGCACTGTGGCAGGCAGGGGTGCAATCCCTGACTGACAGCGCTGTGTCTCAGGCTGGAAGGGAATAAGGGGCTACTAAGCCCAACCACCCATGAGCAGGTCAGGCTAGACAAACACATGAGAACAAGCCAAACAAATGAGTGTTAGCTGCCCCCCAGGCATTGTAATGGGCCCTAGCACAGGTGATATAAAAAATATCAGCAGGTTCAAATTCCTCACCTCTTGCCTGACTCATTGTGGCCTCCACCAGGCATACGCCTTTTATTGGGAAGGGAGGACTTGAAAACCGTGCACGAAGGCAAATATACCCTGAAGATAGGAGTGCCCCCAGGCCTCTGCTTTTTAAAACATAGGAGCAAAGCAAAGCAAGTCTGCAGCTGGCTGCTGCTTCTTGCTGTACGTGTGGTTGATCTTTGCTCCAATGAAGTGAGCTGGTACCTTTCAAATGCCTTTTGTATGAACCTGTGGGTATCGGTATAACCCCTCGGGCTCTGGTCCTTGCTGGTGAATGGCTCCAGGAGAGTCAAACGGAGATTTCTTTTCCAATTAATAACCAATGCAAAGGGCAAAGGCCCTGGGGCAGTGTGGCTAAGAAGCTGTTACCCAAGGAAGACCCTCCTGCGAAGTGAGTAATTTCAAGGCCCAACACGAGTGAAGCTTGAAGTGAGATACCAGTGGCTTCCTTGGGCATCAAACCATCTCACCCCATTGAAACCAGTTGCACGACTTCACTGAAAACCGGGTGTGAACGAAGGGGGAAGCTGTCTTGTGCGGGACTTTTTCCTGAGGCCGTAGAGAAGTGGTTGTCTACTCTTACGGCTATGAAATCCTTTCTTGTCTGCCTTGTAATCAATGCAGGTCTGATGCCACTTCTGCATTTGGATAATATGATCCACCCATTGTAGACCTCAAGTGAGAAATAAATGCAAAAACAAATCCCACGGAGAGACCTCAAAAGAAGCAAGCATTGTCTCTCGGAGGCAATTAGGGTTGCTGGTTGTAGCCGTGTTGGTCTAAGGACACAGTCAGGCATGTTTTTTCGGGTAGATATGATATCTCTTATTAGACCAATGAAATCATTGGGAAAATATTTTTCCAACAATTTAGTTGGTTTAAAAAAAGATATCACGTCTACCTCCCTGAGGCAGTGTGGCTCAAGAGGTCTTGGTGGCACCGTGGGCTAGTTCACCCAGGGACTGTCAGGAAAGCTGATCCAAATTAACTCTGGGTGTGAATTTAAAGTGCTTTTGTTAAACTCTATTCAGCCCACATGTGGCAGCTCTCATTCAGAATTAAAGTGGCCTTAGTGTTTGATTAGCTTAATTCACTTCCATTCATTTAATTGACTTCCAAAGTAAATTAAGAAGAAACAAATTAAAGCCACTCTCATTCTAATGAGAGGAACTACCTGGGGATTTATTGTGGGTGGTTTAATGCACTTCCAGCCAGGCTGACTTTCTCTAGTATCTCTAGGTAGGTCGGCTCTGGGAGCTGAATGTCATCTCACTCTCTTGTTCCAGAGAAAATGTAAAGATGCACACACCAAAATCCTCCTAAGGGGAAAATTCTGCAGGCCTCGGTTTCTAGGAGAGTCAAAGACCACAGGGAATAATTTGTGGGGAGCTTCCACGTAGCCAAACTCCAGCTCATCCTGTTGTAAGGAGAAAGAGAGGCAAGGTAGTTGCGATAGCAGTCACTGAACAGAAAGCTTGGGGGTGGGTGTGGGTACGTGAGGCTGTGAGCCTACTTCGTCCCCTCGGGGCTGTGCTAGCTAAACAGCTGCTGACAGACAGAAAGTGGAACCGCTGAAGGGGAAATGGTCTCTCTTTCCTCCACCACCTGGGAAATGATACGTGGGGCAATGCCACCGTGCTCCAAAAGTGTGCAAGCCGAGACCGCAGCCTGGGTTGGTCTGGTATTTGCATTCCCAGCTCCCCTGCTGCTTTGTTTTGTGTCCTTGTCACTTCCCCTCCTTGTGCCTCAGTTCCCCCATTTGCAAGAGTGGCATAGTGGTGCCCCCCAAGCATGTTGATGTCTCTGGATGGAAAGCATCACAGAGGAGCCACAATTATTCATCCATTACCTGGATCCAGCGGTCTCTCCGGTTTTCCAGCTGAGGGCAGACGGTCAGCTTGCAGTTGGCTTTCCTCACCAGGGCTCTCATGGCACTCAGGAAGTCCACATTAGGGTTTGCATCTCTCTCAATGCTGGCAGGAAAATAAAAAATCAAGAGGGAACTAAAAGCAGCAGCAGAGTGATTTCTTAATGGCAAGGCAGCTACAGAAATCCCTGAGAGAGACACAAGCTGTGACCTAAGCATCTGTTCACAGGCTCTTCTGCTTAGTTTGCTCCATGTCGTGGGTGAGGGTAGTACTCACAGGGTGAGCCTACATGTTCATTAACGTGCAGTAGTTACTGCACATTTAATTTAGTACTTGCTTAATGAAGATTGCAAGTGCCAGTGCATGATTTTTTTAGCGGCACTTACTGCACAGTAGCCTACTACTACTACGCAGCAGCATATTACCGCAGTTTTTGCCAGGCACACTACTGCACTGTGTTATTAGGCTACTGCGCATTAAGCGTCTCATGTTGACATGCGCACAGAGGGCCAAACCTCCCAGAGCAATAGCTCCACACATGGAGCCTTGATCCTTTTCCCATTTCAACCAATAGCAAAGTTCCCATTGATTTTAAACAGGATCCTATCTCACCTCATCACCATTTTACTAGGGCACAAGTCAGCAGACACTTAGCCGGTATAAAGGAGAAGCATCCCCTGCTCTCTTGGGAGCTCATATATGACTCCCTCCAGGCTCCTGGGGGTGCATGAATTGCCCTGCCACAGGCAAAGGTGACTGGGTGTACGGGAAGGAACAGCCTGTGCCATGCTAGTGACCTTCCATAGGTCATTCATAGGATTTGAACCTGGCATCTTAGCCTGCAACTATGGGGCTTGACCTAAAGGAGTCCACCTGTTATTTGGTAGCAGTGGTAGGCTGTTATCTGCTCGGCAGGCCATTGTGTGGAGAGATGTACCATACACACATTCCCCTCATCTTCTTTAGAGCTGCAGAAAGCAGTGTGACAACAAGCTACCCCCGGTGACATCCCTCTTACCTGCAGACAAAAACCTCCAGAGGCTGCAGTGTGTTCGGCGTCATTATCCACGGGGACACCCGGAAGACCACCGTGTCTGTGAAAACCGGAGCGTCAGGAAAACTCTACGGGAGACAAGAGGCAAATAATGCTCATGAGTAACCTCCAGTCCCTCGGATAGCAGCAAGGCTTGGCCTCTAAATGCCCAGACCTAGACACAGATGGATCTGCAATTCCCTAGCCCCGTACGCAGCTGCTGGCTGATGATATGGCACTGCCAGATGACAGCCCCATGCCCCGTGCTGTGTGCTGCCTACCTCTGATACAAGGCTCCACAAGCAGGGACAAGGCTTAAGGGGGAGTTGTTGCCCCTTACGGAAGTGATGAGCTTTTGCAGCAGAGGACTGAGAGCCTCTTGCTACAAAACACCCTTGATTATGTCTTTGCAGTTAAAGGGGTCGCCATATAGTTTGATCCATGGCTGTCACTTCTCCCACTACAGCCGCCTCCATACAGGGCAGGCTGCCTAATCCTGTGCTGACTTTCCCTTACCCTTGGATGGTCTAATTGGAGCCTTGTGGTCTGTCTGAAGCCCTGTTCCTGTGGCAAGGGTACCTAGGAGCATGGCCTACCATAATGGCAACACTCTTGGTTTACGTCTTCCCACCATCCTTCCACTGGGTTAAGGGCTGCAGCCAAGGGACGTGTTCTTGGCTCTCCCCATAGTCCTAGAGTCTGTCGTACCTCATTGGAGACCTCTAGCAGCGTGACACTGAAGAAAACGAGCCCAGAGAAGTCCTGGTCTGGGAAGGCCAGTCCCTCTACATAGAAGGTAATCTCCTGTCTGCTGGCATGGTCCACTACGTAGGAGAGCTTATCTGGTCCCAAAACAGGCTTGTACTGGGAGTGGGAGTCATTGCCTGTGGACACAAAGGAATATGTGCCATAGTGTTGAAGAGGCAGCGGGGATAAGATAGGAAGGGGTGGCACATGCAAGGATGGGAGGCTCTCCTGTCTTCTCCAGGGTATAATGCATTGCTCACTGTTCTCTTTGCAAAAAAAAAAGAAAAAGAGATGCACACCCTCGAGTCATTTTTTCCCAAGATACCTAAATCCATATTTAGGCCATTAAATACATGGCCTGATTTTCAGTATGAAGTGCCAGGGCTCAGCCATTTATTTAGACGCGTAATTATAAACCTGTTCCCTGCTAAATCTCTGACTCCAGTATAAGGGCCTGGGCCTAAGACGATAACAGAGGGGCTGGCAGTGCCAGGGTTAGATCCCGGGGAGGTCTGGGTGCCGTGTTCTTGCTTTGTCAGATCACACTGCCTCACCTGCTCTCCAGCTTGTCCTGCAAAGCACATTCGTATCATGATTTAGTGACAAAGCAGGGGACGGTGGCAATCGCATGGCATGGCAATGTGCAATGATGTTTCCTCCACTCCTCTTTATAACGGAAACCTGGTTCTGTGTGCAGTTAGGCCTTCCCCATGTACACTTGGCAATGGCAACTGTGATGTCAAACCTAATTCATCATCTGAGATGATCCAGCCTGAAAAGCAGGTCTCCCCTTCCGAAATTTCAGCAGGCTGCTTCGCACAAAGCATGTATTCATTTTTTTTTTTAATAACCCAAGTTTCTGATAACCCAATAGCCTAAATGAGTGAAAGCAAAAGAATTCAGAGGAGCTCAGAAGCCAGGAAATACCTTTGAAATCAGACCATCAGCCCCTCGCTGTACAGGAACAAAGAAAGAAAGGAGCAGGAAAGTAAATTAAATGAGATGTGAACAGCGTGAGTGCAGAGCCTCAGAAACCAGAGACAGAGCCATATCAGCTACAGAGAAGTGGAGATTTATACTGCCTGACCTTTCGGTTTTGCAAATGCCCGACAGGCAGGGCGGTGCTATGGTTAAATTACTAGACCAAGGCTCTTAAGGCATGCATCTTTGCTCCAGTCTTGCTGTGTGACCTTGAGCAAGACTCTGGGCCAAGAGTGCAAAACCCTTGCTTGTGCTGGGGGCTGGCCACTCCTCTAAGGACTTCCCCTGACTTCCATACAACTACCGGCACGAGTAACTGCGCTCCCTGGGGTCAAAGCTTTGCCAGTCGGGTCCTTTATCAGGTTCCCAGTTGAAGCTGGAGTTTGCCAAGCAACTGAAGGTCACTGTATCTATTGACTTCCATGGGAGGAAGGTCATGTAGGTGCTTTTGAGTGTCACAACCCACCTACATTGATCCCCACCTACATTTATGTATGTAGTTGAGGACCTTTTGTTATTGTGCAGTCGGCAGATGGGACAAAGCACTCACCAGCAGCATGGAAAACTCTCACTTTATCAGCGTCAGACGCAGGGACCTGAAGAACCAATTTGTTTTCAGCAAAAAGGGCACTGGGGCCTTGCGTTCGCAGTATCATAAGTGACATATCCTGAAGATCTAGGAAAGAGGAGAGCCAAAGGTGGGAGTCTTGAGTCCTGTGATCTGTTGAGGCTTCCAACCTCATGCCTTGAAAGTTTGGTTTTTTTCCCCCGTACTCATGTGTAGACAGAGCTTAGTTGGCTAAGTTGCATGATCTGATTGCAGCGTTGTATATACCTGTAATATTGTGTCCATACTGTTACAGATCCGCATGGATCTGTACAGGGGAGGACAGCAGGTCCTCATTTAGGCACCACTCTACAAAGGAGAGAGGGAATGGGAACAGCTGAGATACCTATTTATTTTGGGAGGAGATGGGGAGATGGTTTTGCTCAGGGTTGAAGGGAGGGAGAGAGCAAACAAGTTTCTTATGAAAATGAAATTGTTCTTATGAGGCCGTGAGATGAAGGCTTTAGATATTCCTCCACTTCCCATCACTTCATCCCAGGATGGGATCCCACTAGGGCTCCACGTATGTAATCCCTCCCTGCAAAAACTTTTCATGCTCCTACATTTTTTTCCATGCATTTTCCCCCACTTCCATCTCCAGCAACTTGAAATCTCATGCAGGGGCAGGGTTGTGACTGATCCTTATATATAAGTAAGTGAAATCTGCTTCCACACATTCCAGCAAGCAAACATTTATTTTCTGTTCATTCCCAGCTGCAGCAAACTAGCAAGTTGGTGGATCTAATGGGTGCCAGCGGTATCCTACTCTGACTGCAGGCTCTAGCCCCCAGAAGCAAAAGACTGGTGGATAAGGGCAGGTCCATGAGAGACAGGAAACAATGGTCAATTCAGAAGGTCATTTCAGGTCTCCACCTGCTCACAGGGGCAGTACACAATGCATGAAAATCAAAATCAGGTCTACATCTGGCTCTGTTTGACTTTCACAGTTCCCCCCACACCCAAGTGAGAGCAAAGCCCTTCTCCAGGGAGTACCTGCATAGGATTGCATGCGCGGGTGAGTGCTGTCCATGCCCTCGGAGCCCACGCTGTCCTTGTCACAGTTCACTAACAGCACGGCTCCGTGCCCATCAGGGCCCCATGTCCATTTTGACTGTTGAGGAAACACAAAGGAAATGGGACACAAGCCGAACAGGCGGGTGGGCTTGAAGTCCACCTTCCTTATAGCACCTCCAGCGACAGCCTCGGTGACAAGAAGGTGATGATCTGTCAAGCTGGGGAGAAGGGGGGCATTGTCGTGTCCATACAGCCATCTCCAAGGCTGCACCACATGAGAAAATCCTATAAACCACTTCCAGACTTGGAGGATGCATCTTTAACATGCCCTAGCTAGTGTGCTTTAAAATCCTATTGCAGAGAAGTTGTAATTTTAACCAAACAGGCTTAGCCAAACCACCCAGTATATTAAAACTACATGGTTTATACCGTGGGTAAAGTCCACTGCAATCATCTCATCTGACACAGTCCACGGGACTTCTTTAAACCTGGTTTGGGCTAGTGCAGATCTTTTTTTATATACATCCCAAAAGGATGGAAAGTTTCTCAGTGTTAGAGCATCCACCACAAACCTCAGGCAATTCTTCTGGCAGATAATTACGGCTAATCTACACTAGGATTCGAATATTTAATAGAATTAGAAAGTTAGGATTGCAAGAGACCTCAGGAGGTCATCTCATTCAACCCTGTTAATTAGCATACATAACGATAATTAACATACATTCTTCTCCCTGTGCTTTCTTAGAGTAGGACCAGGGTGAATCTACACCCATATTCCATGATAAAACCCCACAACAAGCTGGAAACACAGAAACTCAGCTTCAAAGGGGTCATTTGTTATTGCTTGCAAAGCCCCAGGACTGATTCAGTCCCTAGCACATTCCAAGTTCACTGGAAGAACAAAAAAGGCAAATTTCTTCTCTCTTATGCAGCTGCTGCTATCCTGACCTCAGTGGGACTGCATGGGAGTAACAGGAGACGATGGCTCAGAGCCAGTGGTCTGGTTTCATAGATGGGCTGGCAAGGCAAGGAGAAGCTGGGTGGTAAATGGTGAGACGAAGCTAGGTTCAGCAGCCAGCCAGTCCTGCCTCCTTCCCCTCTTTGCCAGTGTCATCCTCTGGTTGCTAGTGTCCTTCGGGGAAGGGCAAATTTGGGGGTGTGCATAAAAATATGATGCCCATCTCTTTACCTTGTCTGCTTCATTGCTCTCCACCACCCCGGTGCGGTTTGTGTCGGTGTCCAGAGAAACACCTGAAAGATCAGAGGGAGCAAAGAAAGTCACCAGCCCTGGGTGGCAAGAGGGTGAGCACACTCAATGCAAGTCTGTCTCGACCGTATCCTCAACACTTGCCCTCCATAGTGGGTTGTTAGTACCAACTCCCTCATCTTCCATGCACACAACGAGCTTTGAGCAGGAGGTGATATCTCTGCCCAGAATCTCTGTCTTAAAGCCTTTTCCTGCTGCCTCCTGCTTTCACTTTCTCTCCAGGTATCTACTCCACTTTCAGCAAGAAGATCCTGGCCAAGCAGTTTAATGCATTCGTTACCATCTTTACCCGTCTCTTGGATATCTGCATTTGGCTACTGGAGGAAGGCCACATAGGGTGGAGGAAGGAGGGGTATTTTCAGTGTGGGTACGGAGACATCAAAACTTCACTTGTGTTGAAGAAATACTGTAGAAGGCCAGAGCTGGTGGAGAAACATCACAGTGGGATGGAGCAAATTAATGCCTTAGAAAAATAAGTCTCAGTGCCACCAAAGTCTTTTAAAAAATTTTACATCTAGTGTCCTACCCTGTCAAATGGCCTCATTGTCCATGGGACAGGGACCTGGAACATTTTTTGGGTTGGGGCATGAGACAGCAGATGGCTTCTATGTGGTGTGAGACGAATATTGTAGCAATCTACCTTTTTCTTTCATCTACTTTGCTCTATGCTATTCAAAAGGAAGGGAGTAAAGCGCAGTCTCCTACGGTATGTACACACAGGGCACATCTACACGTGCACACTTACTGCACAGCAACTGAAATTACTACACAGTACGGGTGCATGTCTACACGTGCATGCCTGTAATGCGCAGTAAATATAGTGACTTATGCCGACTTAAGCGTAAATTTGAGACATGATGCAGGTATCAAATTTATCCCTGATTAGTTACTGCATAATAACTCATGTGTAGACACCTTACTGCGCAGTAACTCTGTGCATGTGGATTGACTTGGGAGTAACTTTAGTCCCAAATCAGACCACATACAGCATTAATGTGCTTTAACACCTGCTATTCCCGCTTACTGTGCAGTAATTTACTGAGCAGTAAATTTAAGCCGGCATAAATGCACACGTAGACACACTGACAGAGGCCCAGTGGGCAAATCCTTTTGCCCCATTTGCTGAACAGAACAATGTTTGAGGGTAGCATTTTGGGCGGATGTTTGTACAGTACTTACTGACACAGGTGAGGTACAACCAAGCGGTCTCTATAGGTTCACTGCTGTTCTCTCCATAGTATGAAATCCTAACCTGTGAAGACATTGTCCGGTCATTACCAGTCCCTACAAGCCCCAGTGTCATGCTATGTTATCTTTCTTGAGTAGGGTCTCTTCATTCACTGGGCTGCCCTAGAGGTCATAGCCAATATCTGGTGTGGTTGTGGGGCAGATGCATGGAGACCATCCTCCATAAAACTTAACAAACTGTAGGACCCTACTGCATCCTTCCAGCTGTTGGACATTGATCCCAAATAATAAAACCCCTCTCTTGGATTAAGGACAAATTACTGGTAACCAACAAGCTCAGTTGAGTCTAAAAGGATTTTAGGACAGACCTCAGGAAAGCGCTGATATACATCCGGGCCGCTAGCTGATGGAACAGAGTTTAGTCGAGGGGAAGCCAATTGCAGAGGTTGTGTGTCCTTTCTAGGCTGACAGAGGCTAAATGCAATGGGCCCATTGCCATAAGGACGCTACCTAAGCAAAGGCAAAAAAGATGTTCCCACTTGTACTGCAGCCTGCACCAGCGGGAAGGATTCTGTTACCAGCCCCTGAAGACAATGGATTTTCAGCATCTTAACACTTGCTTGCTACATATAATCAGCCTGTTTCTATTCTGTGGATATTAATTACACAATTGTACTTAGCTCTGAGTCTATTCAGTAGAAGCTGTATGATGTCGGTGCTACCCTGATACAAAGCAATCTGTAATTGGGCAGCTGCTGGAGTGAACACAGCCCTTTATTTTGATTCCGAAAAGGGTTTTGAGTGATAGTGTGACATTTTTCAGGGCTGTCTCCTTACCCAGCAAGCGACTAACCTTATTATCATTGACGGTCTCGCTTGGGAAATCCATGGTGATTGTGATCTCTATCTTAGCATCCAGAGGCCATCGTGGTTCGCTCATAGGTTCCCTCACAAGGTCATGGTTATAAATAACGTAGACCCTGACTCCAGAGGTACCATGGACGTCAAATGATGTGGCACCCCTTGGGATGGATCTGGAACAGATTGAGGAGCGCTCAGTTGCAGGCCCAGTTTTTCCTCCTATACCTGCTACGTATATGCACAAGGATCCCTGTAGCATAGAGGATAAAAGTCCCAGAGATGTCAGACATAAGATGAGCCCTTCCTGGGCTTGACAAGTAAATGCTGGGCTGTGCTCCATCATAAATGCACGTGAATCATTATCATAGAGATCACATAGTTGTAGATGCCTTGAGCATCCTGATGGGTTTTTTGTTAAAATATCCAATTCCTGAACTAAGGAAGAGAGGAGCTTGGAGCCTGTCCCAGTGCTTCACCACCCTCCTAGTGAGAAAGTTTTTCTTAATATCCAACCTCAACTTTCCTTGCTGCAACTTAAGCCCATTGCTCCTTGTCCTGTCACCTGCCACCACTGAAGACAGTCCAGCGCCATCCTCTTTGCAGCCCCCCTGCAGGGAGATGAAGGCTGCTATTCAATCCCCCTCAGTCTTCTCTTCTGCAAGCTAAATAAGCCCATTTCCCTCAGCCTCTCCTCACAAGCCATGTGCCCCAGCCCTTGAACCATTTGCATTGCCCTTCACTGGGCTCGGTTCAACTTGTGCACATCCCTTCTGTATTGGGGGCCCAAAATGAACACTGTAAATCATGTAGAAGCCAAAACTGTCAAAACAGAATCTACGAAGGAGGACAAACAAATGCATGCCTGGGTTTTTAACCGGACCTGAGTGGCCACGGTTCCAGCTGAAGCCAATGGGTACTTATTAGTACCTCCGAAAACAAGGCCACCTGGTGCTTAAATATGGATGCAGGTGCCCAGCACCAGGTGCTCTGCTGCCACAATTTGGACCTCACCCTCACTTCATCAGTCAATACCATGAGGATAACACAGTCCCTAAACACGGACATTATTAAACCATGTTAACACATGGGACCCTTCAATCAAAGATGCTATTTAAGTGCAAAAGCACGGTCTGTCTGAAAGCAGTACCAGTATCTGGCATTTACTATATATAGCATCTCATGCTTTCTGAGCACCCTGCAACAGCTGATTAATCCATTAATTAACCCATTAACACCTACATGTGAAATTGGGAGGTATTTTGCTTGTGATTTCTACCATCCTCTCCTTACTCAGATAAAAATATGAACCACAAGAAAAATATTTAAGGGATTTATTTCCCACTTCCTGTGCGGGTTTCTGAAGCTGCTTGTAAAGAGGAATGAATCTGTCACCGCTCAGCTACCGCTGGAACTTGAAGGGAGAAAACACAGTAAATCTACCCGTAAACTTGTATGACTGCTTCTCCTCTTGTGCGTGGGGCTGTTGAAGTATAAATGTCAGATTTATTACATGCTATTAGGCTAAGTACCCGGTGCTCCTGGTGCTAGCACAGAGGACTCGAGAAATGTTCGATGCCTGGAGGGAGAAACACGGACGCTCCTCCTCCTGCGTATGCGCTGCAGCCACAGACTTTCTGTGCAAACTGTCTGTCTCTACCATGCTTATATGGACCCCTGCCCCTGTCATATCCAAGGGCTCTTTGTCATTCTTTCCCAGTGCAATTAGTACTGATTAACCATGACCGTGATTGGAGGCAATGGGGGTAGGCAGGAGGAGGGTACCTCTGAGATATATGGTTAACAGCTGGCTGGTGCAGAGTTATTCCAATTCCCTACTGTGTCCTGGGATCCGAGGGCTTGAAACCTGTAACATTCATGGGAAAATGGAGCAGGGAGGTTGTGGCATCTTCTTTCCTGGAGGGTTTCAAGGAGAGGCCGGATAGGTATCAGTCTGGGATGGCTTAAAAGCAGCAAACCTGGCATCTGGGCAGGAAGCTGGACCAGATGGCTTCTAGTCAGGTCCCTCCCAACCTTATATTTCTATTACTTTGTAGTCTTAAGAGGCGGAAGAGAGGGTATAAGCTGTGTGTATCCTCACCTTGTTTTACAGCATTTCCTTGGGGAGGAAAGTGGTCCATTTACTCAGTGTCTGCCAGCCCGCACTTCGTAGGGATAGACAAAGCCACCAGTGAGGGCAAAAGTTGTGAGTGGGTAAATCCACTGCCAGGACACGGACTGGACACGTGCTCTGTTTCCACAGCCAAAGATCAACATTAATGCATCACCTCCAGCTTTCCCCCAGCGCTGATCACCTGAAGTCAAGTCCTCACGCCCACAAATGGGTTCCAGCGACCATTTTTGCTCCTCTGCAGTAATATGGCACCCACTTGTAAGTGCTGACATTTCTATGGCAATCACATAGGCTACAAGCTCTTTGGAGCGCATCAGCCTTTTGTTTGGTCTTTGTAGAGCCCCTTGCACCACTGGGTCCTATACTATGGAGTCCTTGGACTACAACAGTATAAAGACTAACTACTCCTCCTCCTCCTCTAACTACTATAGCTAGCAATATATTGTATTTGTAGTAGTATTTAATGTGCAGTTGGCCTGAGCATGCTATTGCAATATAGCTGTTATTTAATAATAGTAATTCAGCAGCATATCAAACAAACCTCATTTCTGCCCAGTAAAGTAATATAAGAAATATAAATTATCCTTTTGTTCCCTATTAAAACCTACCGTGGTGTCTTCCTGTGCTTCTATCAGCTCAGAGCACATATTTATCCTTTAACACAGTTTAATTCTTGACAAGTTACTCATCCTGAATTGTTGCTGCCTCCTGTTTCTGATGGCCAGAAATAGCTCCCATTTCGGAGGGGTGTGCACTACCTTTTATATCTCTAGGTGTCTCTGACCGCATGTGGTTGAGTCGACATTTTTTGGAGTTGCTTTTATGCCTTCAGTAGCCCTTTCTGGGACAAAATGATGCACAATTGTGCCTTTTTATAAAATCCCTGCCATCCCAGCAGCAAGGAGACCAGATGTCTCACTCGTATGCCTATCTCAGCGGGGTGATCAGACCCCCGCTGACTTCCTGCCCCCTGGGACCTGCTGGACCCGATGGTTTCGTGAGGTCCCTTCCAGCCCTGAAGTCTCTGAAATCTATGAACCTCTAAATCTAAATACAAAATTATGATTGACGACCAAAGATCAGATCTAGACTTTCCCAGGTTCCAATTCAATTTGGATCTACAGTTATTTTAGCAGGTAGTTGAAACACAAAGTACCAAAGGCCACCCATAATGATATGGGGTCAGAGAAGGTAACCTCAGGCAGTGGGTCCCCAGATATTAAAAGGCAGAAGGTCTTACCTGTGTATGTCTAGGAAGACCTCTGTGCCCACCACACAGATGGCATTTCTTGGGTGCAAAGGGGATACCTGTAGGACTCGTTGCTTGGTCATGATGAGCCTTGGACTGTAAAACTGCATGCAATTAGCAGCTGTGCTCCCGTTTTATCAGCAAACCTGCATGACTGGTTAAGAGGCATGGGAAGTTTAGCTCCTCCTTCCTCCCATAGCTCTATCAATCGATGGGCTGGAGACACTGTCCTCTCCACTTTCGAGATTTCCAACTGTTGGGGTTTTATCATCAGAGGCACGGTTAGAAAGGGCAGGACATATGAAGCCAACCTCTTGCTGGTGCAGCCGGTCACTGAGAAGCACTGGGTGCGCATGGTGGTTGAATCATTTCAGATTCAGAGATGGACTTAAAAACAGGTTGGGCCATTAGGCAGGGAAATCTTGGGCAATTGCATGGTGTGGTTCCTAAAGCTAATAATATTTCTAAGAGCTTTAGAGAGCTGGAGCCTCTGAAGGACCCGTTGAAACAGGCAGCTATGATTATTATATATTTGAGGTGACTTGCCAACTTTGATCTGATGGGAACTTGGAGCTTCCAGCACAATGGATGGTCCAACATCTCCCGCTGGTTTGATTTCATAGGCATCAGGGCTGGAAGGGACCTCGCGAGATCATCAGGTCCAGCCCCCTGCCCCAAGGGCAGGAAGTCAGCTGTGGTCTAAGGATCCCAAATGTTTCTTAAAAGTCTCCAGGGTAGGTGCTTGCACCACCTCCGGAGGCAGTCTATTCCAGGCCTTGGGGGCTCAGACAGT
Source organism: Gavialis gangeticus (assembly GCF_001723915.1). Lineage (NCBI taxonomy): Eukaryota > Metazoa > Chordata > Crocodylia > Gavialidae > Gavialis > Gavialis gangeticus. The sequence goes on from NW_017729014.1 coordinate 21,125,331, forward strand.
AAAGAAGTTTGACTTCTTTTGGTTCCAGTTTGGAGCAAAAAGAATAAATAAGATCCCATAAAACAGAACTGCCAAAATCGCTTAGCTCGGGGGAAACGATTTACTTCAGAATGATGCCATTTTCCAGAAAGGACAGGCTTCATTTTGAAACACTTTTCCTGGGGTTATTTTCACCAAAATGATGATATCATTTCACAGAATAATGACTTTTGGGGAACCACATTTTCTGATCCTTGTCCCTCCCCGCAAAATACCTTATTTGGACTATTTTCCAACCCTCGCTAGCTCATTCACGGCTTGCGTTCAGCGAGGTTTCCTGATTCAGTTTCAAGGCAGAATCAGGGTTTTGGCTGAAGCTGATGTTGGCAAAATTCAATGAGATTTTGGCTGTGCCCGAACAGGAAACAAGAGGTCATCATCTTGTTCTGCCTGTGCACAGCCTCTAAAGCAGTCTGTGGGTGGGACTCCTCCACCATGCTGCAATATTAACCTTTGTTAATAGTATGACCAGTATGGGTCATACTTCATCTTACCCAACGTAGGATCAATTTTGCAGCCTAGCAGAGGGAAGAAAAGGAAGTCTTTTCAGTTCTGCATTTCGGGTCTAGGAAGCCGTGATTCGGAGGCTGCGCCCATCACTCCCGTGGTCAATAGCGACCGCTGCCCCTTTCCTCCAAAAATGTGTCCAAGCCCTTTTTGGATCTGGCTGAACTGTCAGCTTCTCTGCCACCTCGTAGCAATGAGGTCCACACTTTCATTACAAGCTGTGTGAAAACAAAAAAACCAACAAAAAAAACTTCCTTCTGTTCATTTTAAACTTGCTGCCTACTAGTAAAGTTTTTAACTGGGAAAAAATTTTTTCCAGCAGACTCTGGTGAATTAAAAAATGTACTTGGTTATGGAAAGGAGTGGGAATATTGCAGCTTGTATTTTTTTTCAAACACCTTGTGGCAGAATTGTTATAAATTTAGTTGAAGGCTGTTTGCTCAATGGTGTGATCTTATGGGCTCCCGTTTCATTATGCACAAATCCCCACATTTTCAGATTTTTCTTTTTAGACATATTTTTCAACTTAAAAATACTTAATACATAAGGTTTCACTCGAACAGACTTTCTTTTCTCAGCTGGGCCATTAAAACTGCCTGCAAAGAGGACCTTTTCCTTAAAAAGAAGGTTATTATTAAGAATAATTAACCAGTTTTTCTTAACCTCATTTAAAGAAGATTTGGGATTGTTGCATATTTATGACTTAATTTTTAACACCTAAAATCTCCTATCCTTCCTCTTACCCCTTATGATTTTTATGATGTTATTTATATCATTAATAGAGAAAACAGTCTGTTAAAAAAAAAAACTGTTGAAATTTTCCATTTATTCTTACAGTAGTTGACCTTACCACCAGGACAGCCTCATTAGGATGACTGTATGCCAAGTTAAAATCTAAGTAATTATTGTTGTGACTCCTCCCAGCATAATAGCTTCTGCATAAATCGCTGAGGGAAGAAACTGGAAAGCATAGCTCATTATTTGGGAGGGGAAATGATAGCAAGCGTCATAGTTTTATGGAGGGTGAAGAATCACTGATTTCCATAAACAAAAGAAAATGCCTGGAACATGGTATCTATTCATTATTTCTCTCGTGGCGCCTACTCACGAGCTGGATCTGATCGTGCGGGATATATAAACTCAGAATGAAGCCAATCCCTGCCCCAAGGCATTTACAATATAAACAGCGGCCAAGGAAGTGGGGAGCCCATCTAGGGCTTCATGTCCTGCAGAGATCTTGGTGCTCCCGAAGCTGAACCTTCAAGATTTTTTTTTTTTTGAAGGCTTCTTGACAAAGTCGAATTTCCAAGAGGACTTTGCAGGTGGATAATTCAATGGTTTTGTGAAGCTCCTTGCCCGTGCGAGGGGGCAGCATAGGAAAAAGCACAATGGGGCTTGTTTGAAAATTGTAAAGAACAACCCTAAGATTTGGGGCTGACCAGGGGTGTGAGCTGGCACCTCAATAGGCAATGAGAGGTGGGATACTAGGTATGATCCAGTGCCTCTTCTAGATACACACTTTGCACAGTTAAACTGGTGCAGCCCCTAGTGCAGGCACAATATATCAGCATCAAGGTGCCATGCACAGTTATCATTTTATTCCCCTTCCCTTTCACTGTTATGGCTTATTCCTACGTCTCTATAGCTAGCTAAATGCATCCTCCAGAAGAGGCACATTGCTTTAACTATCAAAGCAACACGTACAGCTTCCATATGTAGGCAAAGCCTGCATGAATTTGTCATGGGACAGTGCGACATAGAAAATGGTCTGATATTCAGTAATTGCAGTTGGTTAAAACCTCTGCCCTTTGCTGGCCACATACGGTCTGATGCTGCCCCATGGAGGTTTGTCCCATGGTCTTCAGCAGTCTTGGGACCAAGCTTATAATGAGCCAAATGTTTAAAGATCATAGAGGGTCCTAAGCTTGGCCGGTGCCCAAGTTTTCGTGCATATAGACATTTTAAAAAGGGGGTTGGACAGATCTGTCAGTACAGGACCTTCTGCAAAGGGTGACGAAAAATGAATTCCAGTTTGTGAACTGGTATTTTTGAGCTTTGGCTGAAAAATGCCAGGCATTGGCGCAGATTCGTATTGCCCACATTAGAAGTGAGCAGCCCTTTTGACACTAGTTTGGTGGGCAGCACCTGGCACAGGTCCCTCATATAAGAGCAGCAACGCATTTGCAAACCATCCCGTTGGTGAAGCCCAGAGCCCCATGTTGCCCCAATAACACATCCCCATGAATCCCTGCTATTCATAGTTTCATAGTTTCATAGTTTCTAGGGTCGGAAGGGACCTGAGAAGATCATCTAGTCCGCCCCCCTGCCATGGCAGGAAAGAGTATTGGGGTCAAACGACCCCAGTAAGGTGGTCATCCAACCTCCTCTTAAAAACCCCCAGGGTGGGAGCCTGCACCACCTCACTTGGAAGCTGGT
>NW_017729014.1:21128559-21139891 GCF_001723915.1 Gavialis gangeticus
AAGTGCGGCGCCCAGAACTGGACGCAGTACTCCAGCTGCGGCCTGACCAGTGCCGCATAGAGGGGGAGGATCACCTCCCTGGACCTGCTCGAGATGCATCTGTGGATGCACGACAAGGTGCAGTTGGCCTTCCTAGCCGCCTCCCCACATTGCCGACTCATGTCCATTCCAGTCCATAAGCCACAATCTTAAATGAAAAATGTAGACAACTTGACGTTTGTTAGCGTCTCAAGAGACCCCTAGGAAAGAGTGTAGCTTGCCACCGACCTTTAATGTTGTAGGAACTTTAGTGGGGCAGAGTCTGCTCTCAGAAGCATAAAGACCCTCTTTCCCCACCCTAAGGCAGTCATTCTTCCCAGGTACAGAGAGGATCTTTAACAGGTGCTGTGACCACTCGTGATCTCCCTTACCTGCCTGCTGTGCACCCACCTGTTCCCTCTCCATCTGCCAGTACCTCCTGCCTGCCCACACACCACCCGGGTGGTTAAAACTTTAAATCATGTACTCTCTCAGGCCTGAACGTTTGTCAGTAATTACACGTTACACTGGAGGCTGCTAATTAAAAACTTGGAAGGCACCCAGATAGGGGCGGGACGAGGAATTTGGACCACGGAGAGATCAGCAAATGCAAACCCGGGCTCCGGAGATGGACACTTGGACCATCACGATCTCCTATGCCTGTTTTTCTCCTGTAACCCCCTCCACCTTCTCCTGGGACCTTTGTGTCAAGATGCCTCAACAGACTGCTGAGATGCAATCATCCATCAGATGGTAGTATTAATCCCCCCTTCCCCCCAGCACATTGAACTGGATGAACTGGGTTTGGACTTGGCAAAATCCCCAAAGAGGCTGGTTTGGTCAGGCTTGTTTTTCAGCCCAGTGCATTCCCCTGGATCTGGATACAGCCTGAGCTGTTCAGACTGCCTTTCCGCACGACCTGAATTGGATCCTGGATCCAGGCAGGCAGAGCGATTATTCCAGTGGTTCTCGACCTTTTGTGGACTCGAGACACCCCTCAGAAAATGCCAGAAAAATAACAGGGCCATTCTTCTGTCGCAAAGAGCTGACTGACCACAGCGGATCAGACTGTTTTTGACACCATGTGGATTCCTATTTGAAATCTCTGGCTTTGTCTTCTTGAATCGGGTTTGCACACCTAACAGTGCTAATGTTGCATAGCACCCTGTAGCACCCTTGAAAGGATCTCAAGGCACCCCAGGGTACTGCTGCACTGCCCTGTACTACGCCAACCAAATGCCAGAATCACTTCATGCGGTGCTGCATGGCTCTTTGCAGCTTAAGCAGAGAAATACAAAGGGGCAACATTACCTACCACTGCAGCCTACTGTATTTGAAAGTGGTCCCTTGAAGCCAGAGAAATCAGTGATCCAGGATTTCTCCTTGAAAGCAGGGGTCCTCTAAAATGGGTTGCTACTGACCAAATCTCCAGGTAGCAGCCGCCTCTGTACAGCACCTATAAATGTACAGGTGCAGTCCACGTGCATGAAAAAATGAGATAGTAGAACTGCCTGCAATGCAGAACTGATTCACAGGAGGAAATGTATGCCATCATCATCGTTATTACTATTATTATGGTAGTACCCAGTAATCCTAATCATGGACCATAAGCCTTCTGTACCAGGAGCTCTACAAACGCAGAACAAATGCAGTCCCTGCCCACAAAAACACCGTTTAATTAGGATATCTCCAAACGGATACATATACAATTGGAATTTGCATTGGCTTCATGCAGCTGTTTCAAGGCTATTACTGCTATTAGGTAGTGGGGAAGCAGGTAAAAGCCTGTTTGCTTGGAGCAAATGTCTGCCCCCAAAACAGATGTGGACAGAAAAAAACCTTAAAATGGTATAATTACCACCAGTTGAGCTTTTGCCTCCCGCCCCCACCCCACCCCCATGCTTCCAGGGGTAATTCTCCATCACTTTGGGTGAAGTTACCCTAATTTAGCAGTTTGCATTGACTTTCCCCTACTTGTGTTTGCTAATATAATGCCAAGCACGTTGGTATAAATGTTTCAGCGCTCTATGCCCTTAATCTCAATTGTATTTCACAAGTCTCTCTCAAGAAGGAAATGACACTGCCTAGCTTCCTAAGAAATTGCGGTGTAGTGAAACCATCTAACATCACCCTGGAAATTATGCACTTGATTTATGAGAAGTGGCTGAGGGAACTGGGCTGATTCAGTCTGGAGAAGAGAAGACTGAGGGGGATTGAATAGCAGCCTTCAACTCCCTGCAGGGGGGCTGCAAAGAGGATGGAGCTGGGCTGGTCTCGGTGGGGGCAGGTGACAGGACAAGGAGCAATGGGCTCAAGCTGCAGCAAGGAAGATTTTGATTGGATATTAGGAAAAACTTTCTCATGAGGAGGGTAGTGAAGCACTGGAACAGGTCACCCAGAGAGGTGGTGGAGTCTCCATCCTTGGCAGCTGGACAAAGCTGCGGCTGGGATGATGTAGTTGGGGCTGGTCTTGCTTGGAGCAGGGTGTTGGACTAGGTGTGATCTCCTGAGGTCCCTTCCAAGCCTCATTCTCTATGACTCTATGCCTCATGTTCTTAGTACCTGATGAATTAGGAATGCTCTTTTCATGACAAGCAAACTGTGTGACCTTGTAGCACATTGAATCTGGCCCATGATTTCTTTGGAAGCAACTCATGAGAATCAGAAAAATGAACTGAGGCTGCGATAGCAAGGTCATTTGCTGGAAAGCTGCCTTCTGGGTGGGTGGCAATTCCAGGCATAACTTCACACCTATTGGGAGTGTTTAATTTGTTTGCTACTCATCAGTACAGCAGGAGGTCTTTGATTTAACTTTGATCCATTCCTGGGTGGTGAAGGCGAATTGTCAGCCAAGCCTGAGCTGATTATGTATTGCTTGCAAATGGGGCAGACCTCTAGCCAAGAGCTTGCTCTAGCTTCTCATGGAGGTAGAAGGTCCTGGCGGGGTTGTGCGCTGCAACCGGCTATTGAGAGTCTGCCCATGGGGCGGGGAGGGAGGTGTGAGCCCGGTGCTGTGTGCTCTTGCACATATCTCTCCATGCTTTTGTAAAACTGTGCCTTGGCACAATGGATTCGCTTGCCATCCTGATGAGTTGAGTCCCGCACTGAACCTAGAGTAACCGCCACAGAGTTCAGGTCTTGGTGCCGTGGCCAAGGGCAAAGGACTGGTACCCACTCAGCCAGTGCTCTCCAGTTGCCCGTATTTATTCTGGAAATAGAATGTGAGATGGAAACATACATCCGTGTCTGTTAAATACTTCCACTACGGTGAAGGGTTCTGCCTTTTCCCCTGTCCCAGCCAGCCGCATTTCAGCAACATCCCATCTAACAACGCAAAAACAGCAGGGTGATTAATTATTATTACTCCGTGATACCTAGACACAATTCCCACAGCATCACAGCCCCCAGGTGTCCAAACCCAGTGTGGACCCCTGTCAAGCAGTTGTTGCCATCAGCCTTGCCAATGATCCTTTAGCCTGGAAAAGTTTGCTAATCTCCATAAACTGATAATTACACATTATTGATTCCTCTGAATGCATAATTGCAGACGGCAATGTTCAGAGCCTCGTCAGTTAATCCCTTGCAATAAAGAAACACAACAAAGTCAGTATTGCATCCCGTTCTCGTTGGTTTAAGGATTTGTCTAATCAGCTGGAGAGCTGCACCAGACAGAAAGTCTGTCTAGCAAAGGCAGAACCTCCCATGAAGTTCGGCAAGGACACAGCGGGCACTTCAGGGTTTGAGGGGTAAAGGCGGGGTGTGTTTGCATGTAAGAGCTCGTCATCTTCTGTGTTGGTACAAAGGGGTCCCGTGATGCGAGCACTTTTCATCACCCTGATGTGAGACTGTAAAGGATCGTGGGTCAGAGTCCCTAGTTTATGCCTATACACCCCAAGACGGCTTGCGTGGGAAGCAGGTTCTAGCCATGCATCATTGCTGCAGCTTTAGGAAAGGGATGGGGTAGGGACACAGAGGCTGAGTGGGCTTCTCTAGCCGCCAGGCCGGTGGCTCCCCGCCGTGCCACCGTCTGCTGTGCTCCAAGGTGGATTTAAGGAGCATGTGGCTTTGTGCGTGTTTCCAGCAAGACACCCTGGCTGGCATCAAACCTGGCGGTTTCCTCTCCCATCCAAGCACGTTCTGTTCCCTTCCCCGCCAGACGCCAGCCACCGGGTCTGGCATGCTGTCAGGTCTCAGCTGTTGCTGAGGAAGAGCGATGATGAAAACCTGTCACCGCCTGCAAGTCACATATGTTCCAGCTGCCGTTTTCATCCCGTGAAGAGTCATTTTTGTGGCACCTTATCTCAAGGTTTGCTGCCTATGTGCACCTGTTCGCAGCCTAAACGCAAAGGTCAGCTCTTGGAAATGTGGCAAGGGATGCACCCACTTCCCACTCTGCCCACAGTGCTCTCTCTTGCACCGCCTTACAATAGAAATATCACCCATGTCATTCAGTAGAGTGAGAGCCCCAAAGCCCAGCCTCATTTTGCCAGGAAGGCTAATGCAGTGCCAGATTTAGGCTTAAGCTACTTAAGCTACAATTTAGGGCAGGGGCGGGCAATTATTTTGGGCGGAGGGCCGCTTACTGAGTTTTGGCAAGCCATCGAGGGCCACAAGACAGGCAGCCAGGGACAGATAAATATTAATTCTCTAAATTTTTTAGGGGCCTCGCAGGCCAGATAGAGTGGCCTGGTGGGCCACATCTGGCCCATGGGCCACATTTTGCCCACCCCTGACTTAGGGCCTCAAAATAGGAGGGGCCTCTAAATAAGAAAAAAAACCTGGACATTTTCGTTTTAATATGACAAAACTATACATATATATGGATCCACATCATATATAATATATATTATAATATATATTATTACAATAATATATATTATAAGTCACACTGAGTTCATAAATTTGTGCAGAAATAACAATAATTCATCTTAAAATTTCATGACAGTCCATTTTTGTGGATTTCATGTATTATTTTTATCATATGGGGCCTCTTAAGCTGGACATATCTCAGGGCCTCGGAATGTCATAATCTGGCGCTGGGCTAATGTCTTTTAATTCATACGTAGGGACAGCAGTTGAGCAAAGGCGCAATGGTGAACAATCAGGTTGAACACCCAGCCCTGAACAGAAAACCTGGATTCAGTGGAGTCAGAGAAGGGAAACGATAAAAATTTTAGCAAAATTCAGAAGGTGATTGCACGTCCCCCCAGGAAACAATATCCAAAGCTGTTATTGTTATTTGGGAGGGATAGTCATTCCCATACTTCTGGATTTCATCCCATCTCCAGTTGAGACCTTATGCGGGCAGTGAATTATGCAACACTGACTTCTTCAGTGGTTTCGCAGCTTCTTCCAAAGCACCAGGTCTGGCCACGGTGAGCCAGGACATTGCCTTTGGTCCAAGCCAGGCTGGAGGTGTCTGTACAGAGGTGCATGTCTCAACCCATGCTTATACAGAGGGGTCAACTGAAGTCTTCAGACTCCTTGACCCATTATCACCTGCCTTTGCCCTCTCCCTCTATCCAGCCTAGTAAAATATGACTTGCTTACTTGACCCAGGATGAATTCTCATTCTGTTTTGCTGGTTGTTCAACATTATGCTGTCAGCGCCCATCAGAGCTGCTGTAATTTTTTCTGGTAAATGCTCGTGACAACCTTGGAAGGCTTCTTCTGAAGCCCCAGCATTGTATAGTTGTGCCAAGAGGTTTTGTATTTAAAAGCCACCAGTTTGGCAGTATGTTTCCAGGCTTGTGAGAAGGGCCAAGCCCTGGCTTCCTCCACCCTGAACTCGGATTCCCTCGCTGGCCCTACGCGGGCTGCCCTTTCCCTGACGGTGCAGGATGAAGCCCACGCCGAGAACAGCGATTCCACCCAGTCACATCCGTGTTGCCATTCTCAAGCAGGGAACGGACCCAGGGTGTGGAGACCATTTATTTAGCAACTGGTTGAGTCAGTTTGACATGCTTGATGCTCAAGGTTTTTGCAGGATTTATTGTCCCCTGCTTCGCACGGAGCGATGGAGTTGCAGGCAAGGTGGGTGGGGGAGGAGAGGCACCTAGGAGCATGAGTGCCGGCTCGGCTCGTGGCAACCTCCTTTTTCCTTCCCGTCAAACCAGTCCTTCCTCTGGTGCAGTGAAGGGAGTGGGCTGTGAGTTATGTCTGGGAGGACAGCTGACCCTGGGCCGGGATTGATGGTCTTGGTAAGCCGGCAGTGCTCTTCTTCTTTGGGAGCTCATTTCTGGGGGAGGTAGTCTGGTATGATAGCTGGGGGTGGAGGTGAGGAAGGCCGCAGGGGAAGACTCGTGTGATGGCAAGTATCTATGCTCTCTCTGTGGTGTATGGGGAGGGAGCTGTCTTCCCTCCTCCCAAAACCCCAACCCCAATCCCAGGGCATGATGCAGTGGACCATCCTAGAGGAAAGTGGGGACGTGTTTCTTGGCCCCTCGGTTCCTGCCTCGAGAAGCAGGGGCCCATGGGCAAGAAGGCGCCCGCCTGCAGAATCGCTGGGCCTTCTCGTGCGGAGCTGGCAGGTGCTCCCCCAGAGGCAGTTCGGGCCAAGGAATTAAAAACGCTCTGCCAAGCCAGCCAGCATGCTTCAAGGCTTTTAGCAAAAGGCACAAACCCCACACATTTCCACTCTCCGGACACCAAAAATACGCTTGTTTGGAGTTTGGGGCTTTCCAACAAAAGCCAGAATGCTTCTGGCAGGGGTGGAAGTTTGTTTTTGTCAAAACTTCCATTGGCTTAAAAATCCACCGTTCCTTTTCTATCCCCTTCCCCCCAGGTCAAGGGGCTCAGCTCTCCTTAAAACCAGGCCAGGGACTGACACAGGCACGGGCGAACCAGGCAGCCGCCTGGGACCCGGACAGACAGGGGGCCCGAAAATGGTCATTTTTTTCCCCGTTGTCTGGTTATTATTATCGTTATCTCTGGCGAATGGGGGCCTGATACTAAAAGTTTGCCGGTGCTAAGCCAGGCCTCCCATTGTCTCCGCCTGGCTGTCCTAAACCAGAGGCAGCAAAAAAGCAGGGGCAGCAGCAGTGCATTTAAAACTGCAATGACATCCTCTGCAAAAAGCCACAGGTGATAAGCTCAAGAGCCTCTTGGGAAACACAGGCTGAGTATCACTGCTCTCAAGAGACCGACTGGGGCTATTTTGGGGGATGTAGCAGACAAGGGAGTACTCTGAGTAGTTCAGCATCCCACCGGCTACAAAGCAGCCACAATGTGGTACTCAGGCGACACCTAACGGTACCTGGGAGCTGGCTGCTTATGTGACTTGCAGCAAGTGCCGTTCAGGGGATTTCTTGAAGCATCCAGGCCCCCAAGCTGGAGAAAGTTGTTATGAGTTACTGAGACCAAGAATACATGCTCTGTCCTAGCTATGGGTATATGCAGGGGAAGGGGCCTCTTCACTAGCTTAGGGCCACTGCAGTTTTATTCCCTCCCTGAATTATTTACTGTCATCCCTTTTATCACCCTATCTTCCTCCTGGTCCGTGCACTGCAGCTGAGCAGCCTGGATCCAGCTGCACATGCAGGTGGATTGTCATCGTTGTCTTATTTTGTTGGGCATCAGAGACCAACTCCCAGCTCCGAGAGCCACTGCCTGGTGTTACCACGCAGCGTGCAGATTTTATTTGCCCATCTGGGCATTTGTAGAAACTGCAGCTTTCCACGGAGAGCTGTGTTGTGTGTTGGACGCCGCATTCACGCAGGTGGCTGTCCGAGATGCTCATCTTGTACGCTGCTGTTTTGAAGCACCCGTATCCAGATCTCAGTCTGTTCAGCTTCTTTGTCAAGGTCGTGTCCAAGGGAGGACTCGTTAGGTGTTGGTATAAAATGCTGTAGGAGGAGGTCTGACCTTTCCCAATGATCGGCCCACTCCGTTGCAGCCCATAGGTTTGGTTCAGCATCCCCAGTCTCTTCCAGGACCTTGTGGGCTTCATGTATAAATGGTTTATGACTTTTAAGCCTCTTAAGCCTCCATCTGTTCAGGTCTTCAATTCACAGTGGACGGAGCAGGTGATTTTTGTCATCTCTTGCCTCTCTTGCCAGTAATGATGTTAGAGCCTGTCCGCTTTTATCGCTTGATCTAATGCCCGAGGCAGATCGTGATTCCCCCCAGCTGGGAGTCTGCCTACAGTTGTTTTGGTCTCCTCTGTAACATCCATCTTTCAGGCGGAGACTCAGCTGTTTAAGGTCGAGGTCGTTCTCATGGCCAACAGCCAACCAAACCTCACTCTTTAGGCTTCTCTTAGTGTTTCTGCCCCAGATTTCTGATCCCACTTTGTGGACACGATGTGCACAGGAGCTCATAGCACTGGGGCACATCAGATCCAGCCTAGGGAAATCGTCTACCAAGGAGGCCAAAAGGAGGCATGGGGGAGAAGGCAGAGTTTATTAACAGCACAGTGGTAGTGTTCATAATCTTCCCCTATGACCCAGAAGGTCATTCCCAATACACGTCCCCCAAATAGGTCTCCTTACCCTGCTTTTTTAAATAATAGCATCCAAGTTATGGCCCTTGATCCCAAGGTGTATTTAGTGGGCACATCTACAAGTGCTTTTTTTACATGCACGAAAGCTTAATGCGCATTTACCTAATGCGCATTAAGGTGATTTAGGTGCTTGTCTACATGTACACGCGCTCAGGAATATTAACGTGGTGTGCATTAGTCCCAAATCAGTCAACATACACAGCGTTAATGTACCTTAGTGCATCTACACATGCATTAAGGCATTTTAGCTATTCACACATAAATTGGATTCCTGCTTTTGCTTTTGCAGGTATCAAATTTAGGCACGCATAACCTACAATCGCCATTTTAAGGTGCATTAAGGACATGCACCCTTACTGCACCTTAAAAATGGATAACGCACTTTAAATCAGCATGTGTAGAAGCACCCAGTAAGTAGCATTTTCCCTTCTGTTATCCTGCCAGCAAGGTTGATAGGAGTTTTATTACATTCAGGAAAAAAAAAGGATTTATTTTCTGAGTGCTACCTGGGGATTGGTGTGAGTAAGAAAGAAAAAAACTCTGTGGTATAAGCAGGTCCAAGCACCAGCCAGCAAAGAGGAAGGAACTCAATACCAGTCAGTGGATGTGACTGGTGAACTAGCTTTATGACCCTGCGCAGAGGTTTAGAGCTATTCTCTTGACTCACCCGGGATGCTAGATTGGGTGGTTCTCATTTGTTCCAGACCAGGAGTATAAAAGAAGTAAGACAGCAAGAGGGTGGAAAGGAGGAATACAGAAATAGCTAGCACCGGAGGGAGCATAAACTGCAGTTTGTAAATCTAGTCTGGCTCGGGGGCTTCGTGCAATAAACTGAGCGCAGACCCTTGAAAGGATGTGAGTTTGGCTGATATATGGAGAGCGTCATGCAGTGAGAAAACAGATAGAAAAGACTGGAGGGAGAAGACACAGGGAACCATTGAGATTTCATCAATGGGGGATGCCTCCCTGTTATGGACCAAGGTGGGAGGCAATGCACGGAGGGGAGGTGAAAGGCAATCTGGGCGTGCTGAGTCTACCACTGCCCTGGCGAGCTCAGCTGCAGTAAAATGAAGGAGCAGTTGAACCGGAGGATGCTCCTGTGACTTTGGGCCTGCTACCATCCACTAATAACAACACATCACGTGGCTTGTTCTGCCTGGGGGTAAGGTGAAGAAGACATTCAGATAACCTCTGGGAGGACACAGGACGGGCGGTGCTGACAGGCGGTAAGCCCCTGAGCCTGCTCTTCTATTTTAAGACTGGTTGGGGGGTGTTTGGTCTGCGCAGGCTGCTTCAGAAATGCTAGATCCAGTTCTGCTGACCAAAGAGCTCTTCCTTTGAGCCCGAAAGAGAAGACATCACGAAAGAAGTCGGGCCAGCTTTGTTGCCCATATAACTCAGTCCATGTAAGTGCACCAGCCCCTCAGTTCAAGCCTCCCTACATTTTTCAGCTGCAGGATTCCTCCCTCCATTGGAAGGAGCAAAACTCTGCCGGGAGGAGATCTCCCCGGGCACCACGTGGCAACCACTGTACCCATTGCTTGGGGCAATAACTGACAAAGTGGGGAGGGAAGATAAGGAGCCTCCAGGAAAGAAGAAATGCACTTCTCCTGGTTTCTCCTGTGGTGAACCCCACGAAGAGGGTGGGCCTGGTTTCCCCCACTTCCCACCCCCCCGGCAGAAAAAAAGCAACGGTCTCATAGGACCCACAGGTCGAAGAGAGGTCCGAGGCAGGGAATAAAACCTCCTAGACTTAGGGACCTGACTTGGAGCTCTCTGTTACCCTTCGGGGAAGCCCCTGAGCAGTAGCTGCCTGTGGGGAGGGCAAACCGCGCAACTGCCCGGGGCCCCACACTTTATAAAAATAAAAATGAATTACACTGAACGTTGACATTATCAATAGTCTATGAAGATACTTTCATTGCAGTTTCATGAATTGGGCAAAGTGAACTGGAAATGGAAAATGTCCATCTTGCTCATAGGTCATCAGGATTAAACCTCTAAGCGGCCCAAATGACTCTCTTGCCCAGGGCCCCAACAACCCTACGGCCACCACTGCCCTGAGCATCATTAACTCATAGAAAATTTGTGTGGGATGGGATCTCAGGACGTCACATCTAGTCCAACTCCCTGCTCAAAGCAGAACTAGCCCCATCCATCCATGCTGCTTCCATCCTTGAAGGGAGGGAGGGAGGGAGGGCAAAGGAGCCACTTGATTAAAGATTTTGTAAAAATACCTTGCTAGCAAATAAAAGCTAATACTACACAAATAATGCACACACAAACACACAGCTAGATGTGTATCTGTGCAGTCCAATCTTTACCATTGTAACAGAAATGGTGAGACTTTAAAACCCAAATGTAAAATTGTAAAAATACCTAATGAATGGCTCACTGGTGGGGAAATCTTCCCCAGTCTCAGACCCTGAGTTCTGCAAAGCCCTTGAAGGTCACACAGCTGCAGATGGGTCCACGTATTGGCAGCTAGAAAAAAAAATCATCTCATCGCAGTGCCCCTCTTTTTATCCCTTTCACAATCTAAAGCTTGCAAAATTGCCAGAGGCAGCACAGTGGTAAGAAACAGCCAGTAACACTGTGCTCAGGCTGGAAGTGGCTGGTCTTAAGCTACTAACGTGTCTCCAAACTGACCTAGCCTTCTCCAGACCGCTCGCTTCTCTCTCCTGTAATGCAATTCCTCCTTTTGCTACTGCCCTCAACCTGATTTACATGACCTTGGCCTAGCTTAAACTTCTCAGCTTTTAGAAAGCAACCTGAGGCCTCATGAACTCGCTACACAGTGCAGAAGCTAACCCC
>NW_017729014.1:21139964-21141088 GCF_001723915.1 Gavialis gangeticus
GGGCCCATTAACTCCCTAACCAGTGCAAAAGCCAAACCCCCCCCCCCAAAAAAAACAGGAATCAGATTTGTAAAATGTCTACAAAGCCACCTTTCTGTAAAATGACATAAAGGCAAGAGCCTGTAGCTGCTTCGGGTCATCATGAAAGCTCACTTGGCACTTTTCACAAGGCTTTCAGGGCTGGCCAGAGCAGACAGTGCTCCTGCCATCTTCGAAGAGTCCCTTCCAGAGCTCCAGTCTTCAGAAAAGACAAATGTTGGCTGCATTGAGCTTTAAGCTATTAATTGACTTCAGTCCCCTAAATACATACACAGCAACAGCTCACTAAATGACATGATGCATCGCACGTGTGTCTTTCCAGGACTATCAATCTCCCCCGTAGTATCTTCATTTCTGCCTCCCAGGAGTGAAGGACTGCTCCCTGAGTGTACGTGGCTTTTTTGCATGTTGTTAGACATGCCTCTCCCACAAAGATCAGAGACATCCAGCAGCTGAGAAACAGCTTCATGAGACAGTGATGAGATTTTCTAGTTTTCCAAGATGTATGTAGTTCCAGACACAAGTATGTCAAACTTGAACATACTCATAGATTTCATAGACATAGATTTCATAGACATTCGGGCTGGAAGGGACCTGGGAAGATCATCGAGTCCACTACTCACTGCTACTCTGGCTGGCTTGAAAATACAGAACACAGTGGGTGTGTCTACATGTGCATTTAAGCGTGCCTAAATTTAATGCGCATTAGTGTAATGCACCTTAAGTGGGTTTAGGGAAATTAATGAGGATTAAACACTGTGGCGTGTACAAGTGCCCTACATGCGCAGGCATTAAAGAGCATTAATGCACTTTAATTAACTAAAGTTAGTCCTAAATCCATCTGCACACACAGGGTTAATGCATTTTCATGCAAGCCTGAAAGGAACCTTACCCACATATAGTCTCTAGATCAGTAGGGGGGCAACCTCTTTAGCAGGCGAGCCACAGATTAGCCCTGCATCCTCCCTGAGTGCCACCGCCATCCCCTTCCTCTGGACAATCTCCTCTGCTTCCTGCCCTGCAGTCCCTGCCTGATTTCCTGCTCTGCTTTCCACTCCCCCAACCCAAAGCCCCCTGCCCCCCCT
>NW_017729014.1:21146088-21148637 GCF_001723915.1 Gavialis gangeticus
GGGGCAACCTCTTTAGCAGGCGAGCCACAGATTAGCCCTGCATCCTCCCTGAGTGCCACCGCCATCCCCTTCCTCTGGACAATCTCCTCTGCTTCCTGCCCTGCAGTCCCTGCCTGATTTCCTGCTCTGCTTTCCACTCCCTGCCCTGTCTGCTGCTGTGCTGTCTGTCCGCTCTCTGATCTGCCACGACCAGAGACCACTTTCCAGGTTGGCCACCCCTCCTTGAGAAGGATGTTGCCTTTATATCAATAGTTTCTCCTTTGCAACGTGAAGTATTTTGTTTCTGGGAATAAGCATGCTTCCTCACTGAAAATAGCTAAATGGGAAGCAAAAATGTCAACTTTGGCAGGCCGAGTATTTGTCTGAGACTTTTCTGGCGAAGCTACTCTCGGATGGGCTGAGTCAACTGAAAAAGAAGCTATTTGGGAATGGTGCATAGCTGCCTGTCACTGTCCTTAATTGACATCCATTGAGCACCGTTAATGATGACATATCCCTCCAGCCCTGGCCTCGTGACCACAGAGTCATAACAGACCGCTGTCAGGATCCATGACCCCGCTCGGGCTTGTCATTCATTTTCCATAAATCCCCTGGCCAAGCTCCTGCATTTCCATGCTTTCAGCAAGAGGCCTCCTCCCTGGCACCGGATTCTCTTCCATTGACCTTATCTCTTAATTATGGCACTTCCATCTAGCACGTTGGCACGACTCAAAAGCCAAACGGCTCCAAGATGCCACAGACTTTTTTCAACACCTAATTTTACTCTAGCTGACTGAAATGAGCTGGGGGCCGACAGCTGTCTCCTCTTCCCAGACCACGTGGCAGGTTGTTTTGCCTCTTCCCATTTCTATGGCTCCATTAGACAGCCTGATGATTTTTTTTTTAAACAGAGGTCATGCATTTCTCTAGCTCCTGGTGACTTTAATGGGACTAACTGGAGTTTGCTAATGGTGGAAAATCAAGCCAGGAAAAAAAACTGGAGTTGAAACTTCATCTGTGTAGCATCAAGGCATCAGTGTTGGGTCTCCAGATAGAAGGGACAGTCTGTGTTTCTGACTTGGATGAGCTAACAGGCTGTTTGGGGGGCATTTCTTTGAGGAGTTCACTTTGTACCATAACCAACAGGAGCATGGTTCAAAAACCTGAGTTTCTTGTAGATGAGGCCACTAGAAGAAGAGGTCTCTTCTGCTCGGGGTGATGGGTAGCACTGTAATGTGCTTGAGTAATGTTTCCCCTCTGTTTTACATTGCTGTGAGTTGATGTTTGCTGGTCTGATGTCTCCGCCCCAGAAGCTGCTGCATTGTTAGGGCACTAGATTTATACCCTGTGTCATCTAGTGTAAAAGCCCCATGGACAAAAACTCTAGGGAAGTGGAAACCTAGTAAACAGGCAATTAAAATGCTGAATTTCAAATATATTAGGTACGTAGTTTTAAACAGTGCTAACAAAGGATATACTCTCTCATTGGAGGAACAAACTAGACACTTGAATAGATGAAGACTCATCTTTGACCAGATAAAAAAAACCAAACCAAACCAAACCCCAAAACAGCCTTTTCCAAGGAATGTAAAATATCCACTGATGTGACTGGAAACAATTTAAAGGGACTTTGTTGGGTCAGATTTGGTCACTTTTGTAAAAAAAAAAAAAAAAAAATCAGCAGAAATGTTTTAATTAATTTTCAAATGTCAACAGTGGGGGTTTTCTTTCTATTTTTGGCCTTCAGTGCAACTGAAACATTAAATCGTTGGGCAAAGGCTGGGCAATCTGGAAGCGAAAGTAGCAAAAACTGAAACGAAATATTTTAATTGCTGAGCCTCTTAAAAGCTCACCGTCTCCGAGCTAGCCCAGCAAGTCCTGGCCATTTGCAAAGCTTTGCTCATAGTTCACTGCTGTTAGGCTGCTTGCAGGAAACCATCAGCTCATCCTGGCTAAATAGATGTCCTCTGGGGATTCAATCAGATATGCTCTGCCTAAGCCTAGAAGGACCATCCAGCTGGTGCAATGAAATCAGGCCAGTTTTCACAGCCAGTGATGGGACTATCATCACCTCCAGTCTCTTGTCCTTCCCCAGTCCGAATGATGGATGTACAGCTGGGCCAGCTGGGACACAGCTCTCACCAATGCATGCCTGGGGTGGGGATCCCCCACTGCAGCTGGTGCAGCTGGTTCCCAAATCAGGGCCAAGAGGTGAACCAGAGAGAGGGTGCCGCAGCACCTGTTGAGCACAGAGAAGGAGTTAGCCCAGTTGGTCTGCAGGGTGGTACCACACCTGGCAGACAGAGATGCCCGGGGTGGTACTGCGCCTGGGAAACAGAGATACCCGGGGTATAATTACACCTGGCAGACAGAGAGCTGCCCGGGGCGGTACCGCACCCGGCAGACAGAGAGATGCCCGGGGTACAGTTACACCGGGGACGTAGGGAGCTGCCCGGGGCGGCGCCGCGGCCGGGAGACGAAGGCAAGGCGAGCCGCGGCCGTGCCGTATTTCCCGGTGTAGCGCTCCCCGCGCCCGCGTGCAGGAGCGATGCGCAGCCCCACGTGCCCGG
>NW_017729014.1:21153637-21156520 GCF_001723915.1 Gavialis gangeticus
TGCTGGGCACCCAGCTCTGCACCGACGTGTACGGGTGAGAGCCGCGTCCTGCCGCCCCGGGAGCCTGGGGGAGCAGCCCCGGGCCGGGTCTTGCGGGGAGGCCGGGCTGGGTGCAGAGGAGCTCCAGCCCCCGCCTTGGCTTCCCGCCCCAGGGCATGCCAGCCCCCTTCCCGGGTGCTCTGGTGCCAGGCGGAGGGCTCTTCTTTGGCCTTGTTCCCATGGAGGAGGCTTTCCGCTGGGCAAGCAAGTGGGTGCAGGGCCAGGCTTACGCTGCCAGTCTGTGCCTGTGAAGTGTGTGGCAGAGGTGCACGTCGTCCTGGGGGCTTCTTTAATATAAGCACGAGCTTCGTTTCCCTCTGTGGGTCTCTAAGCAGTACCTGGGCATCGGTGAGTTCCCCGTGTGCTAGCGAGACCAGTGTTATTCCCATTTATTCCTGGCTTTCGTAGTTGCTGGGGTCGGAAGGGACCTGAGCAGATCATCAAGTCCGACCCCCTGCCCTGGGCAGGAACGAGTGCTGGGATCATAAGACCCCAGCCAGATATCTATCCAACCTCCTCTTGAAGACCCCCAAGGCAGGGGAGAGCACCACCCTACTTGGCTTCCCGGTGTGACTCCAAGGCATCACGCGCCGGGACCACGAACTAAGAAGTGGAGATGTTTTTGTTTGAAGGTGCGTGCGCGTGCGTAGCCTGCGATACGTCCTTACGACAGCACAGCTCACTTCCAGATCCTGGCAGCGCCGTGACGGGGAAGGGTGGATGGATCCGGTGGCTTGGGGCAGGGAGGAGAGTGCAGCCATGCAACTGAGATCTTGTGGGGCTCGGTCAGGCCCTGCTTTGGATGCTGCAGTTAGCAACAGGGTGGTTTGGAGGAAAACCTTGGGATCAAGCAAAGTGCGTCCTACTTAATACTCCCTCTGTCTAACGATCGTGTTCGGAGGGTGGACGCCATGACCCCAGTCCTCTTCCATCATTCACATCGGTGATCGTGCCGAAATTTTGCTCACCCTTTTTTATAGTCACCTATTATTTCTAGAAGCTGTCCTGCAGCTGGTACAGCTCTTTTGCAGAAACCCTGGCCAGCAGGTGGTCTAAAGTCTGGGAAGAGAATAAACTTTTAGCGCCCTTTCCTAGTCCACGGTGTACGCTGCCTATATTTTTAACAGCCAGACATCAGTTAAGAGGTCTTTTAATCCAACGTAAACCTCTGTTGTCATCGTAAGCTCTTGTTTACAGCTGGGCATGCTCTGTCCCTCTGTTCGGCTTGGCACACCCCCGGCTCTCTGCCAGACCGTGGGCAAATTGTCCCTTGGGCTTTATAAATCTGCCCTGGCAAGCGTATGTATAAGCCCAGGGGGAAACCAAGCTTTCAAGACCTCAGAGTGAAGTATTCACAAGAGGCAAACTACCAGCTCTGAGCAAGTGAGTCTACGAGTGGGTTAGGTACAGAGATCTACTCCAGGAATGGCAAACGCCATTAACTGGTGACATTCTCCGGTAAAACTTGATCTCTAAAATGATCGGGGCAAATAAGGGTCCTGTGATATTGATGGATTTACTTATGTGACCCTTACGATGATCACGGTCATGGTTTCTGAGTATCTCCCCGAACGGCGTTTGGCAGAGATTTTCTTCTCCAAACATCCCTGCAAGGTAGGGAAGGCAATCCCCACGTTACAGTGGAGGCGTAGGTTAGTTTTCTCTCCCCTTTTTGACTACAGAAAAGTAATAGAGCAGTTTTTTCCATTGCAAAGATCTCAGAAAGACCACAGCAGGTCAGAAAGTTTGTAACACTCTGGATTCCTGTTTGAAATCTCTGGGTTTGTCTTGTGAAGCGTGTTTGCACACCTGTTGCACCTTGAAAGGATCTCAGGGCTGTAGGATCTCAGCACCGTAGGGTGTTGCAGCACGCTGGTTGAGAATCACTGCTTTACGGTGAGAGTAAAAAGGATTTTTTCCCCCTAAAATGCCCTCATCCTAGAAATACAGGATCCCTTCCAGTCCCTTCTCGTGTGAATCCTTGTTCATTTCAGCCATGGAGTCAATGCTAATGATGAAAGAAATTGTAAATAGCAGGAGTTCCTGATGCCTTTTGTGACAGGTGCAGAGCCCCGGGGTCCTCAGTATTTCATCCAGTTTATGGCTGGGATTTCCCATGGAGCCAAGGTTGTTTGGCACCTAAATCCCATTGATTTAGGCTGTGCTGTCTCCCAAGAGCTCCTTGAAGATCCCAGTCGATTGGTTTTAATTTTTTGAGAGCCGCATCCTGGCCTGCCATAACTTGACTTTTCCCACTGAGTTCAATCAATGTAGTCATGTAAGTAAAGGGAGCAGCATTTGATCCCCAGCTGGAGATTAAGAAGTCAACAGGCTTCGAGATGAACAGAGATGAGGGAAAAGGTCCAAAACCTGCTGGAGGCAGAACAGCCTGCATTTCTGAAAGGCACCACAAATGCAGCACATCCATCAGACCCTTCCTTGACATGGCATGGCTAATAATTGCTTATTTGCCCACATTTCAGCCTGTTTTGGAGGTCGGGGTTCCCAGGTGGCTATTCCAGAGAGATTCTGGCTTTGCACTGGAGAACAGAAGCTGGTATGTTGAGGCTGGTCATCATAACCCAGTCACTAGCAGCTGGGGCTGCTTTTCCAAAGTTTCACAACACTGCAAAAAAAACCCCAACCCACGTTACCCCAGAGCTTGCGCAGTTGCAGAACCACAGCAGACTGGTCACGCAGCTTTGGGCATGTGGGTCCTGTGTTTTTTGCATGGGTTGCCAGGCCCTGAATGCCCGCTTGCCTGCATTCACGGCTTCTGCCATAGCTTGGGCTCTGAGTGATGTTTTGCCAGCTGCCCCAGCCTTGTTGTTTTACAGGGTAGGT
>NW_017729014.1:21161520-21163320 GCF_001723915.1 Gavialis gangeticus
AACCCCCAACCCACGTTACCCCAGAGCTTGCGCAGTTGCAGAACCACAGCAGACTGGTCACGCAGCTTTGGGCATGTGGGTCCTGTGTTTTTTGCATGGGTTGCCAGGCCCTGAATGCCCGCTTGCCTGCATTCACGGCTTCTGCCATAGCTTGGGCTCTGAGTGATGTTTTGCCAGCTGCCCCAGCCTTGTTGTTTTACAGGGTAGGTAAACCCACGGCACTGAGCTGACTGCTTCCCGCGCAGCCCTGGTGACTACGAGGGGAGAATGTGCCCTTTCTTTGTGTATCACATGCGCTGGCAGGGATTGTGCTGAGCTCGTACAGCTGTGGGCGCAGTAAATCTCAGGCTAGCTGACCCTCCCTGGGGGGAGGGTGGCCTTCCCCCTAAGTGACAGGCTCCTATTTATTCTGGTAGCCTCCAGCAGGCTCCCAAGTATGCTGGGACTCTGCCCAGGACAGAGAGCAGCTTTGTCCACTGCAATGCTGCTGCATGGCTTGGTACTTTTATCAGTCCTCCACTATGGACTACAGCCAGTGCCAAAAAATAAGATGATAGAGGAGGAAGTTTGTTATTGCTGCCTAGTCACTTCTCCTTACCCCAAGGTGAAACCAGCGAGCCCAGAAGCTCCAGATGTGCAATTTGGGTGCCAGTTTTGTAGGGGGTGCTTGGAGGCCGGGTTGGGTAGAGAGCACATTGCATTGGAAGTTCGTGGGCTTAGTGCCTCGGCCATTAATGACGGTGGTCCAGTCACCCTGGGCTCTTTGCCCAGCTTGGGGCACCTGAGGTTTGAGCATCTCCAGGTAAATACACCAGGAGCTCTGGGTGCTTGGAGATCGCAGTCTCCATGTCTTTGACTGGGCTCTTTAAAACCTGAGATGCACAAATTATAGCCAATTTGTATAAGGCAGAGCCTGGGCAAGTTCAGAACAGCCCTGTAGCAGGACTCCCGGCACCTTCTCCTTCCCCATGGCTGGGGGTGATGGCTCAGCTCTGGCTCTATTCCTACATCACTTAGCTGCTTTGGAAATCCCGCTGTAAAATATAGCAGCGTTAAAAAGGGCACAGCTAAATCTGCAGGCTCCTAACTGGGGGATTACAGAATTCAGGGATGTGCAAGCCTAATGCGCCCACGTTTTTGATTTGATCATTTTAGGAAGCCTTGTATAACATCTGGCCAGTACATTGCTCTCCTCTTCCCCTAGAGTTGTGGTTTTCAACCTGTGGTCTGCAGACCTCTTGGGGCTCCACAGACTGTCTAAGGGGTCCGTTAAAGATGACTATGATCAATCCAAAGGATGTGAATCCCCACGCTTACAATTCAAAGGGGTCTGCACCTCCATTCGAAATTTCCAAAGGGGCCCACAGATGAAACAAGGCTGAAAACCACTGCCCTAAAATGACTGGCTTGGTCTTGCCTCCATGCTCACTTGGACCTGGGGGAGTCTGATTGCAGGATGCTTCATTTGTCTCAGTTAGATGCTTTCATCAAAATCGGTGTGTTCCCGCCATACATTTTCGTTCAGACCAGAAAGCGTTTCCCTATGGAAACTTCTGCAAATGGGTTCAACCAGCTCAAGTCGCTAATGGATAGTTTATAAAATGGAACTTAAAAAAAATTAGACAAAATAGTGGTAAGTAAAAGGGAAAAGCCAGCTAGGGATAGATGGAAATGTGTTGTGGTCCTAGGCCATTGTATCCAGCCCCTGCATTCACAGGCAACCATTTATCTCTAGTGGTGGTGGCTGACCTTGTGCCGTGGCATGCGTGCCAGGAGAGCTGGCAGTAGGGGTTGGGTGGG